>NC_134186.1:15903524-16248524 GCF_964188355.1 Buteo buteo | reverse complement strand
ACGCTTCCAAGAGAGACGCTTTCACGCTAATGAAATTTTGGAGTAGTTTGGAAGGAAGTGTTAAAGTTTGAAGTCCTGTCTGTCCTCCAGGTCATGTCTGTCCCTACAGGTTGCAGTGCTGCTGCTATACGTTCCACTGGAATAATGCCTAGAGCATCATTTTGGCCAACCTGCTTCAGAAAAGGCTGCATTTCAGTTGTGCTGAATACAGAGAGGGACTGATCTATGTTCAAATGAAGTCAATGAAGAGACACCAGCTGACTGTAAAGGTTTGGGGATGTGGCCTATAATATGCAAAGTGTTTTGGTGGCAGAGGGGATTTTCTTTGTTTAAGAATGGGATGATCCCAATTTTCAAAAATAAGAAATATTTTACAACGAAAGCACTACAGATCAGGGAAACAAAGGAACTGGTTGTTATTTGCAATTGTGTTCTGTATATGCCATTTTAATAAACTGTGGGATATGACAGTTGGTGGTTTACTGTTAGTTCACCCAAAATAAATGAGTGTATGAATAAATCAAATTATTAAGTTAGTTTCCACTCCTAGGCTTTCACAGCCTGAAGCAATAAGGACAAAGCAGAATGGCAGAAATGGAGTTCCCCTAGTCCTCTGCACTGTGACATCCAAAGAACTGGGGGCAGGCACTGCACAGGGATACTGAAAAGTCCTTCCTCAGCTGGAGAGAACATGGAGCTGTGAGAGTGCTAAAATATTGCAGGAGGAGACAGGGAAAAGCTCCTACCCTTCGGTTCAGATGCACTGTCCAATGATTGCAGGGGCACTGGCACGGGCCCAGAAGGAAGGTATGGACACTGCAGGGCTGACAATCCCGCCACGTTTATTAGTGGTAAGCTCCAGGAAATGTTCCACATAGCCCTCATGGTTTTCTGGCTTCAGACTTAAATGCATACACGCATACACTCACACCATCCCTTCTTAAATTTCCTTTGAGGTTCCAACGTACTGCTGTTTTACCCTCAGGAGCTGCTTCTCCCCACAGGCTCTGTGCTACACTCTTTTCTGCCATCCATTAATAGCCAGTTGCACATACTGGGAAGAACACATTTTGTTACTACTTTGATGAGACATGGCTGTACAGCGAGATGTACATATTGATGAAGTGGTCTCACTGAAGTTATCGCTGATCTAAACAAAAAGAGAAGGAGTTCATTACTTATTCCCTGCTCTCACAGAAAGTACCATTTCCCAGGTCCAATGGGTTACTTATCACCTCCTTTGAGGCCTATAGCCGTACTTGTAATAAGATTAACAAAAAGAGATCTCAGATATGGCTGTATAGAAAGACAACTTGGGTAGGGAAAAGTAACAATGTTCCAGAAGGGAACTTCTTGTATCCTGAAGAGACAGGAGATAGGTCTGTGAACTGAGCCTAACAGCAAGAAAAGAAGAAATCCCATGTGGAGCTGGATTTATACACACATGAACATTGTGTGTGTGTAGATATATAAATGTATGTATCTAGATATATGTGTGTTTCTTTCTGTGTGCGTATATTTATTATATATGAGATTCAAGTCCTAAGTATGCAAAGAGAACATGTGATCTATCCTTGTGGCTTTTTTCCCCTGTACCCTGTTGTCCAGATGTAAGGTGTGAAACACATCCAAGTTCCTTAGAAAGGAAAGTGTTGAGCCAGGCAATTCAGGCTGAGCTGTTGCAGTTACCACTCCATTGAAAATGAACAACAAATTCAAATAACAGAGGCCGTGTTTGATTCTGGATCTTTCTGGGTTTTGTTTCTCTAGTTCCCACGCCCACAGTCTCACCTCTCTCCCACCTTTCCCTACTTACCATAAAGTTATGATGCCCTTTACTATAATAATGAACGGAATTCCCAGATTATTATTTTAGAGGCTTAACTGATTCTTAGTGTTTTTTATGTGCTTAGCAATTATACAAAGAGGCTTTTTCATATGTTTTTCAGCAAATATAGAAATAGGCTTGGAGTCAGTACTCATTTTAATAGTTTCAACAGATAGCCACATATATTTCCAAAGATTTCCTTTTTTTCCTAATTGCACTTTTGCATCACTCTGCATGTAGTTGTGCTACACACCCATCTATAAACCTGGACCTATCGCCAGCAAGTAGAATATCTCCAGCCTTAAAGGAATTTTTATACAAACATATATACCTGCACAATACTCAGTGCACAAAACTCTAAATACATATAAGAGTGAGACTGTCAGAACCTCGCTTCCCCTTCTGTGTGTTATTTATTTCCAGATAATCTCAGCTGAGAGCTTTCTAGTGCTGTCACTATGGCCAATTTTATATTGGATATTTTTCTCGATACAGATGTGTAGCTATTTGCCTTTTCTTTACTTCTCTGTAAATGCCATACGGACAGAAATCATTGAGTCACCAGATCATACATTTATTTTTATGATATATTATGCTGTTTGATGTCATGTTGACATCTAATTGATGTTGGTTTTGCTTTTTTTTGTCTTTGTTTTGTTTCTTGGTTTCAATAAAAAGAGAATTTAAAAAAGGCTGTAGAGTGATGACTTAAGGCACTGACAGACATGAACATAGTATGCATCTCTTTTATGATGTGCTGCTGAGTAATTGGGTATATTTCTAGGTTTAGATAACATATAGGAGACCTCTGAATTTTTACTGTATAGTGAAGTATTTGTGTAAGCCTAGCCTATAACCTCAAAAGAACTTTTTTCTCTAGCAAGAAGTACATACAGAACATGTTTTCAATAAGAGCTTAACCCATGATTTAAGAGTCAATAAAGAAAGGTTTTCCATAAAGAAATGAGAAAGCAACAATAGAACTAAAATACAACACACCGAAGATTAGATATGTTCAATCAGCACAACAGTGTCTTTGTACAGTAAAGAGCAGAAGGGGATGATTAATAGTAAAATGGTATGTATGTCAAAAGAAAAATAAATGCAATTTAGACAAAGTACACACTTATTAACAGAGAACATCATTTACAGTTATTCAGATGGGAGGAAGGCAAGGATGAAACTAGCAGTGAATGTATTTCACAATGTGAAGTCACATTCATCTTGGTTCAGGGTTCCCCCCACCCCCACTACAGCTGCAAAATAAAAATACTGGTGAAATCCTTGCTGGAATAAAATTAATGCCTAAGTGCCCAGTGACTTCAGCAGAATCAGGATTTACACTCAAGGTATTTTAAGGTGCAGCTTTACTAGGCAGACCTGGATCACCAATGGGAACGGGTCCACAAATATCCCCAAGGTTCCTGCAGCGCACCCCCTGCAGACACAACCAGCTCTAACAGCCTTGACGCCAACCGGACTTTTTAAAGAGGGGCTGAGGCTACAGACCCACTCGCACTCATCCCCCTTCTGAAAGGCTAGTAACAGGGTCAATAAATGCCGGGGGCTCTTCCAGGTGGCTTTACCAGGCACTGCTTTGGGGGCACAGAATGTGGGGAGGGAAGGAGGGAAGCTGGCACTTTGACACAAGCGCAGAGACCAGGTTCAGCTTAGACCAGTGAAAGGCAGATTAACGTGCCTGACAGACCAAGTATCTGCCCAGCACCTACCAGAAAGCTATCATGTGAAACCAACAGAAAGGTTGCAGAGAAATTATTTCTGCATGGTAATACACTACAAAAAGATTTTGGGAGGACCTCTTCCATATTTGCCAGAAATGTTATAAAAATGACCAGCTGTAAACTTAGTATTTCAAACATTCCAAGTTTTGAGCTAGAAAGATACAAATATGTTATCAGATTGTATCGTTCCCTGCAGAACCACAGAGCTCCCCAGAGGTGCCCCAGCAGTGTGCCAATCCAGCCTGTTTGTGAAAACTGGTGATTCACCTTCCACAAAGAAAGACAACTGTAACCAAATATATATAAAACAAGGGAAAATACAAGACAGAAAGAAAATTACCATTTCACTCTGCATACAAGAAACACTTTATAGGATAAATCCATAAACACCACCCACAATGCTCTAATATCTCCAAATAAACCAACACAAAATAAATATGGATTTATAAGAAAGGCAAGAAAGGTAAATTTTAAATGAAGAAGAGAGTCTGGAAAAATTGTAAATTAGGAGAAAACAAAGTTTAAAACATAAATGTTTGTTCAATATTAATTCTAGAAATTGCTACCACTCCTACTTTGCATACATAATTACAGACAAAATGGGGAAAAGGAAGAGAAAGAAAACAAGTGTTATAACTCCATCAAGAATTATCTGGAGGACATGAAAATTTTTTGAGTTTCACTCTCCTGATATACGGTATCAGTAGAAACCAGACAGGGAATTAAAGCCCATAATTCACAATATGCATGGTTTTAGTGCACATGAGATATAAATCAAAGACAAAGTGGTAGATCTGAAACATATATCTCAAAACACCCATCCTCAAAGCTCCTTCTTAACTACCTCTCTCAAAATCCCAAGCTGTCCCAAAACTATTTTGATTATGGTCTAATCTACTCTGCGTGACCTTTGCAGAAATGTTTCTTTGCAACTCTGGCAAGTCTACCACTTTTGTTAGATGAATGACCCCCTCCATTTGCAAGGAAGTTCTCAGAATGTCCACATTATAGGACTATTATTGCCAGAACTCATTGAGCTCTTGCTGTGTTCACAGATTTAAATCTGAAAGCCAGAAATTATAAACATACCTCATTCAAGATAGGACACACAAGCACAGAAGCATACAAATTATTTTAGTAATGTACACTATAGCTACAGAAAGATGACATCAGAAACCTTTATTAGAATCAGACAAGAGCCTCAATTCTTAAATCATCAACTCACATAATTTCTCTTTTTCTAAACTCCCTTTGATTTCTTTGCTTATTAAATCCAATTGCTATACAAGCTGGTGTTAGATGCTCTTGAAGTCACACAGAAATTTACCTACCCAATTTAAACCATATTTTCCTGAGATAACATACTATATGGCAGTATAGTGGAACACCATAGAGAGCTAAGCCTTGCTCAAATGGCTTGCCATCTTGAGACTCCTACAGTTTCTATCTCCAGTCATCAGTTGTCTTCAGGATTTTAGACTTTTTGAAGACAGATATTTCTACACCTTCTAACTAATCTTCAAGTCTGCTTGTACTGTAGGACATGGATGCAAACATTTAAACAGAAATGCTCCTCTATAATCCTAAAAGACAGCATGAAAAACATCACCAGAAAGATAACAAATAAAGAGAACTTAAAACCTAACTGAGCATTCCCACTTCCTAAGTCTGTAGGTGGAAAACAACATTTCACCTTTATCAGTATAGCCTATTAGTTCTCTCTGTTAATGAAATAATGAGAAGGCATGAGAAGGTCAAGGAAATACGTAAGAATGAAAGTGGTAAAAGGAGAGAGAATCCTTCAAACTATATTATGGACAGTGTCAATAAATGCGAATTAAGTAACTTCTGTTGTGTGTGTCCCGTCCCGCCCCAATCCCAGGTAAGTATATAAATTATTTGCAGCATTATTATTACTCTAGCAACATTATAATACAATTGTTTCATTAACCATCCATTCCCTGTTATTCTAAGTACTATGAAGTAAATTACGATTGTCACACAAACGTACATCTAAATTACAAACAATACTCTCACTAAAAAGTATCCAGGTTTTTATGAAATTTTTGAGGAGTTGATCTGATTTTAGGACTGTCATACTTTTAAGGAAATATAGATTGAATTAAGTAAACATTGCAGGAAGGAGCTCATGCTCTAGGCTTCACCAAGCAATCAGCAAGGCATCTGACACGCTACAGAAAACCTGCAAAATCCAGCAAATAAATCATGTAACACCCATTCAGTATCCTACAAAGCACACAGTGGGGAGCTGACACATTATTAACTGACTGTAATTTTCATAAACTGTAACATACTAAGAGCTTTATGACATACATGTGGTGAAATATATTTTTATGTATTATAAATGCATGTGTTTTTAAAGCACGTTAATCAAGATACTTCAATTACATCATTGGGTTGTGTTTGTTTTCAAGTTAGTGGCATCAGAAAATGTTGATTATCACAGTAAGCAGATTTGGGAAACATCTCCATCTCATGACTCCACTCTAACAAATTCACAAGCTTTTGATGATGTGACAGTAGTATGTAACATGACAAAGGGACCAACCTGAGCAACAGAGAAGATAGATAACCTTGGGACATGTTATTGTCCCAAAGTGGTGCTTCCCTTGAATATGACCTTTTATATCAAATTACATTTTATACAAACTTGCTGAAAGCCTGCTCTTTCAATAAAAACAAATCTAGGGACAATGCAGGTTCCAAGGAAGCCCTAATGCCATCCAGAAGGAAAGAACTGAAGATGATATGACACAGACCTCAGCTTTCAACCAAAGCCTCTTTCCTTTTGCCTTGGTGAAGATTTATACAACTTTACAGATGCAAACCTCACCTGCCTCTTTCAGGAACAGCAAAAAGCAATTCTGCGAATGACAGAACACTGGCTTTTGAAGCCTTACATTGTTCTGCCACACACAGGAATAACTTGAGGTCCCAAAGGTTCGTAGTAGAACATGGCGCTTTGCCAACTCTCATTACTGCCTGCCAACCTGTAGATAATCTTCTTGTACTGTACTTCATCTGATACTTTCACATTTACAACCTTTTACAATACTCAGCAGTTTCTATTTAAATAAAAGTAGACAAGATTAAAAAAAAATAAACCTAAACTAGGAAATACAGGCTAGATGTGAAAGCTGAGAGCATTTTCCTCTCTATTGTCCATTATTCTTTAATGTATCATTCTCTTTCTGCATGTAGGCCAAAAAAATAAATCCAATGTAAACACAAAAGGCAAATACCTTTTGAAGGCCAGGCAAATATTTGAAAAGCAAAAAAGAGATTCTGCTTTTATCTCTAGATCACCCTACAATTTAATGGTTAGTGGAGAGGGGTTTCTTTTTTCCTTTCTTGTTTTTCTTTTTCTCTTTATTTCAGGGAATGCAGCAGGGGCAGGTCCACAATTCGTAGCTCATAGAATGGTTATCAACCTATAAACTATAACAATGGGATAACAAAGGTCAGATAACTACACCGTGTTTGTTACAGAGTGGAGAGAAAAATTGCCACTTTCAAAAGGCTATAAGGCAACAAACCAACGTATTAAAAACCTTGATCCAATATTAAACTATGAAAATTACATGCCTGACCTTGTAATCTGATGTATGTAATGCATAAGCAAAGTGCAGATTCCCGTATGGAGCTTAATGGTCTTTATGAGGTTTCTCAAAATTAGAGTAGCACCACTCGATGGACTAGAGAGAAAGACTTGGGCCTTCAGCTATGTCAGCAGTATGAAGTAGTACCACAGTATAAGAAAAAAGAATATCCGGAAGCTAAAATGGTAAAGCTGGTAAACCATTACCAGTGAGCCCACAATCACCTAGTAGAAAGAGTGGATGACTACCTATATGAGTAGGTAACTGAACTGATTGCAAAAAGTTGCTAGGTGGGAATAAAGCTCTTGAAACTGAAATGGAATACAAGCACCCTTTTTTGTCCCCTTATTACTAGTCCATGATTCTCAGGTCATTACTGAACACAAATATACAAGTGTTCAGCGGTTCAGTAAGATGGGTTTATGCTCTCAGGCCAATAGCAAATCTTTATCAATCACACATGAATCCCAGAAATTCCTCAAGACAGATACTATCTAGTCCCTTCATTCAGAGCACGATCATAATATATTGCTGTAAATACATATGAAAACTGCATCAAATGCCTCACCTATCTTAGAAGTAAATAAGACTTTTGGCCTGCTGAGTTCTTTATCGTGTAACCTTTTATGAAACGCAAATTGAAAACAAAACCTCTGGAACTCCATACAATGAGAACCACTGCTATCTTACATTGTATGCAAAAAAAATTTAATTATAAGTAAAATAAGGTAAAGCCATCAATGGTAATGTTGTTAAAAATATCGATGTATTAAGGTAAGGAATTTTTTTTATAGCAACAACTACAGTGAAAAAAAAAAAAGCCATACCCTTTAGTTTATTGCTTGTTTAGAGTAGCAAGAAAAGAATGAGAAGGAAAAAAGAGCAGAATATACTGATCAGAATAAAAGGAGAGTTCTGGTTTAAGGCTCTATAATAAAATATGGTTTAATTCTTAGTCTCTGTATATGAGATGGTAATAATAAGTATATATACTGTGAGGTAAAACTTTCAGCTTAATTAGCTGGTGAGAGTGAAATGTGTTACATCAAAAGGACAGCATTTGGTAGTTTGCCCCCAAATCTGCCTCTATAAGGTAAACGGTGTAATCAATGGCTAATGTGATTCTCACTCAGTTATCCACACTCTTAGATCATCTTCTCCAACACAGATAAAATTTCCTGAGAATGAAATTGTCTTATACTCATCAACAGCTGATGTACAACATAACATGCTATAACACTTTTTAATACATGATTTTCAACCTGCAAATATTCTTCTAAACACTAATATAAAATTATTGTGTAACAAAGGGTTACATTTCTCTAAATTTTCAACTATATTTCTCTGTGTGACTATGGGCTGATAGAGGTTATTTAAGGGCCATCTGCTATAAGACTTTTAAAAATGTATGAACAAATATATTTCAGCAAAAAGGTCACTCAGAGTATAAACAAAAAGAAGTGACTTTGGGGTTGATCACCTGTCCACTGACTTCAAGGGTGTAAGAAAACCTTTTATATATGTTCAAGCTGTAGAGTATGTGTACTTTATTATCTTTTATTTGAAAAAAAGTGATAAACACTCCTAAATAAAGAGGTTTGATTGGCAAAGTAGCTTTAATACTAGAAAACAGAATTAATACTTGCTTACTCTTGTAGGAAACATTTATAGATAAAAGCTATTAAAAAAAATCTACTTTCTAGCATTAAAAAAAATAATAATCTAATTAAGCACCTGAAAGCTATTTTGATTAGGTTCATTTTCAGTTTTCACAATATAACAGCACGTTAAAAGAGTATGGTATTCCACAGGAGAAGAAACAATGAGAAAAGGAATTACGTTCCAGACTACCACATAAATTAGGGGATACCAGCCCTTCATGGTGAGATTTATCACGATTATGAGCATGGTACTGCTACAGATATTGCCAGGAAACCGATTTTCTTATGCCTTTTCCCTTGAAGCCCTTGTAAAAAAAAACAAGTTGGCAAAGAACATGGATATGATCTCTATAATCTCTAAAAGCAATTTTATAAATATCTTAGGTAATAAGTAAACATGTACAATGTCCAATTCTCTACCTGCTTAATATTAGAAATCCTGAACTGACCCATGCATTTCCTAAGTAAATCTGCTAACAATAGCCTGGAAGATTCATAAGCATTCTAATCTACTTGATTTTATCAACTAATTCTCAATATTTTTGCTGAGACTGTATTACTCCTCTAAATTCTACATCATCTCTGAAAGCAGAATGATGTATGAGACAGACAATATATATAAGGAAGTGTGAAGTTTTGTGCCTAATATTAATATGAAAATTACACAGGGCATTACAATGCATATGTACATAAATGACCATTAGACAGATGCATGTGTACGTTCACATATACATATATATGCAAATACATGTACGTATTTGCATATGCAGTAATACAGATAAATAAAGGACAAAATGGACTTGTATGCATGTACATATGCATTTGTGTGTATGCTTATACACACACATACAGAAATACGCAGATAAAAAGATCTATAACCTGCATATAACTATATGTTGTTTAGACAGACACACATATACATAATATGGAGGGAATTCACTAAGCTATTTGTTACTAATGAGGACTACAATAACTGACATAGTGTATCATATTGCAGGATCACAGTGTTTGCTCACAAATTTTCCAAAGCATGGAACACTTCCTAGTCTGGGTCTAAAAACCACAGTACAGGTTCACAAAGCGATATATTTTTTAACAACAATAAATATTTTTTTCTTCCAATTGCTTACTGTGTGGTTCAGTCTCTCTAGACTTGGTTGGTATCAGTCAACCCATTTTGTATGGTTTTAATAATTTATGAAGATATATTCAGATATACGGGCACATTTTTTAAAGTAAAACAGTTGCTGCACTGCTGGAGCTGCAGAAGTAAAATCAGAACATCACCACTGATGAATTAAAATTCAACTAAAAATTAGTTGTGTTTCACTAGTACAGGTGAAGTAAAGTAAATCGTTATTCCTACATATACCTCTGTGCTGTTGAAAGTGTGCAGGCAATTTTGTTTCTACGACGTCTATGATCATCTACCACCTAAGGCATGTTGATTGTACCCTTAAAGGCTAATGGTGTGACAGTGCAAAAAAAATCAGAAAAAGGCTCAATAATTTATTTGCTGGCACAAAGCTTCCTTTCTAATTTATCCCCTGAAAACATCAGGTTTAGGAAAATGGGAAAACGACATTTCTCATACAATGCAAAAATTATTATTGATACTAGCAGATGAAGCAGTCACTTCTTAGTCTTTCCTTTCTTCACTTGCTACAAACAGCTAAAAGCAGATAGCAGAAGACAGAGGACGCAATGACTGGATTACATGTATGCAGCTGTAGGGTGCAGGAGAGAATAACCCTGATGAAGTCCATACAGTAACTTCAGAACTATATCAGTATAGCCCAAAGCAGAATCTGATCCTCCCCAAAAACAAAAACAGCTACCGCTAATTATTGTTTTAGTTGACTTCAACATCAGTTCAACCACTTAGCTCTTTCGTTGAAATAGGAAGCCTAGGCAAGTATGCACTGAATGCCTAGATCTGAATCCTGACAAGCAAGAGAGGCTTATTATTCTCTTTCTTACACCATAGCAGCTCCCTTCCCAATAGGAATTTAAAATAAAACAATGTTTCTCTCCTGCAGGGTTTTATTTGGCCTTTACATTAAACAACACTCTAGATTAGTAATCATCTTTACCAGACAATTGTCATGGGGTCACTAGCAGCTACTTTGTTTTCCCTCAAAATTGTGTAACATGATGATAGTATTATATGGACTACAACTGATGGGAAAAGTAGAAAGAAGGGAGAATAATCAACAACATACTAAAAATATTTCTTTCAAAGAACAAGCAGTCTATTGAAAAATCACAGACAAGAAAGATTCAGCATAAGCACTAGTAAACCATATATATTACCTCAATAAATGCTAAAAGCCTACCCCGGTAAAGCAAGAACAAAGACATTTGTGATTTAGCTCACATTTTTCAATCAAAAATCAGGGTCTATGCTTATACATATGGCTTTTTTTGAATCCAAGTTAATAGGGAAGTAGAACAAATGTCTTTAAATTGGAATTAAACAAGTATGGTCATGCCGAAAACTCTGTTTTGAAAAAAAAAAATCAACATAAACAGTCAGGATTTGCCTGCTGCAGTTCTCACTAAGGTTTAAATAGATGATTCTCCCACTGTAAAATGACAGGAAACGCCACATGCACATGAACTGCTAGACAGCAGACAAACTGTTATATATTGTTTACATTATCCATCCCTGTCCAGAGGTAGAAAGGCCCAAAGGATGTCACGGAGTAGTAGTGGCATCTGTGCATTATAGCTGCCGCTGAAGTGCCCCGCTTTGGCCTTCTCCCAGTGCAATGGAATTTGGTTGGTTTGACCTATTTAAGCAGAAGCGCCCTGACAAATCTCCGCTCTGTTCTGAACACTACTGTTTGCCTCCTGCACTGAGCACCTGCACATCACAATCTCATCAGCCTGGTTAGTAAAACAGACCCATTTGTGGGACAACAGTCAATCTACTGTCCTTTGGCTCTCACAAACTTGGGTGAATACAGCTAGAGCAAATTTGCTGTGGGTTTTGTTTGTTTGGGTTTGTGTGGTTTTTTACTACAATTAAAACATTTGGTCTAAAGGCTCCAGAATAATTAATAACTGCACAAATACTGATTTGTACTATCTTTGGAAGAAATACCAACAGATTCTCCTCTAGCAGCTATAAAAATACAACCAAAGCCTGTGGAGTAAAAACAGTCAGGGGATTACATTTTACAGTTCTATGGATGTTACATACTATCATCCACTACTACCACAGAACTGTATTCAGATGGTGAAAAATGACACATTTGATTGCTCCAGGATTTAGTAGCTGAAAATAAAGTAATGTGTCTTTGAGAAATACACTGCTTCATGAGTATGTCTTTTTAAAAAAAAACTATTGGAAGATGTTGGATGTAATAAGGAACACATGTAACTCCTACCTCTGATGAAGAAAAAAAGGAAAGAAAAAAATGTTTTCTCCTTGCAACACATGATTCAATTAAGTCTTCAAGCTCTTCTCTCTTTGCAGCTGTTTAAAATTCAGTTATTTTCCATAAGACAGTAAAAAGGCTAGTCCCAAAGAAAAAAGGAAGCCTTACAAGATTCCTCTCTACATTATCAGACAAGGATCCAGTGCTACTAAACACCTATGTACCTAACTGGCATTTTTGAAAAACACAGAACACTTAGCAGCTTGCACTGAAACCAAAACCCACAAGACATTAGGCCTGTTTTATTCAGGTGTTTAGCCTAGGTAGGTTTAATTCGTTTTCAGTTCTAACATTTTACAATTTATTTTCTTCTAGAAGGAGAGTTCTAATGTTTCTGTATTCTCTCTTTAATATCTTGTAGAGGTAGACACCTATAAGCAAAGTCACAAGTTCACCCTGGATTTATCCTTTTTTCATGACACAACCTTGTAATTTTACATCCGACCACTCTAAGCTGCTGATGCTCCATAAGGACACTGTAAAAGCCAGAGTTGTTCATGAGCTCTTTTGGTAATACAACAGCCTGAAGCACGGCTAAGCACCAGCTGCACCGTATTTATCTACTTGTTTATGAAAGAGTTTCCCCCTCATTGTGTGGATAACTGACCTTAGCCATAGCTAATAAGACATGAGCTTCCTTGAACTATGCAGCTTTACACTGAATCTTATAAAATACTTCAGTGTTATCCATATAGCCTCACTGAGCTCCTAATGAACTGAAACACATTCTCTCTCCAGTACTGTCATCACAAACAAGGTGTGGTCCAAGGCACAAAAATAACCTGGCCCAACCTTTGCTTTCACCATCTGCTTCTGTAGACAAGCTTCTTGCTGACTATCACCAGGTTTTTATAAAGTAGACAATCAAGCAACATATAGATATTTATGTTCCACCCTACCCATCATCTCATCTTACTGTCCCAACCATGTAGTGACAAGAATGGCTTGATTGCTGCAGGCTAACTGCTTCAGCAGCCTCCCCTAAATTGCAGCTGTGTTTCCAGATGTATGTCTAGTTAGTCAGAGACCTCTGGAAATTCATCACTTCTCCACCTTAAGCCTTTAAACAGTCTGGGATCTACACAGTCTGCATTGAAGAAAATGCAACAATTTTACTTAACATGAAAACCCTGCTCAGTCAAACTATTTCCACTAAATCAGATGATGTTCTTATCAATCTATTCCAGACATGACGAACTTTTTCTTTTTTTCCTCCTTTTTTTTTCCTTTTTTTTTTTTAAATAAACAACTGAGAAGCTACAACAGGCACAAAAGCAAGGATCATGGCAGCTGTAGAGCCATGCTGAACTGACTTGTAGGGGGACTTTTTCCACAGGTTACACTATGATACTTTTGAATTTGAAACAAGTCACCAGAATGAGCACAAAAGACAGTTTCTGCTTGATATCTTTTGTTTCCATTTTTTATTTAAGAATATTACTCTTATCGCAGTTGATTTAAATTATAATAAATAAATAACAGCTAATTTACACTGTCTTACAGTTGGGGCATTCAAGACTTTCTCTTCAGTTGCAGGTAGTATTTGATGATTTAGGATTCTCCCAATAAGCTAATACTTGTAATAAATTTTTAATGGTTATAAAAGTCTGTCAGTTGAACCAGCACAGTGCTAGAGCTCAGATGTCAACTACATATACATACAAAATATCCTGAAATACTATGACAAAATCCAACCAATTTGTCTAATTTTTGGGTTAGTACACACGTAAGTAATACAACCACCTTAATCATTCCAAATAAGCATACAGAGAGTTTCATTTTGTTCCCCCCCCACAACAGCACTACACTAGTTGTTCCTGATGATGTTCCAAGCAGAGCATTCCAAAGAGTCACTCGTGCAGGAAAACAGTTGAGCTAAACTCAAGTTGCCAGCTTTTTTCTAATTTTAAGTTTAGCTTTCCCATTCTGAAGCAAGCATTCTTCTCCAATACTAGTTAAAAGAGCTTATCTAATTCAACTTTCATTTTTTCCTTAAACATCTGGGAAACTTCATTTCTCTAATCAGTTTCTTACTTTCCTCCACTAATTACAATCTTGTTTTTTCTACGTATATCATTTCCTGTGTGATAATTTTTTCATCATTGGTTTTCTTGCTCTTTATATATTTCCTAGATGCTGGTGTTCAAATTCAGGCAAAGCAGCTTATTTGTTTTGTACCCATTCTCCTTAAAATACTCAGATAAAATGTGCCACAAGAAGTTATTTGCCTCTCTGTATACCTGAATATTTAGCATAGCTTCCAAAATGCCACTATTTGTTGCCCTGATAGCTCCATCATCAGGAAATTCTAGGATTTTAATTTACTCTAACGTGACAAGCCGCCCTTCAGAAAAATTGGCCACCAGCTGTCTCTCTGCTCGAGTAGGCCAAAGTCACACGCAAAACAATGAAGCCTGTCAGACAAATGCCACTTCTCCATCTCATTTTCCTCACTGCCTGTTCTTCCCTTCTTTCTATTTCTCCTTTGCCTTAGGCCACATCTTAATCCCATTCTCAAAATCAAACAGTTTCTTCCTTTCCGTATGGCTCATGAAAGGTTACCATGTAGAACTAAATTGCTACAGGGGCTCAGCCTTCAGATTTGGGTTACTTTCAGTTTTTATCTGTATTTTCATTCTTGTATCACCACAATCCCTTTCATGTAGCTTTCAGGCTACTTCATAGACATAGGCTAAAATCTGGAGATGGTAAACTCTTTTCTACCAAGACAGATACTGTAGTAATATCATATACATATTGAATTCCTTTCTACAAGCAAATCAGGATTTTTTAGAATGCTACTAAGTAACAGCACACAACTTGGGAAAAGTTGTTAAATACTGTATACAGACTTTCTAGTTTCTACAGTCTTAGACCATTATTTAAAAGGTTTTACACATCTCAAATAATAAACAAAATAGTGAAGACTACATTGAAAACATAAATGTTTATCATACCTATTGATTAGTACCAGCAGCACAAATATAACAGACAAATTTGAAAGTTTTCCCAAGAGAGAGCTTTGAGTCTTTAGAAAATTACCAAAATTATAAGAAGGTTATGCTCAACTGATCCAATGGTTTGGTTTGCATTTCTCCATATAAACACAGTGGTATGTTTACCAAATATCCATTTCCTTCTAAACCCAGATCATAGAGTTTCTTAAACCCCACAAAAAAAGTTTTTTAATGACCACAAATGTGTTCACAATATCAAAACAAACTTGAATAAATCATTCATAGTGTGAAAACTGCAGTCTAATAACTCTGAAAGAAAGAGCTCCGCAACATAAAAGTTTCCGTAAACCTCCACAATATGTTCAAGCACAACTAAAGACAGATTTACGTAATATATTAGCTTGCAATTACAAAGGACTCTTCAGGTTTTTTAATCAGTTCTCACACTTAACCACAAACCAGTAAAGAATTGTTAGGATATTTCACAGTTATGTACATTGCATAGCTTAGAAATATATCTTCTTACCAAAGTTAAAGCACAATATTAATTTCTTTCATTCATTTGAGGAAACTGAGGATCAACATATGCTGTTTCATATGCCGATAGTTTAAGTAAATCAACAAAGATTCTTTTTAAAACTAAACTCTCTTACAACAAAAAACAGAAAGAGCAGACTTTGTTCCTTTGAGAAGATGTGTAGCTTACCTGGCTTTGCCATTCCACACCGACAGCCTGAACAATATTATCAGCTCTTCAGGTACTAATTCTTGCTAACTGGAAGGATATTTTCTCTCTCACTGGATTAATAATCAACTTTCCTGATAGTTCATTTGTAATTCTCTGCTGGTTAACCCTTTGCAGGGCTCTCATTTTGAACTAAGCAGCCTACACTGTTCTGTTCATTTTAATACAAAAATAACAAAACATATGATGGTACATACACGACAATTAAATCGCGAGCTAAAGAAAAGGTTTAAGAATAGATTATCTTAAAAAACTAAAAGCTTATAAATACTTAAGACTTTCTTTCTCTTAAAGACTCTACTTACTAAACCTAAGAGCCAGTAAACCAATGCGTCAACAAACTGAAAGCTGTAAAGTCCAATGGCTTATACGACAGCACGCTCCCATGAAGCTACTGCTCAACCTCTCATCTTCGGTCTACGTGTAAATACAACACATGCCTGCTGAATTCTGAAAATAACATCTTTTACTATTGAATACTGTGCTGAGAAATTACCGCCGTTATCAGTTTGTGCAAGGCCGTCCATCTGTGTTGTCAGAAAGCAAGAGCAAGAGTGGCCAGGAGTAAAAATGAGATAAGAGAGGCCCAGAATAGTTAAAAAGGGGAGTTCAAATAAGGTCAGAACAGTTTAACATGGGATACCTAAGAATTATGTGTAATTTTCTTTTTCAAAGGTAATAGTAGCAAATTACATACATTTTATCAGTTTCATAAGAATTCAATACATTTTGGCAGCTGTGTTGTGAAATGAGTAAAAAGATTATAAAACAAATCAAGAAAAAGGGGTTAGAGATCTAGTATAGGAAGGTGAAACATTCTGGAAATCCTGACCTAAAGAAACTAGTCTTTGTTCAGGGGATATAAGACAGACCTGGGGATGTGCTTTGGTTGTGGACAGAGGGAAGAGGAAGAGAAAAATAAACTTGTTGCATGGATGACTGAGGCATAATGCTGCAAAAATGGAGAAATCATAAGAAAGGCTGGAAAGGCTGGTTTGGGGGGGGGGGTATTCTTTCTGGAAAACAATGACAGGGTTTTGGATGCTCTATGAAAAATAAGAGATGATAGTTCTATTCACTAACAGAAATGCTTTCCTGGTAAATTGTGCTATAGCTGTTTTATTAAATAGTATGTAGTACTTTCATTTTTTCCTTAGACAAAGGGACAGAGTCTCCAGAAGTTACTGCATAGCACAGAAGAGACTATTTCCCTTTGCTTAAGAGTAGTCCTATAGCAAATCTATTTTTACACAGCTGTAGGTCTCTGCTCTCTGTCTACTGCTTTCTTTCTTCTGTAGCAACTAATACAGTTTGCTGTAAACTTTCTATATGTGCTGTAGAATTTATGATAAAATGCTATAAAGTGTTGAAGCAAATTTATTTCATATTTATAGTTAATTTTATTCTGTGTGTGTTTGAAGGAAAACCTTTTAAGAACACCAATAATGCGAGAAAGCTGCAACAACTAAATTTATTGTTAAGTATCACATCAGTGGTACTCCTGGGGGCTCCTCTTCATGGGAAGAAAGCTTAAACAACATTTTCTAACACATTGGATTGCTTCCCGGAGATGTGATGGCCTACAGAGGCAGTGCTGAACAAAGCAGGCTGGAATAGCAAGTCAGTAAACAACCCTTTTCAGAGGATGGTCACAAATAAGTGCAACTTTGTTTAATAAAGGCAAATTATAGTTATCTTTTGTTCTTTACAAGGTGCATTATCTTTCTCTCCTGTTCTACCTGACTAAACCGGTGGTATCTCTTCTATCACCTGACCGAGTGGTTGGCTGGAAATAATGGGACAAAACAATCCACTATTGTTACAAGAGACAATGACCTTTCATGTCCTTGGAGCTCGCCATGACCTTTCATCTTTCCTATCCTCCAATGGTCTCTCCTAACAACTAAAACTACACCCTGTTAGGCTGAATTCCAGATTGTCATAAAAAGCCCCGTCCTTTCAAAACAAAACCAATTTTTACACCAAGGTGGAGGAGAAACACAGGTCCATTGTTCCCGCACAGATGGAAGTTAGAGTTACTAAGGCAACAGCTCTAATCCCCCTTTTTACCACCTTTTTCACATCATTGGCCTATCAAGTGTGCTACCTTTTAACTCATAAGCTCAAAAGCTGGTAGTCTAACTGACTGCCCTAATTAGCTACGATTTTCACAGTACAGACAACATGATGAGCTAATCGAAATTTGCAAAATAATGACGTACCTCCAGCAAATATTCCTCCTCCTGAGGCCCAGTCTTAGAATAACAATAATGAGACCATTATTAGAGGAGGGCATTAAAATGCTGCACTGCTGCTAAACAGAGAACTTAATTGTTCTGGTCTTGTCCATTGAATCAACAACCTATTGTTGTGGACTTGAAAAATAAAGGACTGGAGAATGGGTGCCATAATGATTGGTCTGTGCTGCCATACCAGCACTCTGTAGAATTGTTTTCCTTTTGAGACTCTTGATGGACTAGTAGTTTTGTTTAAAAGTAATATAAAAGGCAATTGTCTGGATAAAAAGTCCTATTTATTGAAATCTTTAGAAGCAGTTGCATGGATTTGTTCATGACCCCCAAGATAAAAACATAGGGACCATAATAATGCTATTTGTAGAGACCACTGCTTGTAGTGACACTAGATAACACTGTCCTGTCTAGCTACTGCAAAAGGAAGGCAGGCATTTCCTTTGCAGACAGAAATCATGACAGAAGGTCAAATAGTGGACAGACCCAATTCATCTGTAAAAAAGGAAGATGTTTGATTAAAAAAAAAAATAAAATGAATGACCTAATATATTTGGTCATAATTTAGAAATCTGGGTTTAGATCAAACTGAGAAAGGTATGCTTAAGTCAGTCACAACACAGGACTTTTTTGTTGGTTAGTTGGTTAGATATTAAAAATGACAGACCTTATTTTGTCTTCGCCTCTTCTATAGAATTATACCCTAAACTTTGTAGTTGGCAAACTGAATAATATACCTTGAGATGTAGTGATTCAGCTGATGCAAATTGTAACTCACTGTTAGCTTTGGATATTCTTCATTTAAAATTGGGACTGGGAGGAAGAGATATCTAAAATCTCTGGAATGTCTTTTAATCTTGGGGTTTTTTTAATTGATAAGAAAGTAAAATCTACAGTTTTTCACAAAATGTTTAAGATAAACATGATCTTGAGGAAAAAAAATTCTCCCAAATCAAAAGTCAGGTCTCCCAAATCAACAGGTTTATTACATCAAATAATTGTTAATTAACACTATCCTGGATTCTCTCTTAGCTTTCACTGCCATAGAATAGTTGAAAACATATAAGCAATAACAGATTTACACTTTGGAACAGAAATTAAAATAATGTCTTATTGTATTTTTTATAGTTAGTTCTCTTAATGCATCTTTCTACATACAAATTGCTCAAAAATTGGCTATGACTCTAGGTTAATAGAAACAACAGAATTTGGGCTTGCAAGAGTACTCATTGGTACTTTGCTATTTATTTCAATGGGAAAAAGTTTAGGTTTTAATTTTTTCTTATTCTTGTCAACATATTGTAAATCAAAATGAGGGGAAAAAAATGTGAAAAGGAAAAAAAGGGGGAAGAAAACTTAAGTTAAAGGTTAACCCAAAAGGTATTTTCAGCAGTCCTTAGAACTGCTTGCATAATGTAAAGTTGTCTTGCATGTAGTCACAGAACACATTTTCTTTAAACTCAGGGTCTTTTCTTTTGTAAATTGAAAAATGGCTAATATAAAGAAGTATTAAATTGTAAATAAGACCTCTTGCTTCATTCAATCCATGCTTTGCTTCATTTATCTTCATCTTGTTAGGCTAAATTAATTAACAATCTCTGTGTTGCACACTTTCTCTTTTCATTACATCAAATAAT
Organism: Buteo buteo; assembly: GCF_964188355.1. NCBI lineage: Eukaryota > Metazoa > Chordata > Aves > Accipitriformes > Accipitridae > Buteo > Buteo buteo. Next base: position 16,228,642 of record NC_134186.1, on the reverse strand, counting down.
GGCCTGGATATAGGAAAAAACCCTCACCACAGGGATGCTGAAACACTACCTTGAGGAAGAGTCTCTTACATATGTATTGCTTTAGCAATATTAACTAGTTGGATGTTACAACATTTATTAAATGGATTCTTCATCACTTTAAAATAATTATCCTGATTTTGTGAGAAATAAAAATATTTTTAAAAAATCAGGGGCTTGTAATAGATCATGTTCACAATTTGTGAGCCACAAGTACTAAAAGAAAGAAAGTACCTAAATTCATCAACAGTTTTACTCAATGCTTTATTTAATATAAAAACCCTGCAACTTGAATATAATTTCTGGCCAACTGTGTATACAGTCCCAAACACATTAATGTGTCCAATTACTCAAACCAAGTTGCCATACCATTTGTCTGTGAATGTTCTGTATATAATTAATTGGATGTCTGGGACAGTTTCATTGGTAAATCTGGTTATTTTAATACTGTAATGGGGAGCAATGTGCTAAACTATTAGACAAGTTTTCTTCCTTTAACCTACATTATGGCATCTAGAGCAAAAGGACAAAACAGTAAAGCCTTTTTTAATCTCACCCTGATCAAACAACCCTCTTTCTCCAATCACAGCTTTGTGCGTGATATCTTTCTGCTAGTGTTTCTTATTTAATTAAAACAGACACTGACAGAAGGACATGGATTAGGACTGTAATGATGCATTTACTTAGATTAATCGGAGGCTCCTTTTGGAGTAATGGCTTAAACAAAGAACAAAAGGAAATTGTTATGAAACAGCATTTTATCCCAGGCAAAGGTCACATTATGAGGTTTTTAATTTTGTCAGCCTCTGTTATATTGGGCCTTGCTACTGGAACATGAGAAGTGCTTCTCTCCCCCTCTCCCCCGAGCCAAGCCAGTTATTATAATACAGCCATTAAAGCTGCAAATTAAAATGTCTGATTTTAAAACAGGTTGCTTAGCTTTCAAAACCCTCTAATTAGCATGTTGTGCATTGTTGTGAAGGAAGAAACCTAAAATCCTAATGACCTGCTGCCAGGTGACCACACTGCTGTGCAAAATAATACAGACCCTTTCAAGTACTAGTAATAATAATAATAATAATAATAATAATAATAATACCCAGCTCTTATGAATTACCCAACTCCAGGTCTACTCTGCACCATATGTGCTTAAAGAAACAAGTGTGCATCCAGCCAAAGATCAGAGTTCAGTAGTCAGCACAAGAGATTGTTGTATGTTAACTGGAAAGAAGTTTGTGCCCATTCAGACACTGTAAGGAAGGAGAAAAACATTTCAAACCACCATGGGCCAGGTGATACTTGGACCAGGCACAGAGAAAAGCACAGAACGGAAAATTCTTACCCTCTCAGACAGAAACTACAGATACACTTCTGTAAACCTCAAAAGAGCCAGCCCCAACTTGCTGTGATAAATTCTGCTTCTGTGCTTTGTTCACAAAAAAGCAATAATGCATTAAAAGACTCCAAATACAGGTATATTTTTGTCCTTTCCCAGTTTACCGTTCATTGTAACAAGTTCATTGAGCACACAAAATTAAGATAGAGCTGCCAAACCTCAAAATTTTTCCACAAGTCTTGTGGTATTTTCTTAAAATATGCTACAGGAGAAAGTCTGATAATGCAAATTCAAAGATTCAAACCAAATAGGAAACATTTTCTTAAGCCTCATGGTACTTGAGGCTCTGTTCTTTTGAATACTTGAGTTTTAGCAAATTTACTCACACTTCACACAAAATTTCAAAAGAAAAGAACTCTCATCTCCCAGTGACAAAATGTATCGTAAGTTACTTCCTTTCTAAAATCGTAGCTGCAAAAATATTCATTAGTCTTCTGCACCACCTAAACTGTACACAGACCCAATCCTGCTCCAGTCACAGAGTCCGCAACTCTGGCAAGCTGAAATATCACACAGTACCTAGAGACACAGAACCTGATACCAACGAAGACGCAAAACCTTGCTGACAGTACCAACGTTGGGTCCAAACAACAGCAGCAGAGGCTGCAGTTCAGCACCATAAAGAATACCTTCCTGCAAAGTCCGGAATAATTAGCTAGGCAGTCAAGATTAACCCCACTTGACCTGGTTTTTACCAACAATTAAGAAAAAGAGGCTTTCGCTGTAACTTGACATCTTTGCCATAAAGATCCCAGTCCAACCCCCTCCAAACATACCAGCATAGCATGACAGTGTTCTTCCTAGGTCACAGTAGTAGGAAGTTGGATGAGATGTTGAGAAGCTGTGCTGGCCTCGATGTCTGTTCATTCGCAGAAGTCTCCCACCCTTCAAGTGATCCATAATTGACCAGTAAGGGACAAAAAAAGACTGCAAAGGGGATTTTCAGTCATTTTTAATCCCTTACTGCCTTAAGTTTTACTTAAAAGATCATCAGTCCAGAGACAAGGGACAGTGTGATTCCAAATCCCAATGCCCCCAAAACCACTACTCAATAGATAGCACAATTCAATTCCTCTCCAGATAAATTACAAACCAGCCAGGTTAAGCAAATTATAATATATAAAGGACCATGGGTGTGGTTTCATCTCAAACCCATGTGTCAACACGCCAAATTGCTTGTCTCTACACAGTACAGGCCAGATTCTGCCACATCGTTGCCACTACACTCCCTTACAATATAGCCCCAATCGTGAAAAAAATTTTACAAATTGGCCTAGGAAATATTAACACAATTACATGTAAGTCACTGAAATGACCTACATAAAAACAGAAAATACACTTATTTGCAAAGACAGTAATTTCGATTGACTTAAAAACCTGAGCTGCTTAAAAGGTACCAAACAAATTCTGGTAAACAAAATGTTAATAAAATTAACTATGTAGTAGTATTCTACCTGGTTAAAAATATGCTGAACTTCACAATAGTCTTCTACAACTTTGAGATATGCCTGTCATCAGCCAGTACTACCATTTATTTATTTGTTTAAGCTTAACTTCTGTTCTGCCAAGATAATCACATCTTCAGATACAAGAACCTGTTTTTACAGACAGATGTATCATCCACTAGTGTTCCTTGGTTGCCTCTTGGTTGTTATTTTCTCCTGAATAAAGCCACCTCTGTGAGACAGAAAACACACTGCTAAGTTTATTTATAAAAAAATACGCTAACGTCTAATGAAAAGCAGACTTTGTGCAAAGTGATAGGTGGTTCTATCCTTTAAAACTCACAGTCAGGAAATTCCTATTATTTTCATTTGTGGCTGTGCACATACTGGGTTCGTAGAATTCATCCTAACGGTGTATTTTAAAGGCATTTTGTGATGGCTACTGCATTGATATGCACAATGCAAATACATGGTTTCCCAAAAGTTCTATTTGTTCCTTAAAATGTATTAAATATGCCAATGCTCTTTTAGTGAGCAAGTAATAAAATCTGCATTGGTATCCTACACAGAATGTGAATTCATGCTTTAAGATCAGAGCTGCTTATATAGCAAATTATCTGCATCATTTCACATTTACCAGCTAGAAAGCTGTCCAGGTACAGTCTGTATACAGTCAGCATTAGAACAGTCAGTGCCTACATGAATACAGTACTTTGTGTCCTGTGGTTTTTGCTGAATATCCATGTAGTACATAGAAATATATGTAAAAGAACAACAGTAATCCAGTAATCCAATACTTCAATGTAGGAGTCTGACATGAGTCAGGCTGGCACAGCAGCAGCTAGTGGTATGACACGGTGGAAACACTAGTAAAGCAGTCAAATACTCAATAATCATGCTGGTTTGGTGCAGAATAAGACACTGATCAGGCTTTGATACATTATGAGTTCAACTGGGTCCATTAAAATACATCTCTGAGCAATTATAGTGGTCTGTCATGTTGATCCCGGAAACTCTGGTGGCCAATACAGAGCAGAAAAGACAATCTACTTTCTCATTTCTTTGAACATCACTTTAACACACCCACCCAAGCAAAAGTCACAATATGCTCTGCAATGATGCAAAGCAGAATCAAATATATTTCCAGGAAAAAAAATCACCAACTCATTGAGATTTTATGCATAATAATGTAGGCAGATTTGACCCAAAGACATGAAGAAAAGGGAAGTTGGTTCCTTCTAACTGTGGTTTTTTATTCAAGTGGTCCCACAGATTAGTGTGTGTGAGATTTATATATATATCTCAATATATATATAAATATATATAAAAATATATATATATAAAAAAAATTGAACCTGTGTAATACGGAACTGTATATACAGAACTATATATACATAATGGAACCCATATAACACTCATACAATGGAACCCAGTCCTGTTCTTCAAATTACCAACTTTGTCCCCAACCACTAGCACTGATCATACAGAACAGCAATTTCTGCTACCTTCATATACTGTGAAACAAGTATAGTTCTTATCTCTGAGCACCAGTAACAGGTCTTTGGGTTTATCCCATTAAGCACAACCTATGCCAGTTTTTTCCATGTATCCTTTTCTATGGGTGCTCTGCATCCTATTCCACCTGGTCAGTCCACACTGGTATCACTGCATGCACAGCTTTGTATAACTGCCAGATGAGAGAAAGTAGATCTGTCTGCTCTTTGGGTTTCCAAAAGACTGCATTTGGGCCATACAAAGTAGTTCTTTTTCAGCCTTAAGAACTACAGGATCAAGCAACTTACACATTTGAATTCAAGTCACCAGATTACCACATTCACCACTAGAAAATCTTATTACTCTTTAACAAGTCTTGCAATCCTAGATATCCCATCTCATTCCAAAACTTCATTTCCATCCGATTTGTGATATAATGTACAAAACAGTGTTACAATCCCTTATAAATTTATTATATGGTTTTGGAACTGTTGCCCTATGAACATACCATTGAACTTTTCACATAACATCTTAAACCCTCTTCACAATTGGAGTCTTCATATTTTCATATCTGCTAATTTTTTTAGTCCTGAAGATAAACTAGATAAATGATGGAACAAAAAGCAGTCAACTTCACTCTTCTGGCCATTATCACTTGATTTCAGTAAATGATAGGGCTATTATATTCTAAACTGTCTTCTGCAAGAGAATACTGATCTATGTAATTCATCACTGATTTTATAGTGAGTGTCAGAAATTAAGTTGATAAACTATTTCATATTATATGCAACAGAAAAACTGCCTATATACCTTGAAGTGCAGATAATATACTCAATGAGCATTTAATAAAATATTTTTGCATTCTAGCATGCAAAAGCAGCCTGCACAAATTACGTGAAAATTTCACCCAAATTAATTGAAAAGAAAATTATCCACATGCAAATTTGGCTCACATCTCACTTCAGAAACACAGGCTAGGTTTCAAGAGAAATGGGGCCAAATGGAGCCGTTAAGGGATTCCAGTTTGCTGGTGAACCCAAGGTGAATTAGCTCACACACTGAAAGGCATTATACATACATAAATACAATGTCATACACACAAAAGATAGCCATGTAGTGAACTTCAATACCTCCTCAAAAAATAATTCACTAGGTAACTTGCAGCATTTAAGTTACAATTTTCCCACTAGTCAAAATTTCCCAATCAGTATTGCCTAATGAAGGGGGCACACAGAAGAGTAAGGCATATTTTTGACTCAGTACCTAGCATGCTAATTACCTTTTTATGTCTTGGTTTACCCGTGTGTAAAACAGGAGAAACAAAATCTTTATAAATCACCTTTCTAAACTGCTTTGAGATCTGCTGATAAAAAGAGGGAATGAGGGAAACTGAATGTCTAAGCAGTCTGAAACAGGTATCACTTCAAACCAAAACAAAACTAAACAAATTAACACAAAGGCTTGGGCTTTTTGGTTGTTTTTCTTTTTTGCTTGCTCTAATGTTGGAGCTTTCAATACCCCATCAGCCAGTCATACTACTGTATTGTTTTATTATAAAGTGGATCAGAACAGACAAATTAATCAAATCAGGACAGTGAGTGCACTTTGTTTACATGCTATATCCAGCACATATCTTTCCTACGTTCAGACTAAAATCCAGCTCAGCTGCAACAGCTTTCAGGCTGACAAATATTTCTGGAGCTGTGCCACACAGTGTTTCAGACCTGAAGGGTGCTGCAAGCAAGGCAGTTTCACTACACTTCTTAAAACGCTATATATCAAATTTTCACATGTTAAACATCCCTCCAAAGGTATACCTGTCACAGTTTAATGATATGCACCATCCAGTCTTTGGGCACTCATTTCTTCTGCCCATATAATTATCAGGATTTTAAATCTCTCATTTCTAAAGAGTGGAATTACAATATATAACCTATTAGAAAGAGGACACTTAACTACAGTATAGAGACTCATTTATAGTTCACTCTCAAAGCGCTTAGGGTATTAGATTTTGAAAATGTGTTGGGTTTGGTATCTATTAATATTTTGGGGTGTATCTAAATCTTTACAAAATTTCCACTGCTGACACAGCTGGAGACTGTCACACTGGTGGAAACTAAAGCAGTTTAATAAGCAAAGTAATGCAAATAAGTTGAACCACCTAGAATTTTTAATCATTGTACTCAATTCATTGTTCCACCAAGGTAACATAGCATAGTTATAAAAGTCTTGCTGGTAAACACAGAGAATGAGCTGTACAACTACCTGGTTTCTTCAACATTTGTGAAAAATATCATTATCCCAAATGGGTTTTGAACACACAGTTTTCCTGACGTTTCATATACATATATATAAAGTCCTGTATATATATGCACGTATACATATGTGTGTATGCATACGTATATATGTAGGTGTATATACCTACATGTAGAGTTGCATTTAAGCAAATTCATTAGATTGTGTTCTCAGCCTTTCCTTCAAAGCCCACCGGTTAGAGCAGATGGAAATATGTAGCCATTCCTCTGCTCTGGTACCTGAAAGAGGACACCACAAAGTGCAGGACAGAGCAGGTGTCGCGGGTGAGCGGCCTCAGGAAACAGATGCCTCAACAAGAGGGAAGGGAGCAGAACGAGAACCAGCAACAGCTTGGGAGAGCTCAGGGACTCCCTACAAAACCCCAGGAACTTCTGCCTAGCATCTGCATTTGATAGGAAATATTGACACGCACTTCATTCCGACAGACTACTTCAGATTAGAAAAGGGATGCAAGAAATGAAAGAGTTAAATACATAAACTTATAGAGAGGTTTAAGATAATCACATATAGAGCAGTTATCTTAAATCCTAGAGAGATAGTGTTTTGCTTTATTTTTTTCCCCTCAAGCTTGCACCTTTTGTCATAATGAAATGCATAGTCAGCCCTCACTTGGTAAAATATTTGTGTTGCCATGCAGTTAAACAAATGTTTTTTTCATTTTCTTTTAAAATAGCCTCCCACCCGTGTTTGTCTAAACAGTGGCCCATCAGTCCAGCTGGATAACATGTACAAACTGAGCAGTAAAATCTCCTCTTGCCCTCATTAAAAGGGTCCTTTCCTTATTCCATCGGCCAGAACGCATGGGGCAATAATAGGACTTCAAAAATAGTGGAGTACATCTGAAAAGAATTCTGATTTCATAATATTCCCACATTCCACTATAACTCACAGCATCCAATTGGCATTCAGTGTAATAGTTTTAGCATAGGCAAGTGCAGAAGATCAAGGTAATCTTTTCTCATTTCTTTTACACACTGATATTCATAATTCCATTGTGTGCTCTTTTTCCTCTATTTTTATTCTTCCCGATTCTTTGTATGAAATATGGAGAACTCACAAGTATGATTATCAAATTTATGGTGTATGCTTGCTACACCGCACATTATAGTCTCACAGTTGTTTGCCCTGCAGTATGAAAGATTTGCATAGCATTTAAATGGGAGACATCTATACAAACTATAGTTAAAATATTATTACATTTATATGTTTTTCTATATGAACTAGTAAAAAAAATAATTTTTTATTCCACTTTAGGGCAACATTTTACTACAATTAAATGAAAAGTCTTAGCTCTGCTACTTCTTTGAAAAGAATCATGACCAAAAAGACACAATTCTAGGAAACATAACTGGAAGATGATAAAGAAAATCTCGCTACTTCCATATGAGGCAATATCACAACCAAATGTATCTTGTTGATATTTAAAATCTGAACATATTCCCTTCTGTAATTCTTTCATCTGCGTACACAATTTATACAAGAGCTTTGAGAGAGAAAAGAATGAAGCGCTTGCCTTTAATCCCAAGGGGTTTTTTATGTGGTGGTGTTTTTGTTGGGTTTTTTAATTCATTATACTCTCCCTTCCCATAACTGGTGACCATCACTGCAGCACCATACCTCCAACTGTGAGCTTGAACACACAGCTTCCTGAAGCCAAAACAAGTGCTGCTTTTCTGATTTAGAACAAGGGACATTGGAAGGGGGCGGGAGGGAAGCTTAAGCTTCCATTCCTTCTGAATTTCAGTGTCACCTCTGTAATGCAGTATATGACACAGCAACCTAGACAATATGACAAATTACAGGAAAAGCTGTAGCATTTAAGATTACAGAAAATTATCAGATCTTTTAGCAGCAATTTAATATTGTGTCACCTTCAGAGAGAAAAACTCTTTAAACCATGTTTTACATTAAATGTTTGATAAACCATACACCTGATTTGTAAGGTTTTTCTGTTTCAGAGCACAACATGAAATCTTATGTACCTGACATTACTCCTCTCAGGGAGGACTAACACCTAAGATGAGAGGAATTCTCTCTTGCAGGAAATCCAGCCCATGTTAGATGCAGACAGACAAAAGCATGGATGGAAAGAAGGAAGGAAGGAAGGTAAATATCAACAAGTAAAAGGGCAGAAAATTACCTTGGCAGTTGTGCAACAGTTACAGAAAAAGAATTTAAGAGGAAACTATTTTTTTCTCCACATGAAGTCCAGAGTACACATTTTATTATAGTGAGCACTGACTTAATTTTCCAAAAGTCAGCCTGAGACAACAGCAGCTGACTATAAGCTCAGCAGAGGAGTCTAAAATTAGTATTTTAAAAAGTCTTTTTATTCTCATAAAATTTGTACATTAAAACTGACATTTTAAAAGGTTACTTCTGTAGAGAGGAACTAGCAGCTATCAAAATCTAAAAACACCAATCAAATGTAAATGTGTTTCAAACCAAACTTCAGTCAGCACAGACAAACCGCCATGCCAAACAGCAGCGCAGACCAGGGCAAAGCTTTGAGAAAAATTATAAAATTAGGTAAATCTTCAAGTTATTTTATTATTGCATCAAAGCTGTAGTTTAGACATCTTAGTGCTAACTGCCAAATGGTCTGTGTTATTCTATGTTGTTAGCCATAGTAAGTGGATTTCCTACCACTTCAAACAAATTATCAATTCCGATTGAGCAGGTTTGTGATAGAGCCAGAGAAAAAGTCTTTCTTTTAAAGTTGGCCTGTTTTATTTTTCTGCCCTACTATAGGATAGCCCTTATTCTGTATGGATTTTTATACACTTTAGAGTAAGAAAAATGCAGCTATTCATTAACATGTCCACAAGTGTATTGAAATTACATTTACCCCAGTCTTTTATATGTAAGTTTGGTTTATCTATCACATACAGCTGTAAGTAGAAGAGACAAGTTAGTCCAAGGACATAGTGTCTTTCAGGCTCTATAGCACTTAGCAGGTTACTGGGCCTCCAAGGCCTAACAGATTTAACCAAGACTTTTCACACAATCAGGTAAAGAGAGCTAGGCCAGTCAGCAGATGTCCCATTCAGATAACAAAGAGAATATTTTAGTGACAATGTGAGAAAACAACAGTAAAAATGGTAGAGAAACCCACTGAACCGTAGCACGCTTTTTTTTCTTTACTGAGAACCATCAACTGGAGTTTGACTGTGACATTCACTGTAGTCTTCAGCAAAGGGAAAGTCAGTCATACAAGCTTTGTCACAAGAGACCCAAATAAACTATTGTAAGAATCAACTACATCAGTGCTGGACAATCTTCTGTATTTTAATTTCCTCTATGAACTCACAGTGTTAAAACACCAGGCTAATAGGTGGAAGATTCTTGTCATGCATGTCATCACTAAATTGATCTACAACAACATGTTGCTGCATTTGTACCTTCTGTTTCACCCCAACATAATGCAAGTATTTAGTGTCCTTGAGTCTGAGTTAGCAATACTAAAACTTGCAAACAAGAAATGGCTATTAGTATCCAACATGGCTCCAGTCAGCTGCAAACCAACGAAGAGGTGAAAGCACTGTGGTGTGAACAAAGCCAGTTTTAGCATTTGTTAAGGTCACTTCAGTTCTTCAAGTCATTCTTCTTAGAGTCCATTACCTCAGCAAACCATAATAATGATGGAGATAACCCATCTGAAGAAACCAATTTGGGGTGTGGTTTTGAATTTGAATCAGGGAAAAGATGACTACACACCCCATGCTCTTGCTTGTCTCTAAGGCCAAGTTTAAATAAAGAAGAATACTTTTCAGTTATCTTGGACCACATTTCAATGGCAAGCGAACTGTGAATGAAAGAAGTTTACAAAGATGACTGTTAAACATTAAAGTATAGTATAATCACTGTATGAATTAGTCATAGCCAGTTTAGACACTGTCCAACCCACTTTCCAACCATCTGCAACAAATGCGCTCCATTAAAACAGAACCATATGGAAAACAAGCTAGCAATTAACACAGCTTCTATGCATACCTCTAATACAGCACAGATTTCAAACTTTGAGTGAAACTGACTGCTGAATTACTTCCATATTGCTGCTGTTTAGACCTTGGCAACACATATTTATCCTCACTCACTACAGTATGTCATCCCCAGATACTGCTATATCATCAAAATAAGCATGAAAAAACCACCCACAACTGAGCCACTCATTGTGGTTTATAGCCTCTGTTAATAAAATATTTGCAGATCAAAGTATAACAGACTTTTTCAAAGATGCATAATATATTACTTAGCAGTCAGTATCAAAAATAATAGCTAATGCAGGGAAATCGATTAATTTATTTGCTAATTGGTAATATCTTGTACTATTAAACAAAACTGCTTCTGGTTTGAGTAGCTTTCTGCTCTCCCAGATTATTCAAAGTGCTAAAGATGCCACACTTAACACTGTTATCATTTCCCAATCCAAAGGGGACATGCAGAAATCCTAGTTCCAAAATTCAGAGCCATAAAAATGCTCACAGGTAGTAATATTTTGGTTATTTTTCTTCAATAAAATAAGAAAACTAGAATACTTCATAGTTGTATCTGTTTCAGTGTACAAGATCCAGAAAGTGAAGCTTACTATAAAGAAGAAGCTGATTATCGCCAAAATGTTTTGTTTCCTTACTCAAAGTAAAATGTAAGTGCTCAGTACACACTATGTGTTCTTTTCTACCCAGTTCATCAGAGCTCTTCATTTTAAAACCCTGGCCCTTTAATTCAACCCACAGACATTTGTTCTCTTATGTTCAAAAGTTCAGTCCATGAGGTTTGGTCAAGGTGGTGAAGCCCCACAGAATCATGTAGGTTGGCAGGGACCTCTGGAGGTCATCAACTCCTGCCTCCAGCTTACAGCAGCTCAGGTTGCTCACGTACTTATTCAGTTAAGTTTTGAATATCTTCAAGGAGAGGGAAATTGTAAAAGAAAACCTAAATACTGTACCAGAAAAAATATATACCTAAATGATAAAAAACATACTGGGTATTTAAAACACGACATTTCCAATGCAAATTAAGTTGCTTTAAATCATGTAATATTAAAATTGGGGGAATTTATATTTGTATTTTTAAATAGCTGGTATTTATTTAATTAAACAAAGAACGTCATAAAGTAAAATCATTCTAGTTCATCAAAGCTCCCCTATTTCCTCAGTTATCCAGGACAAAGTGAAAAAACTTGACTACAGCCATCATTTTGCTACAGACTTCTGAATTTTCCAAAGTGGGGTTACAGAAGAGATTCATTCCATGAAATATTATCTCAGTACCTACACGATTTCAAAAGCACTGGAATTTTTGAAGTAGCCTTTCATGACTCTAGATCATCATGGACCCCACTGTTTCCAAAGACCTACAATAAAACATGAAGAGCCTGGAAACAAAAGATTTAGAGGCAGAATTCCCCACATGAATTTAATTCTGTTCACACAGAAGTTTCTCCTCCACTAAGCAGAAAACAAGAAGAAACTGTAAAACAACTCTGCATTTCTTCCTGGGTGCTTTTCACACCTTCAAAGGTTTCAATACCGACAATACTAATAGAGGCCTATGGCAATAACACACTGTCCAAGCTTAATATATTGATGAAACAATATAGCTTAGCTATTATTATATAGGTCCATAGCTGCTTCTTGGTTTTGTCCTTAGAATTGTCAATTGTAATAGCCATATAGAAGACCATATGATGTTTGGTGGTGGATTTTAAGTACCAGCATTTCAAGTCATGTAATTATACTCTCATTTTCACTTCTTCTAAAAAGGAAAGTTCTAGAAAACCTTGTCCTGAAGATGTCCTTGCACATATGACACACCCACAGACTTATGCACATTAACAGAAATAAAAGGATATAAACATGCATCATTTAAAATTCATGGTTTGGGGAGACATTATCAGCAATACTTGAATACCTAATACAAACAATAACTCATTTTGTCTTAAAAATATGCCCATAGCATCCGAAAGAGCTGAAGCAGCATTAAATGGGATTCTGATTAACGGCATTTTGGTTTAATAAAAAGAAGGTTTCAGTGACAGCCATATTAAACATCAGTTTGCAAATATGACTTTAAATAAACCATACACGTGTGTCAAAGACTGGCCTTCTGCCACTACATTTATTTTCTACATTCATTAGGTAAATGATACATTGCCAAAAAGTCAAAAAATATTCAAATGGTATTAGGACTGCAAAAAATGCAATGCTTTGGAATTAGCACCTAAACCTCCTGCATCCCCCATAAATTCTGACTAATTAAATTCCTACTATGTTATTCCTCCTGTTTTCCTTGCAGCTGTTTTATATATTTTCACCTGTTTCACTTCCCTTTTTATTCAAGTAACAAAAAAGCTTAACCTTCCTTGATTGACAGAAAGGAATAACAATATTTAATTAACATCACTTCATATGTGACAAATCTTAAAACTCTGCTCAGTCAATAAGGCTCTATGAAAGTATTCCCCCAACATTTTTAAAAGCTTTTTAAGAAAGCTCAGAACACTGTGTTCTTAATTCAAAAGCACATGCCGAGTTAATTATGGTCTTATGCTTTGACCAAAAGCAGGATTTGTGGGATTTTCTTTTTCTTAAGTCAAAGGATTGAAAAGTAATTTATGAATGATACTGAAATAATGCACGAATTAGCTGCTAACATGCTGTTAGTTTCAAGCGTTAATTTTTTTTTTAATGTACTGGGAGGGTCAGCATTAAAGTCATGCTGACTTGAAACTCTGTTTATACTAAAAACTATGTTAACTAAACAATCATACTATTTTACAGTCCTCCTACTTGCTTTTAGATTATTGCTCTTGACGAGGTTACTTGTTTGGGAGATTTCAGTGCAATTTCTGCCAATTTAAATATAGATGTTTCCATAGCTAAACAAATACTGTAACAGTGTCACATATACTCTCCCTGGAGTTACTATTTCTTTAGGTACATGATGTTTAATTCATGTTCCCATATCTGTGTGAGCAATTATACTATAGGTGTATACTCTACACATTCTCATATCTTACTGTTTGGCTGTTTAAGGAACTTGGTTTACCATTATCTTGTTATTACTAACACATTTTCAAAGGGGTCAAAAATGGTTCAAGGCACATACCCAGGTGTGCATGTGTGTGTCTGTGCACAAATGTAAAATGGCCACAGTTTAGTAATGTTTATCAAAAGTATTGCTATCTGTTTCTCAGTTGGATTTTAAAGAACATCCGATTTCCTGTAGATTATTCGTTTAAAATGTGATTTCAGGCTCTGACTCACTTGGGTTTAGCACCACTTTTCTCCCATACGATAGCTGACAGACAGAAAGGGCACTCAGGCTGAAGCAGTTTAAGAAGGAAGAGCCATGGACAGTTTTCTCCCTGACTTTCACCTTTCTTTTGGGAGATGCTCCTCAACAGCAGACTGAGCTAGGCAGAGACCAAGTCACACTGCAAGGCCTTCCCTAGCTCCAGCCAAACACTTATCCAGTCCTAGTTTGGTTCAGGACCAAGCTGAATTTCCCTGAATTTCTCCTGCTATTCTAACAGTTTCTATATTAACTTCTTTTTTTTATCATTAACAATAAACACTAATAACCATAAGCATTAGTCCAATGCATTCTGACAATCATTTCTCTTAGGATAATTTTAGTACCCTATAAAATTATTTCGGCAAGATAAAGTTCTCTCAGAAATAGAGGAATCAGTTATTCTCTAAGAAGAAGGTATGTGGAAGATTAATATGCATATAGTTTTGCCACAATATTATGAACTCTTGCCTAGCACTTTTACATCCATTCTGCCCACTTTACACCTCTTGCCACAGTAACTAAATGAACTCCATATGACTATTTAGTTATTATTTGCAGAGGGAATGTGTTTTTAAGTCAACCAATGCAAAATGTGAAGTCACTTCTGCACTATCCATTCAACAAATAAGTATGATCTAAAAGTAATGCATTCTACAGCTTGTATTTCTACTGCATGATTTCATAGATTTTGAAAATGTCTTCAGCATGTTCAACCATCAGTAAGGTCAGGGTTGCCAGTGGCACAAATCCAATATTGAATTCTTTGCTAAAATAATGCAGAAAAATAACATAGCATTGTGATACACAATTAAGGAAAAGGCCATGCCCATTCAGGCTCAGGGAAGAGCATGGCTCATCAATCAAAAGGGAATAATGCAAAAGCAGTATAAATTCAGTGACAGGTGAGCCTGGGACATCGAGCCTACATGGTGACAAAGGGCACTTGGGTGGCCGCAGCCAGGGACTGTGTGGTACAAAGTCCCAGTGACTGCAGCAGAAGCATCTTAAAAGTAGTGTCAGACTGGCTATCACAGGGGCCAGGAAAATAAGGGAACTGAAGCTCTCACAATGAAGACGGAAGTTAGCAAGAGCAATGTATCATAAACACAAGTGTATCCACTTCTGTATCTTGCTGCAAGAGAAAGAGCAACTTGTCAAGTAGCAAATAATGTTTCTACTTCCATCTGATTTTTGGTAACTTTGTATGTAAGACACTTTTATACTGAAAATGTGCAAAACATGAATATTTTTTGACAGAATAGAATGCCAGTATTACTTTAAATAATACTTTAAAAAAAAAAACAAACCTGCAATGACTGAAGTGATAGGAAAAAAGATAGCTGCTTAAAAATTTTTCTCCATGCTGTCTGAAAAGCCAAATAATTTTCGATCTAATTTCTTCTACATTTTAGTTTCACTACTTGCACTATCTACCAATATAATGTAAGGATGGATTTAGAAGTAAGAGGAGATTTAGAATTTATAGCAGTGTTACAATTTGTAAGATATATAGTTTTTAAAAAAAAAAAATCACAAATTCAGACTTCTGCTTGGAATATTTGAAAGTGCCATTTGGATTTTTGTTCATAAATCCCTTGTTTTGAATGTTTCATATCCATTTAAGAGATGAACCAAATCTATAAAGTGAGGAGGAATATAGACTGTGGTAGTATAAAGGAGAAGGAACATAATTTAAGAATGAAGAGGAAAAAAGCAAGGGACAAGTGTATACTTATGTTTTAGAATACATCAGTTTTAATTCTGACATCTCAGTACTAATGTTTTGGGTGCCACAGTTCTATAATGTATACAAAGCATATTTATAAACCTATATCATCAAAAGTATTAATCATTTAGAGAATATCAGTAGACCTTTGAGCATTTTATTTTCCTCAAGTACATAGTAGAGAAAGACTGTCAATAGTCCTAAAACATTTGTGATGGTGAACCCCACCTTCTTTCACTCAATAATCTCAGTCTTATGCTTGAAAAGATGAAGGAGAAAAATGCCTATTGATTATTCAGTCAGTGATGGATAAACAGAAAAAGGGTTTGCCACAGAAAATATCTACAATGAACTCAAGATAATTAGGGGGAAAAAGTGACAAACAAATCTTCATTCATTTCCTAGAGAAGTTACTGCATTTCTAGCCCAGAAAACCCAATTATTCAGACCTTGCCTCCTCCATTTCCTACATTGTTTCCTTCTTATAATGATCAAGAGACCTTTCAACACAGATGTGGTAGTCTTGCTTTCTTTTCTGTTTTCTGCCCACAAGTAAGTTTATTGCTCACGCCAGGTTGACAGCCTCAGAAACTGAAAGGGCTCCATTTATCCACAGAACAGACACTCCACTGGCCACGCAAGCCTCTTCACATTACCCCACCAACCTGCTTCGACCCTGACCCAATATCAGGAGTGGGCAGATCAAGTGCCATTTCCATTCCAAGCCTCATATGATTCCTGAAGCCACCAAAAAGCTATCAAGTAGTGCCAGTAACCATGGGCCTAGCCCTGTGGACATCTTTGTGGATTTGAACCATCAATTAACACAACACAGAGAACCTAACTGTCAAACTTTAACAAATATAGGCTATCATTTACTTAGCTGGGTTCAAATCAGAGACCTTTGGGATGACAGATTCCGTTTCTAATTAAATCTTTCCTTTGCAATCCAGTCCCAGGAGCCAGAAAAAAAACCAAAAGCCTAACAAATGATGAAATGAGCATTTACTAGTACGGAGAGAGAAGAAGGCTCAAAAACTAAAGGTCATGAGCCCAGACCAAACACTAACACTTATTTTCTCTGTAATGCAATACTGGAAGCCTTACCATGAAGCATAGTAGGAAGAGAATCACCCTTCAGATGCTAACTTTCAGCCGCACCACCCTCACTAGCTAAGTTCTGTTGCTAAGCATCTGTTGTTCGTTGTTGGAACTCACGTTTGCCTTTTTACGTTTAACAGCATGCACTTTAAGTGGAAACCAAAATGGTTACTGCAGAATTCAAGCTGAGGGGTTTCCCCACTGAAAAGAGATCTTACAGTAAAAGAGAGAGATTAGACCAAGTTATACCTAGACGTATCAATGAAAAAACCTAAGGCAGGAAGGACTGCAGAGAAGTTGCTGCATATGGTTGGTCACTAAGGCAACCAGTTTTTAAAAGAATTATCATACATTATCACCTAAATAACCAGTTTTGTAGCTCTTCTAAGCTTTGATGTAAAGAGCAAAGTTGAAAGAAGAAAGCTTCGAAGTGGACATAAGGAAAACCTTTTTCACCATTAGGAGAGACAAGCAGTGGGACAGACTGCCCAGGGAGGTTGTCCTGTCTCTATCCTTGGAGGTTTGTCAAGACCTACCTGGATAAAGCCCTGAGTAACCTGGTCAGATCTCACAGCTGACCCTGCTGTCGGCAGAAGGCTGGACTAGAGACCTCTCGAGGTCCTTCTCAACCTGAATTATCCTATGATCTTCATCTTGAGGCAAATATCAGACAAATGTGACTGAAAAACACTATGACACTGCAATGGATATGAATGCATAGCAGCCAAAGCACTAAATACTACCTGAATGACAAGGCTTTATATTCTAAAGTTCTACACAGACTACTATGAATATTACTGCTGTGAATACAACGGACAAAGCAAAAATAAGTTTGTTTATAATATTCCTCTTACCATACTCTCTAGTCTCCAGTAAACATACCATTGCAGAGTCATTATTAGTGTACAAAACTTGAAGGTTTTGGTGAAGATGCAGAGAATGACACAGGAGAGCACACTGAATGATGAGTAATGTGGCTAATCCTGGAAATCTGAACCAGGCTTTCAGACAGCAACAGATGTTATAAGACTTCAGACAGCTGCCCACAGCTTCCACTGCTGTGCTTGCAATAGCTGCACACAGGCAGGCTGTGGAAATAAGAGATCTAGGTGGTATTGCAAGATCCCTGCATATCTGTGAGATATCTCTGGTTCTGGGAAAAAGAAGGTACCTTCATGTTGCAGCTCCTTTTGGCATACAAAAAGGATACAGCGGTAACATTCTTGAGGACTAAACCAATGCCCCTCATGCTATGTGTGGCTGCTACGAACACACTAGTTCCACTGAATCAGTAACACTCCTTTGAGGAGTACTGCTTCTATATCCATCGTTTGTGTTGCCTTATGTTTTTTGCCCTTTACCTACTAATTTTTATGTAACAAAATATACCTCCGTGGGTCACAGACTTGACTGAGTCCTGAGTGCCCAGAAACAACACCCAACTTTTATGTGCTCATCATTTTTTTGATGGGTCTGTACCCTCCTTCATTTTACTATTCAGACACTCAGACCACTATTGTACATACTTTATCACTGGAGTTATTCACAAGATTGCCAGCCTTTTGGAAGTAATTTCTTCTTCCATCACACAGATCCACAGGGAGAACTTAGCCTTTATAGTGAAAACCCTAATGCCAAAATTTACTTTTTCAAATTAAAACTAGATCCAGTAGTCAAACTATTTAGATTGCATTTTGAACATCCTTGAACAAAGTCTGTTAAGCAAGGATGCACAGAGTATTTATGACACTATTTCACTCATAGGAGCTCCTCAAGAAATTCAAACCTCTTACGAATTGGTCAGAAGAAAATTTCAACTATACCTTAAAACCCTCTTTATGAAAGCCATATATAAGATTTCTTTCTTCTCTGTCTCTATTCAGAGATTTCAGTGTAAATAACTACCTGGAGTGAGAAGAACACATTCTTCAGTTAAGTATTTATTCCAGAAAGGACACTATATAAAGACTTTAATACTAAGGTGTGGTCCAGTAATTCTAATCATTGCTTTAACATTGATTCCTTGTCTTGTTAGCAAAAACTAATCCCATGTGTAAAAAGAAGATTTTTTTTTTTTTTAATTTTAGCATTTGGTGTCATTGTCATAAAATAAACCTTCCTTGTTCCTGTATGTTTCCTATGACTTGGTAACCAATTAGCTTAATCTTCATTATATTTACAAGGTTCCTTAACAACTCTGCCTTTGCTCTCTGTTCTAATATTCTAAGATCCCCTCACACGTCATTTCTGTCCTTTTCATCTACTGCAACTGCTCCACTCAAATACATAATGACCTTCAACATGATCTGATCGTCTCTAGTCTTAGCTGATACCCTTCTCTCACAGCTCTCCACCTCATTTCAGGCAGCCACTGTTCCCTTTCACCTTTCATAGACCTACTATTTCTGCCCATTCCCCTCTTTTGGCAGAAACTTAGATTTCAGTTCTTTTCTTTTGGCTGAGCCTGATGGATCTCATGCCCTTACTGTCTTAACGGACACCTCCACAAACTTCACTCCATTTCTCCTTATAGCTAGGCCATTAGCAAGTTTTTTAGACAATTCTTCATTCCAGTTCTTCACAACATTTCTGAAAACTATCCTTTCTTCTTTACATCTATGGCTGAAAAGCTGTAAATGAAGTCTTGGCTACTCCAGACTCTTCCTCTTGGTGCCTTCTGTCAAATTCTGTTTCTTGGAATAGTTCAAATTTCTTTTATACTTTCATGCATCTGAATTCTGAAAGAACACTTAACAAAGACAACATCTGTGTATTACAAAGCTGGGACTCTTGAAGGACTTCACTTGGCAGTCCTGCACAAAATGAACATACTAAAATAGAAATTCCCAAAGGCAACATATCAAAAGTCATAAATGCCCAGAATCATTCGTGTGAGTTTCAGTGCCTATACTGATAATTCCTTGCCTTCTCCTTGGCAAATATCTACCTATGCCAAGTATATGATGGAATTTTAAAGGTACAGTATATGCATTCTGTTTTAGTTAGAACTGAACAATGTAGTAGAAATGCAAGCAGACATTGGTTTGTCACAACAGAGGCCAGCATCTGAGTGGAAGAGCTCTTTCACAGGAAGTTGGTTCAAATAATTTCTTCCCTGTAATTTCAGTTGAAAGTGTTAACCACAGTATGTAATTAACTCAACAGTGAAGAACTTATAGTACCCCTCACCAAACTGTAAACATGCCGCAACACAGAATCATTGCTGCTGTGGTACCCATGTCCCCACTTTAAAAATATGTATGTTAAAACTAACCATTGCTCCCTTCTGAATTTGTATTTTGCAGCACAGGCACAGAGCACTAGAGGAAACAGGAAACATTGTGCTAACATGACTATAGTATTGATGAATAAAAACTATAACCCCCAGGCTAAGCTGCCAAATAAGTAGTGAATTAATTTCTGTAAAGTACTCCAATATTACAAAGGTGTGTTGAAAGGTGTCTGCTCATGTTTCAAATTAAACGCACTGCTGGTCAGCATTAGCACCTCAGCTTTGAACAGCAGCCATTTGCCTATAACACTTCAGGGGCTGGGAAAAACGGATTTGCCATTCACACTGGAATAATTAGAACATGTCAGGAAGAATTAATTTCCTCATTTTTCAAAAGGATACACAGAAATTACCATGTTATTATATGACAGGGTCCCTTGGAGGATTGTATTAAATTTAATTTCTAGCGCAGCCCACACAACAAATTAAAGTCATAAATAAGATGGAAAGAAGCGGGACGCAGAGCATATGTTTATGGCAATGAGTGAAGCCAAGGGACCAGAAACAACTATCTTCATTTCATTTTATTTAAATCAGCCAGACACTGTGTATCTGAATGACAGCACTTGTTAATGGTGCTGAGATTATAGGCTCCTTAATTTTAGGAAACAGAAGCAGTCACTCAGTATTTCAAATGGTATTTTTTTCTACAACACAGATATTAGTTTAAAGTTCCCTTTTAAAGCTCCCTTTCAAGGCAGCTTCTCATGGCTCTACAGCAATGTGCAACTTCATAACATGCGATGTACTTTTATTTTTAACTGTTTTGTTTTGTCTTAGCAACAGAGGAGAGTTGACACAAGTATTTTTAACAGAAATACAAAACCAGTAAAAAGTGACTGGTAATTGAGAGAACCAAATCTTTGGGTAGGCAGAATATGCCAAGAGTGAGAAAGATGACAGGAATAGCCAGTAACCACCATGATTTTATTTGCTACAGTATTTAACTGCCAGTATCTAAAATAATTTCCTACTTTCATGCAATCCCAAATGTTTTGATAGTACAAAAAAAATTCAATGCAATATTACTACTTGCTAATACTCCAATGACACAGACTTCGGAGCAAGACGTACCTCTCCTAACATGCCTCAAACTCTGAGGTCTCTCCTTAGAGGGAGCCGTATGAGGTCCTTTTGCCCCTTCAGTAAAGAACTCACACTCACAGAAGGATATGTGGAAGCGGTCATTTTATACAACACTGAAGTCAACCCAGCTGCACTTTAATAACATTTATAAAATTTTAATAAAGTTTTATAAAATATTAACGGTGCCTTAACTTATTTTAATACGCACTTCTATATTATTCTTTGTACATTTCAATTTTTAATTGTCGTGAAACTCATGCACTAAGTTAAAATCAGACAGAATTACACTGAACATCTCCTCCTATCTATGCATCCATAGCAAGTATGAAGACTTCTTGTTCAAGCTTTTGTACATACAAAGGCATGAGAAAGTCAGTGAAATACAGGGTTTGATAACATTAAATTCTGGAATACAGGTTGGCATAATTACTGCTCATCTGTACTGTGAAACTGCTGCCTCCCACAATATTGTATGAAATATCCTTCATTTTAAACCTCAGAACCTTTTTCAGAAATGCTCACCAATACTTCCCTTAACAGGAAACAAGAGTTGCTCTACAATTATCAGAAGTGAAACATGTGATAGCAGGTGATAAGGAAAGTTAACACAAACATTCAAAATTACAAAAGCAATTGGTATAAAAAGATAGACTAAAGTTTGGTTTTGGACAAGACATTAACTTTTTCTTGTTGATAGCTGTAAAGTTTCTTTTTCATATAGGCATTTGCTGTGATACGGGAAAAAAACCTAGAGAAATCCTTTGAATACATTAACTGGAGCACTACAAACTGCCAATATCCAGCTTGCAACCATTTTATCATGCTTGTTAGCTCAAGACAATCTTAAAAAGAAAAGAGAGTTTGCACACTTTAAGAAATAGCTGTCATGGAACTGAGCACTCCCTTGGGTGCAACAAACTTTAAATAATTTGTGAATCAATTAACTGGCGACTCTCTACATAACACAGATTTCACACTCCCAGGTCACTGCATTATCAGTTTGATACGAATCATAACATTTTGGAGAAAAGTTCATAATTGAAATCATTAATTAATTTAACAGGAGCTTTTAGTTATGCATAGCATTACACAGCTGTAAAGGAGCTGAGATCAATTAGTTGGTTCTCTGACAATTTTCTCTACATAGTGGAAAACTTTTTGGTTTGTGAAGCATATTACTTTCATACCTTTTATAACTATTTTAAACATAAAATGTTCAAAATTATTTTATACAATTCTAATGCAAGAAGAAAAACTCAGGTACTGTGAGGAAGAATCAACTATGATTCTGCAGCACCAAATATTATGTAGCTACCTGCATTCCTTTGGACTTAACAGAAAATAAAAGTAATTATATTCAAATGGGGATCAAATATGCTTTACAGAAAAACAAACATAACCAGGACCCAAAATGATTGACTCATATTATTGAATTTGCTTACTTCTAACATAGCTAATACGTGATATGTAAGAAAGCTGCAGCACTTACATGAGAAATGCATCAGCATTATAGGAGGAGAAGCATTTGCAAAGTGTACAATAAAGAAGGAAAGTTTTCACTAGAATCAACTAGGTGACAGCAGAAGTACTACTACCTCTCCATAGAATTCCTTTACAATTATGAAAGGCTACTATAGAATCATGAGAAAGATTAAAATAATGGAAAACGCATTCTGCTATGAGGCAGCCAAGTGGCTTACTCCATCAAATTTGTTGAAGAAAAAAAAATACTTTAGATCAGAATCTAGCAGTATGCACGTGGAAAAGAAAATATAACAACAAGGGGATTTTTCAACCATACAGACAACCATGGCTGTAAACTTAGATTAAACCAATTCAAACTAGAATTATGGCTTACGGCTTAATAAGTGAGATAAATTAAACACTAAAAGAAATTAACAAAAGGTTCTGGTACATGTGCTATCACTGTAAATTTTTCCAGTCAGGCTACATCCCATAAAGATATAACCTCTAGTCTAGCTATAGCTAGGGGACTTCAGGAGCAGTTCCGTGCCTGCATTATGCAAGTCACACTAAATAATTACTGTGGACACTGTAGTCTTAAAAGTTATTAACCTATTAAAGCTGGAGTTTTTCAAACGTACATGTGGACTTTCACCACTGGACTTTCATGCAAGCGCCCAGGGAAACACCACGATTAATCTCTAGCCCATACTCACATATTCAAAGCTCCTTTGATTAGTTTTTCCTGAAAGATGGACATCTAAACCTTTAAAAGCCCACAGTTTATAATAAATACAGAGACTGATTTAATGTAGTAATCAGTCTGGATGAATTTGATCTAAATTTACTATTAGTGCATGAGGATTAAATATTTTCTGTGCTCTACCTTTTGTCTGCATTGTCCATTTAGAAAGTAAACTTACCCGCAGAGATACTTTCAGTTCAAAGGAGCTTTACTTTTAGTTGGAGGCTCTACATACTATAGTACAAATAAAATAATAACAACAGGAATCCAACAATGCCCATTTCAGTAATATCTCACACCTTTGGGGAAGCCACTTTGCAGTTCTTCTTCATTCTCATGACACAACAGTAAAGTGGACATTTCATGCACATTTGCTGATACGGAAACAGACATAGGTGTGTTGAACAACTCACTCAGTGACACATGAACAGCAACATGGGGCTAATTTCAAAGTCCTGCTTCCAAGTCTGCTGAACCAGATTTACCCCATGTTGCATTTCAATATTGCTGTATAGATGCTTTCAAGCACTAGAAACAGGATATCAGATTTTAATGAGTATAGCAATTAGTATTTTTAAAAGAAAAAATAAGAAAGATTCTTTGTAGTAGGTGAAAACAATTTTCCAAAATATTGCTTCACTTCCTATAAGTTTGACAAATGCCACAAATTACGTTTCTGTATTTAGACCAATTAGTTTCTAATTCATGATCCTATAAACAAAGCAAAGCCCACCTCCTTCAATCATCATAGGGACTTCATTTAATCTAAATACACTAAAATGAAGTATTTTCAGAAAAGTAAGAAATAACTAGATATTAATAAATAATTTTCTTAAAAGATTAAGAATAATAATTAAAAATAAGTAAATTAGGTTTTGTATTTGCCTTCAGTTTAAGCTACCATCCTTAAAAACTCATTTTTAAGTTTTCACATTTAGGACCTGAAATCAGAGGACTTGCTATGTTTTAAAATCATGTGTGTATATATACTTTTTTTTTTAATTGGACAAGTTTTCAAACTATTCAACAGACCATTAGGTGTTGATTACTTTAGGGCAATTATTCAGCAGTCCTAGTTATTTAACCTTCATCATCTTTCTCCTCTTCTTTTTACCAAGAAATCACTTTCTAAACATACCACCTAACAGGCTCTGAAGGAGAACAGCAAGTAGAAAATACTATGTGAATCAGAAACCCTTTTGGTGATTCATGTGGAATGGTAATGTTGTGAATCCATTGGTAAATACTCATCAGACCATCTCTCAGGGCCCTATTAAAAACATTAAGTACATATTTGAACATGAGTTATTCTATTTTGAACATATTTGAACATGAGTATTTCTATTTTGGTCCAACACAAACCCACCTCTATGCAGCCTTATGATATAGTTTAAAATCCAAGCAGAAGTGAGCAGCCCTTATACTTATTGTTTTTCAAAAACCTAGATTGCTTGCTATGAAGTCATCAGCAGAACTTAACACAAATGTTGAAGGGTTTAACCAGTACAAGAGGAAAAGCTCTTTCCTGACGACAACAGAGAGCACTGCTGCTTGCCTCACCAGCTCTGGAGAGCATTAAGGAACTTGAAGTCTAAAGGTAAGTGGGCATTGGTGGGGACCTCAACCATCTTGGAAAGTAATATGCTATGCGACAAGAATTTCTGGCAACTCGGATGAGCCTCGGGATCAAAATTCTAAAGTACAACCTTGATCGAACTACAGTCTTCAGAGACACAGCCAGGCAATTATACAGAAAATAAAGCAAAAGAGCAGAGATTTGACTCAAACGTTGGCTCCCTCCTTAGCTGGAGGTCCACAGCAGAGAAAGAAAAGTAACATGAAGAAACGGTTCACTATGCATTACAATTAATTCACTGATTGGCTGTATAAGAGTCCAGATGTTCCAGCTCCTGTAAGTATGAGCATGGCTCCAAATTAAATAGCTAAACTGCCAGAGATACTGGAAAACCCTAGTACTGCCAAAGCTGAAAAGGAATCTTTCATATACTGCTCTCTCTCTTCTCTGGTTGTAGGCACTACCACAGATCTTCTCTTGGAGATTTTTCCTTCTCTTGACAGGTCAGAAATTCAGTCAAATTTCAACACCCTTATGGGCCTGGGAGATGACCACTTCCTATTCCAGTATGGCTCACAAATGTTTGCCAACTTTTTCTTGAGAAATCAATAGCAATTTTTCCTATGCTTTTAATACACACCTTATTCACTCACCACATTATCCTCAAATATTCTACCACTAGAACTGAAATGACTTTCACGTACAGACTCCAAGATGTTTGGGTGTTGTCACAAAGCTTCAAGGATTACTAGGACTGTTTCCCATTCACTACAGTCAGCTCTAAATCAGCTGTACTAATACCAATTTTTATAGTCCAAGGCAGATTTGTTGATGGGGTAAAAGGAAATTCTTACACTATAACTCTGGCCTTATCCCTCTGTGAACTGAAATGTAGAAAAAAATTCCTCATCAAAGATCTACAGAACTTCTTACTGATGACCTCTGTCTTCAGTTATTACACATGGTATCTACAAATATGCTACTAATGAGTTTTCTGTTTTGCTATGAATACTATGTTGCACTCTCTAACCATAAAACTCACAAACTGAGCGAATATGTTGAATATGAGAGGATATACAGCATTGACATTTGTGCTCATCTGAGACTCAGTTTTTACTTGTGGATCTCAAAGATCTTTGTAAAGATGAATCAGCATTGCCTTTATTTCACAAGTGGCAAAACCGAAGCCCAGAGGTCTTATCTGACATATTCAAGGACACACTAGGATACCGGAGAAAATAAAAGAGTGCCAAGGCATCTAATCGGGTATCTGAATTAGGAGCATAAATTCTCCTACAAGCAATGGAAATAGTGGAAGGTGATTCTTCACTTGGGCACCTGGAATTGCCTGCTGAGGGGGTTATACAGTGCCTGTACAGCAACACTAATTCGGGCACTTTACAGTCCTAAAGTGACACACTGACTCCCTTACTCCCATCATGATGTTTGAATCTTTCCTGAGGATCAAAGTGGTACTTCAGGAAAGTTCAGAGAAATGGGGGGGAGGGGGGAGGAATTTATGGTTATTTGTTGTTGTTTTGCTTTGGTTTTAAATAGGCCACACCAATTTTGTGTGCTTTATTATTTTAGTGTAGTATTTAGTATCTTCCTTACAGCAGGTGTTCACTTTGGAATATATTTTATAACTAAAATATAGCAATACATAATAAAACAAATTTAAATCCAGGAATTACTGCTGGGCCTTAATCTTATTCAGTAAAACAAAGCTCCTCCCACAAGTTGTCCAGTCGCTATTCTTTCATCACCCAAAATCTTACATTTCTTCAAATATCTGCAGCACCAATGAACCTTCACAATCTTATTTTTAAATAGATTTTGTTTTCTTTAAGCCTTATATAAATTAATACATAGGCCAGCCTATCAACTACTCTCAGTCTTTCTGGTCTGACATTTTCCCTATGGAAAAGATTGAGACCAAGCAGGATCCCCTACACACAAAATGAAGATGATATGAAAGACATTATATGACTCAGAATACAATTTCCACTTCAAATAAGTCATGTTATCATTTGGCACTTTTCATTAAGGCACAACAAAAAAAATCTGTGTCATAGAAAACAGGCTCTCAGTTACCTCAGAACTCTTCAAAATAAAGGAATAAAAGCCACAATAGATACATTTGGTTAATCAAGAGTCAAGATTATTTTAAGGGTGATGCCTTCCCTTATTTGTTACAAAGCGCCCCTTTGATACCATGGAAATGAAAGGACAATTTTAACAAAAGACTGCTCAGAAAAAAATACCTATGCTACATGGCCATTTTAGTCACAGAATATAATGTTCAGTAGTTGTCCAAGCAGTAAGAAAATCAGCAACATAGAGCATATTAGTACACCAAAGATCACCATTTGCATTCATTTTCAACTCCTAGAAAATTAAGCAGAGAAAATTGTCAAGGCATTCAGCTAGCTGGTGAAGAACACCCAGTATATGAGGGCCCTCAATAGCCCTGTCAACCTGTCCTTGATCAGCAAACTCCCTGTTGTGCTGGGGTTCCACCACAGGTATCTGCAAGCCATCAAAAACAAACCATAAACACTAGGTACACTTATCAATGTGTTTCAGATCTACCAAAGTCTACCTTGTATTTGACAGGTCATACTGAATATTAAAAGTTTGTTAATAACTACAGCATAATTAAGTATCAGATAAATCACTGGTATGAAGTATTAGGGACCCACCACTCAGCAGGCTGCTTATAAAGTTCTAAAATACCATCCACCTTCTCTTTGAGAGCCTTTTAAACATATTCTACCATGGGCTTGTTGAAAAGTCTGTCAAACAGAGTTTTAAATGAAAATTAGGTTCTGAAGTACAGAGATTTCTTTTCCTTTAGAGAAGAGCCTGTTTTCACAAAATAAATTTAAAAAAAAAAATGTTTATTATTGTTACAAAATTGAGCTCCTGAAACTTCTAATACAAGTCCAGGTTATTTTTTCCAATGATGGTTTTTCCCCCCCCCTCTTTTTATTATTTCCTATTGTATTTTGGGGGTTTGTGGTGGGTTTTTTTAATTACTATTTTGTTCCTGTATTTTATAGGCACATCTAAAATTAATTACATCTATAATACATAGATTTCTATTAGACTTTTAATTTGCATAGGATCAAAATGTACTTTGGTACAATGGCAGGTTTTTACTTATCACATCAAGTTTATACAAAACTCTAGCCTGACTGCAAATCAGTACACCCCGCCAGAGCAAGCAATGGGTCTTGTATATGTTTTATTTATGGAGGAGCACGTAGGTCAACTTATAACACTGCACTACTCACTGCAACATGCTGGTCCAAAATTCACTGGGGTATTTTCGTGGACTTTTCAGATTTATTTCTTTCCAAAGTGGCCGCCATACTGGTGACCAATGATCTCCTCAAGGGTAAGTAGCTAGTATTTTAAAATCTTCCTATTCTCAATGGTTTCTTTTCATCAGGCATAGTCTTTGAAGGAAACCTGTGGCCTATCACATGTTTGTTAGAAAGATATTGCCTGTCTCAGAATTTCCAGAGCATTAAGTAGATGTCTCTGGTGGTTCTTTTACACATCTAAAGATAAAGAAATAGAATATATTTCTTTACTTTCTTTGTGTAAATTTTGTGGTTTTCAATCACCCAAATATAATAAAGCCTGGTTTGACAGCAGTAAGAATCTTCCCATTTAGTGTCTAGGAAATTGCAGGAAGTTTTTAATTTCTTTTGATACTCTGCTCTATTTCCCTTCTCTTCTTGGGACATTCTGCAGAACATAACGCTCACAAGCTGTATTTTGTGATCCAAGAAGTACTGGGGAAAACTCTTACATTAAACTAATTTTATGCCAAAAAGAACACCTATTGGCCATATGCAATGCCTCAAGTAATTCACAACTCTCCTTGTACCTTACATCATTACTCATTTATGTGGATCCTTTGCAACATGAGCATCTTAAAAAATTGTGAGTGTATGGATATATGTACACTAAATAAGAGACCAGGACAAGTTGTAGTATATCACTGTTATTGCACTTGCATTTTTGTCCATGTGACCAGTTTCAAGCGTTAAAATCTTGTAAGTGCACATAACAGTGAATTTAACACAAGATCTGTTTTTCTTGTAACAGGCAGAAGTGTCACATCCCACAAAGAACAAACGTAAAGCACAGTTTGGGGGCACTTTCCTTAGAAACAGAAAAATTTCATTAATTCAGATTAATATTTTGACAAAAGCAGAAGAGTCAGATTCACATTTGGGGAAAATAGGGAACAGTCTCTTAAACACATGTAACTAGCAAGAACGTGTAGTGTTCTCACTTTACCTTTTTAAATTTTGTTTCAAAACTGGAAGTTGTGCTTGGCTGTCAGATCCTTTGCTTTCTAACAATGATGAGGCCTAACAACTCAAAGGTAACTGAAAACTGTGAGTACATTTCTGGAAACAATAGATTAGCAGTTCCCTCCAGCTGAACATTTTCAAAATGAAATATTTCACAGTAGTGTTTGTCAGAGCAAATAAAGTTTAGAGAGAGTTGTTATTGGTTTTCCTCCCTTTTAGGAAGGTGCTCAGCTAATAAATATATTTGTTTTTCAAGCCATTATTAGCTTTTTAATACCTTGTCCATTGTAGGTGTGACCTGGTAGCATACCACTCACCAGGTTCAATCTCATTTCTGTAGCATCTACTGATTATTTCTCCCTTTCTGGGAAAAAAATAGCTATTCTATTATTTGTTTGCTGACAATATGTGTCTTTTAGGCATGATTCTTCCATCTAGCTACTTGGATTTGTACTATGAGCTGAAATGATAGGCATTAACCATGGCTGAGCAATTTTATCTTTTTGTTTGAGAACTTTGTTCTCTGCCTTGGAATATTTGAGTACAATGAATCTGGTGCTCTAATATAAGCACCTGTTCTAGGGAAGTCTCTGCTGTTATGGTGTCTCACTATTTCTAGAAGTTTAGCTTTATTGCAGAACACCATGGTGCCACCTTTTATAGACTTATTACAAATGTCTGATGACTTTTGTGTTTGTTGGGGGTTTTTTTGTTAGGAGCTATGACTGTGAGAGTAATGCGAGCATGAGAATCTGATCTTTTGTACATTTTTGCAAATATCTAAGAGTCATAGATGTACAGAAACATTTGGAAATGCAAACTTTAAAGGCATAAATTTAATGAGACAAAAATGAAGATTCTTTTGCTTTGTTTTACTTTTTTGAGGGAGAGCGGTTCATTCAAGTTTTAATGCTTGCACTAGGCGACCCTGGAACTTAATGCATGCAACTTTTTCTTGTCAAAGACCAGTCTCTCACTTGCAAAACAAATACATAGACTTGTGCAAATTTAAAAACTGCATATTTC
This sequence comes from Buteo buteo, assembly GCF_964188355.1. Lineage (NCBI taxonomy): Eukaryota > Metazoa > Chordata > Aves > Accipitriformes > Accipitridae > Buteo > Buteo buteo. The sequence goes on along the minus strand of NC_134186.1, from coordinate 16,198,327 downwards.
TGAAGAATCCCCATTTAAAACTTTCCATATGAGTCCATAAAGTCAATAAATATTTTTGGCTTGAAGCAGATAACAGATACATCTAAACAATTAGAAAAGGCCAAAATATATTATGCAAATTGGATGTATTTAGCATGAGCTCTCTGCAATTTCTATATAAACAAGTGATGAGAATGTTCCCTTCAAAGGCCAATGTGATTAGTGCAAAAACTTCACAAATTCACCTACTGCGTAATAAACTACATGTAGTTTTGCTTAGAGTTATCACAAGTAGTATGTTAGCTATCTATAAACAGCAAAGGTTTTAATGATCTTTTGTTCTAGAATCTCTTACAACACCCACACATTTTAGCTCTGGTTTTCTATGATATAAGAAAAAAAAATAAAAAGAAAAGAAGAAACGAGTAATCATCTCGGGATACCCACAGAAAAAATGAACTACTTGAACAGTGGGACTCATGGGGGATATCAACCACCCAATATCTGTTGTAGGCACAACACAGCAGTGCATAAGCAATCCAGGAGGTTCCTGGAATGCATTGATGAGAACTTCCTTCTCCAAGTGATGGAGGAGCCAACGAGGAGAGGTGCTACACTAGACCTTGTTCTCACCAACAGGGAGGGGCTGGTAGGGACTGTGAAGCTCAAGGGCAGCATTGGCTGCAGTGACCATGAAATGGTGAAGGTCAAGATCCTTAGGGCAGCAAGGAGGGCACACAGCAAGCTCACTACCCTGGACTTTGGGAGAGCAGAATTTGGCCTCTTCAGGAATCTGCTTGATAGAGTACCATGGGATACAGCCTTGGAGGGAAGAGGGGCCCAAGAAAGCTGGCTAACGTTCAAGGGTCACCTCCTCCAAGCTCAGGGGCGATGCATCCCAACAAAGAGGAAGTCAGGCAAAAACGCCAGGAGGCCTGCGTGGATGAACAAGGAACTCCTGGACAAACTCAAACACAAAAAGGAAGCCTAGAGAGTGTGGAAGCAAGGACAGGTAGCTTGGAAGGAATATGGAGAAATTATCCAAGCAGCCAGGGATCAGGTTAGGAAAGCCGAAGCCCTCATAGAATTAAATCTGGCCAGGGATATTAAGGGCAACAAGAAAAGCTTCTATAAGTATGTTGGTGATAAAAGGAAATCTAGGGAAAATGTGGGCCCGTTCCAGAAGGAAATGGGAAACCTAGTTACCTGGGATATAGAGAAGGCTGAGGTACTCAACAACTTTTTTGCCTCAGTATTCACCAGCAAGTGCTTCAGCCACACTGCCCAAGTTAAAAAAGGCAAAGGCAGGGACTGGGAGAATGAAGAACTGCCCACTGCAGGAGAAGATCAGGTTCAAGACCATCTAAGGAACCTGAAGGTGCACAAGTCCATGGAACTTGATGAGATGCAACCATGGGTCCTGAGGGAACTGGAGGATGAAGTGGCTAAGCCACTATCCACCCTATTTGAGAAGACATGGCAGTCTGGGGAAGTTCCCACTGACTGGAAAGGTGGAAACAAAACCCCCATTTTTAAAAAGGGAAAAAAGGAAGACCTGGGAAACTACAGGCCAGTCAGTCTCACCTCTGTACCTGGCAAAATCATGGAGCAGATCCTCCTGGAAACTATGTTAAGGCACATGGAAAATAAGAATGTGATTGGTGACAGCCAACATGGCTTCACTAAGGACAAATCGTGCCTGACAAATTTGGTGGCCTTCTACAACAGGGTTACAGCATTGGTGGATAAGGGAAGAGCAAGTGATGTCATTTACCTGGACTTGTGCAAAGCATTTGACACTGTCCCGTATGACATCCTTGTCTCTAAATTGGAGAGACATGGATTTGATAGATGGACCACTTGGTGGATAAGGAATTGGCTGGATGGTTGCACTCAAAAAGTTGCAGTCAATAGCTCTGTGTCCAAGTGGAGACCAGTGACAAGTGGTGTTCCTCAGGGGTTGGTACTGGGACCTGCACTGTTTAACATCTTTGATGGGGACATGGACAGTGGAATGGAGTGCGGTCTCTAGCAAATTTGCTGACAACACCAAGCTGTGTGGTGCGGTCAACACGCTGGAGGGAAGGGTTACCATCCAGAGGGACCTTGACAGGCTTGACAGGTGGGCCCGTGCAAACCTCATGAAGTTCAACAAGGCCAAGTGCAAGGTCCAGAACATGGGTTTGGGCAATCCCAAGCACAAATACAGGCTGGGCGATGACTGGATTGAGAGCAGCCCTGCGGAGAAGGACTTGGGGATATTAGTGGACAAAAAACTGAATGCTAGCAATGTGCACTTGCAGCCCAGAAAGCCAATCGTATCCTGGGCTGCATCAAAAGACGTGTGGCTAGCAGGTTGAGGGAGGTGATTCTCCCCCTCTACTCTGCTCTCGTGAGACCCCACCTGGAGTACTGCATCCAGCTCTGGGGCCCCCAGCATAAGAAGGACATGGACCTGCTCAAGTGAGTCAAGACAAGGGTCCCAAAGACAATCAGGGGGCTGGAACACCTCCCCTGTGAGGACAGGCTGAGAGAGTTGAGGTGTTTAGCCTGGAGAAGAGAAGGCTCCGGGGAGACCTTATAGCTGCCTTCCAGTACTTAAAGGGGACCTACAGGAAAGATGGGGAGGGACTCTTTATCAGGGAGTCTAGTGATAGGACAAGGGGTAACAGTTTTAAACTGAAACAACGTAGATTTAGATTAGATACTAGGAAGAAGTTCTTCACTGTGAGGGTGGTGAGACACTGGAACAGGTTGCCCAGAGAAGTTGTGGCTGCCCCATCCCTGGCAGTGTTCAAGGCCAGGCTGGATGGGGCTTTGAGCAACCTGGTCTGGTGGAAGGTGTCCCTGCCCATGGCAGGGGGGCTGATACTAGATGATCTTTAAGGTCTCTTCCAACCCAAACCATTCTATGATCCTATTCTATGAATGGGTCAAACTACGGACACAGTAACAGGCTGAAAGATTTCTCAAAATCCTTCATCCACACACACTGAAATATTTACTGATAAGCATTGATAACACTCTCTAACTTATGAGCAATTACAGAAAAATTGAACTGGTCATTCTTCAGTTTACTGCACTGAGACTTTTTTTCCTAAACTTGAAACTTGACCACAGATGTTTCAAAAGACATTCTGCAGGCAAAAACAGTCCAAATAACACATGTGAAGGATTCATTACTGTCTACAGAGTAAATAAGTGAGAATAAACGTTTACGTGGAGGAAGGCCTAGAAGGAGCTCATATTTCCTTGTTTGTATGCGTTTTAGTCAGACCCTAAATGTAATCTGTACACAGTTTTTTTGTGGTTTCATAAAACGTTGTTAAACTGTCCAGCCTGGTGATGTGTAGTATACGATGCTGCAAAAGGTTTACCGTTCTCGAACCCTTAGCACTCTAGAAACAAACAATCACTTCCATCTGCAAAAGGCAGCTGAATAAAAATAAAAACTAAATTGTAGTAGAAAGGAACACATAGACAGCAGGGGAAAAGGATCAACTGCCACAATTTATTGCTATAGTTTAAATGGTGCGGCAACTTTAACATGGGAGCAGAGGCAGGGCACTTACAGCAATATTATTCTTATTAGAGCACTGCACTGTCAGAGAAAACAAGAGTTCATTCACAGACATTAAATACAGTAGAGAAAATGTGGGGAAATGATTTGTACTTCATGGCAAAATGGTATATCCTCCCCTTTCCTGTTATGATCCATACTGGAACATACCAGACAACTAGTGAATGTGGTCCACTGTTCAAAAGCAAGATTAACTGAGATGCTCCATGGCAAGCAAATAAATTTGTTTCCAGTGAAATAATTATTCTTATAGAATGTCATCCTCTCTCACAGCATAGAGACAGGTGATGACATTCAATAATATGTGATTTTTGTTCCCATTTTCTTGACATGAAGAGATATATGACTTACTCAGCTCCTTTGAATTATATGCTGTGAGGTCATGTCTTATTTTTTTTAGAATGCCATCACTGACTACCTAATAGTTAAGTGACTAGGAAAAATGGGAATATTACTTTTCATTCAATATAATCCTGTGTAAGTATCTGAAAGAGCAGCTATTCATGTAACGTGCCCAGCAATATTGCAGTCTTTGTTTCTGTATTTTCAAAAGCTAATCCTACCTACATTTGAGCTACTTAAGCATATCTATAGCAAGTTACTATGTGACAAGTATTCCAAATATGACAAGACCTATTATCTGTAAAGAAAAAACAGAATCTATAACTCTTTGTACCATCTAATATTCTTTAGCATTTTAAGTAATTAGCAGCTTATTCCAAAAACATTTGAATAGTTAACAGATTTGATACCTATGGTTAATCCTCATTAAAATTACGATTACACGATATAATTACATGTAAATAAGAAAAATGAATTCAATAAAACTCTTACCCTTTTCAATGTTGGGCACTATGTTGGGAATCATACAGTATGTACAATTAGATTTATACTGCTAAGCTAAAAATATTGGTGAAGATCTAAAAATGACGAACAGTGCCTTTTAAATTAATGTCTTATTAGTTGAGTGAAGTACACTGACAAAGAATAATTTATGCTTATTCAAACTGCTCTCGACATCTTCAGGTGTTTCCAAATGAGCTCACAGAAGAGTGATTAAATGCATCTGATAACAAGCCACACATTGCTGAAATTACTTACCGCCTCATTTTATGATTAATTAAACATGTAGATTAAAGTTGCAAAAGAATTTAGATTAATGAGCAAGTTAAGTCTTGCTGATATAAGTGAATTGGGAATTGGATGCTCTGTGGAACTTTATAAACATGCATTTTATAATGAGTAAGACAAGGCTACATGTTGAATCCTGGCCACAAGGGCCTTTGACGATGCAGTCTTTTTTAACATGGTTTGACAGCTTTCAAATAACATTCTACTATAGACTTTAAACTTTGTGCATTGCTGTAAAACATGAGACTACATAACTCGTGTATTAGGAGTACGATTATTTCAAAGCTCTCCAAGGTAATGACCCCCTGTAGCAGCAGCTGTTCAGAAAAATTACAAGCTCGATTGTTATTTTAATCAGAGAGAGTTTAGTAGTTAAAAGCAGTTATGCAACTAGTAAAATTATATGACACTCCATCAGTAGCCTTACAGCATCCTTCACAGTCCTGTTCCTCTCCAATTCCCCTGCCCAAAAACCTTGGTCTTATTAGTAAAACAGGGTGCTCGGTCATTCATGAAAAATTCAAAGCCATTTATTAAGTCTGGTTTCTGTGCAAGGCAAGGTAACGTTTAAATTTATGATGATTCTTATCAGCTCCAGGAGTGTGTCAAAATATCTGCTAGGTTTGCCAAGTGTCCAATTTTTCACTTTTAAGATCAGCTATACCTAATCCATGTAGCTTAGTCAGTGTCAGAAAGCCAAGTTGGACTTTATGACTTTGCAGGGCAAAAGCAAATCAGATCACTCATAGAGATGTACTATACTTTGTACAAGGATGCTGAAATTGAAGCTACTGAACTATCTGTATGCTTATGTCATTTGTAACAACTTTCATCATCTACTGCATAAAGTGACTCTTGCAGACTCACCTGAGATGGCTGGTTACTTTTAAACCATTCAATTCTTATTTTTTAAATTTAGATACAGATCCATTTCCTTGCTCTGGCTGTATCCTTTCAATTTACGCTGTAACTTCAAAATGTCAAAGGTCTATCCAACAAAAAACAAGGAAAACAAGAACCAAAAAGGTCCACATAACACAAGTTGCACATGATACGTATTAACCTCAGGTCATTTACATATGCTTATCTTTTCTGAGCATGCGTATCAACAGAAGTACAATGCCGTAATTTAGAATTCTACAGCAGAACACATGCTTTGAATACTTTGACTTCTTATTGATTCACTACAGTGCTTTAGCACAGGTTAATTCTCAAAATTCAGTTGGACTGATGTACATAAGTATATCATTTAGAACATCAAGACTGCCAATTCCTACTTATTCTGTGCAGAGTGATGCTCTAAAATAGTACATACTGCTTTAGGACCACAAGCCTCATCTGATTTATTAAAGGTGGGAATGAATATGTCACTTAGGGTCAGGTCTGTCTTACATCCAGATAATCAAATTCTTTTTGTTCTGTTTTATAAATGATTGTAAACTTTTCATATACAACTACTTGGGTAATACGTTTGAAAGCATCTTTAAAAAAAAATTTAAAAAACAAAAAAAACCAAAAACAAACAAACAACTTATTGTGTATGCAATGTGACAGTTCTTAGAATGGGTTCCTCATATTTGCTAACCAAGTCTGTCTATGCATTTTAGTGCTGTCTGCTGGGGTCTCTGGTCTTCCTTCAGAAGACACTGCTTATTTCATTAACTGTGCTTTGGCTTTGAGTGTAGCAGACTGCAGTTGTGTAAAGGCATAAAGCTACTAAGTAAAGTAAACTTCACTTGAAAGTAACTGAATTGTGAAGAAGAAAAACATGAATACATTTTTATGTTTTACATTCAACTTCCAAAATGCTAGGACATTCATGCTCTTCTGTTCCAGTCCGGGACGATTATATATTGTTCTAAACACATCCCTGATACAAAATCTCAGTATACTGCAGAACAAACTAGAAGCAACAAAGTGTGAACTGAAACAAGTTTTCTTCATGATATGCTGGAAATACCCATGATAAAAAGTTTTTTTCTTCAAGAAGTAAAAAAATAAGTTTACAGTCAAATGAAATGGCTTAGCTTGAGTCAATAAATGCAAGACAATGGCAAATCCACAGTAGTGTTACAAGGCACGTTGTGGTTTTTTTCTACATTTGATATTCAGCGGAAAAAAATCTCACAGTAGGTCTCACAGTAGGTCATTATTCAATAGTGGATTCCAAACACATATCTGATGTCCTTAATTACCAGAAAATTGTCTAAACACAATGAATTTCATCACTTTTTCCATGTATTTTTTGTGCTTCTCTGTCATATGCATTTTTTGTATTCTGTTGAAAGAAACTTAGTGCTTAGATGTAAGAGTACAGAGTAGTACCTGAAATTATCAGAAACTAATATCCCAAAGGTTTTAAGAGCATACCACAGGACAGAACAGACAAACAAGAGGCAACTTGCCACGCAGCTCAGAGTCCAAAGGAAGAAGCTACTGAAAAGATAATTCTTCTGCTTAGCATTATGAATTCAAAAATGAAAGAATATATTACCTTTCCCTAACTTTATCATCCTCCAGAACACATTCGTTCCCATCCCACACGTTTACCGCTAAAGACTACATTTCCTGAATTCACCTATTTGCTCAGAGGGCAAGGCAGCTCCACTCCTCTCCCTGTCACCATATTACACTGAAGCTGTATTCAAAATTGTTAAAAGAAGGAAAAGGAATTATTGCAAAACAGATTTTTAAAGAGCAATCTGATCTTCACTGAAGCACTAGGTTTCAGAAAGACCACACAAAAAGTACAGTTAGCCAATTAAACTTTTAAGTAGTCAGTTAGCAAAGCTCTGTTCAACCTGTTTTCAACAGAAAACATCTTGTAATGTATTTTAAAAGACCCTAAAGAAAAATTTCAAATGTATCAACAAATGAAAATTCTCACTCATGTTTTCAAAAGTGACTTGGACACTTATAAGCTTGGCTACTATAAACTTGCAGAAGGATTTAGACTCCTAAATTGAATTGATTGGAATTTTTCAGATACTCCAGCATTCTATAAGCAAACTTATTAGAGCTATCATGCTGTCTTCAAATTTTTGTCAAACCTAAAGCAAAACTCTGACAGAAATCTGCTGAGATTACTGGCAGAAATTCCCAGTTATGAAGAGTACTGGGAGGGTCTATTGTCAAGTTCGTCTGAGGCAGGTATGCGAAGCATCCCCTAGATATGCACAGTGAAACTGGCATTTTGAAATTGATACTGCAGTTCTTAAGTCTTCAGATACTTTAGAAGCGCTCTGGAAAAATCTACTTCTGCAGCCAAAAACTAAAACCACTTTTAACTGTGCAGCTACTTCTACCCTGTAAGCAGGTTAGAATTCTTATGTTACTAAGACACAAAAATTTAAGCATGCAGATGAAGCATAAAGATATACAAGAACTATAACAAATATTTTGCCCTGGAGATTTGCCCGTGGAAAATGTTGCTAACTTGTCCATTTCTTCAAGAAGAGCATGTCCAGCAAATCTCATCTACTGTAGAATGATATGTTTTCACAGACAGAAGACCGCTTCAAAGCTACCAGAGCTGACTAGAGAGAAGGATCCTCCTACTCAGCTGTTCTCCAGAATTAGATCTTTCCAAGATGTAAGTATGAACAAAACCTTAACTACAGAATTAATGAAAATAACTCTGATTTATAGTCCATATCTGAATTACACACATATCTTCTATTGTAAGAAAACAAGCATTGAGAATTATTACCCTTTTCCTTTTTTTCCTACCTCAGTAATTGCACAGAAGCATTGCTAAAGGTTGTACCAAAGAACATCCAGGCTTCCTGGCGTTTGTGTGTCCCATACTGCTTGACAGAAGAAATCAAAGACATAAAACAGTTTGAAATTAATTGCCTCAAAAGAAGACACCTTCACAATGTAATATAGAATAAAAGAAGAAACCTTAGCTGGAAGGAATTAAGGAGTGGCCTTTTAAGTCATCATCGAACTAACATATGAAACAGATATAAAATTCTCCTGCTGGTAGAGCTGGCTTGCATTCAAGATTGATGGAAGGAATGTTAACACAGGAATAAGCCCAATATGTACAGCTAAAAAATGGACAGAAATATGTACATGTGCCAGTAGCACGTGGAGACAGATAGCCCAAAGAATGCTCAGATGATATTTGACATCACTAGCACATGACAACAGACCACATTATATTTAAAGATAAGAACCAGGAGGACGTGTCCTAGCTTCCAGAGCTCTTCATGCTTCTTTCTCGCTTAGCTTCTGATATCCATCTTGGGTTAAGCTTAAGCATCTCCCTGTGCAAGTGTAAAAACATATGAAAAATAAGGAGCATCTGCATATTCTATCCCATGTCACAGCTGACATTTTATCAATTTTGTGACATGAATTAATGCAAAGGGTGACTTCACAAAAGTCACTTTGATACAGTTTAGAGGTAGTAAAGCTAAATTTAGATTAGCCGAATTAAACTAATTCTAATGAATTTGTAATGGTAATACTGAAACCTCCTACAGCAGTGGCTAATTTACCCCATTTGTTGAATACAGAAGTACCCAACTAACTTGTAATTTCTGTATCCTTGACCAGTGTCAAAATAAGACTCAAGAAAGGATTCCCCAAACCCTACATATGAGGTTCCACTCCTGACTGAGAATTGTGAGTAAAGCTATCTTTTCCCTCCTTCTTTGAAAGGATCTAGAAGTTAGTATTTTTCCAAAACACTAAAAAAATATTGTAAGCTACTCAGATATCATGGTGATTATGGCAACAGTAGATACCCAAAGGTAGTTAACAAGAAAATTCAAGAGGCTTATGGACTGTTACATTAGTGTTTTTCAGAGTCTGTCATCTCACATAGATGAGCTTACAGAGGAGAGAAAAAAACAAAAACAAAAACAAAAACAAACACAGACTCCAAGGGGAAAAGAGAATTCATTGTTCCATTATCCTCCCCAAATCAACATTTTGAAATAACACTCAGATATAGATCAACCTTTTTTGTCTTGGAAACTGACTCTTATCCATATTTATATGAAATCTAGCAGGTAAATACTAGATATATTCAACAGAGAACAATAGAGGAAGATGTTTTGGAGGGACATCCCTTGTTGCATGTTACTCGGTTTTAGCTTAGGCCAGCTGATCTTCTTTCTGCTCTCTACTGGGTATTCAGAGAGCCAGAATTGGGGTTTGTCATTCCAGAAAGCCACACATCTCCTATGTATGGCAGAAATTTAATCTCAATGGATCCCACAGCAATTCCATCAAGATACTAAATAGGAGCAAGAAAAAGCATAGGGTTGTCAAGCACTACAGATGAGCACTCTGGGAGCAAAGAACTGGTCATCTACCACGTCACAGGCTTTTCAACATATTTCCATTTTTCCCCGGGATTAGTTGAAGAATGGAAAGGAGAGTTTGGCAACCAAATATATGTCTCTTCTTAGAGAGAACTAAGCAGAATGAGGGCAGATTACTTCCCTTATTTTATGGGCAGGAAAAGTCATCCATCAGAATGACAAATGCTGTACCTCAAGGCCCATCTGTGAAGGTGTCGGGATTTAAGCAATTCAGTGATACTATTGTGAACTCATTGCTACTTTTCTGTTAATTTTCTTTTAAAAAAAAAACAGTTTAACAGTAGAAAATAACTGCTGAGGACACCAAGTGACAGTGCTTTTAATAATAACCAAACATTTGAATACCTTAGAGTTTAAGTAGGTTGATTCAAACTCTAAAAGACAAAAACACGGATGTTTTTTACTGTCTTTTTTTTCCTTTGGGGTTTTTTTCCTTTTTTTTTTTTTTAATAGAAATGGCAAGGAAGGCCATGAATGCCAGTTTGTGTTGTAGGACTATCTATGTGAATGGATCAGATGTTTAGAAAGAGTGGATTGTGTTGTGGGGCTCATGAAACATAGCAATGAATGATCAGAACTAAAGAGTAAGCAGAAGTAAAAGGAATTCTTATGTTCACATCAAGAGCTATGAACCATTCGAGGGCACTGCCAGGTCCAAAAGATGTTAAAAAAACTAATGTGGAAATATCAGGAAAAAATTTCAATGCTGTTGAATCAGGGAATTTTTTCCAGTTGGGGTAGAGGGGGAGGGGAGCGTGAGTATTTAAATTTATAAAGACAATGAACCTTATGATCTTTATTGCCACATTAAACAGCAACTTTAGCAACTTCTCTGAGAAATCTTTTGTGTTTGGAGCTCTGTAGATTAACAGGATGCCCAAACTAATCTGAGAGTCTAGAAACAGGACTAAGTGGATATTCTCAAAAGATTGTATTTCAATAGACCTCTCATGCATTGGAGCTTGGATAGGAATATAATGACTACTCCACTTCATCATCTAATATCTGTTAAAGACATTTAAATACTTCCTTAGTAATATTACTTCCTCTGGTTACAACAACTGCAGACTGAGACGTCCTGGGAAAATATTCTCTTATCTATAGAGCCTCTGTTTTTCTGTTACTATGAAACTTCTACCCTTCATTAACATTCAAATCACCTTCTTTCTCTGCAGCTGGTGGAGAGGCACTTCACTTTTTTTGTCCTAGCAGTGATATAGCAGAACCTTTAACTAAGAAAAGGATGTGTCTTGGATCACCTTCAGTCTTTAAAGTTTGTAAACTCTTTGGATTTTTAGAAACTTGACAGCAAAACAGAGAAACTGTCCAGTGAATAGCTGCAATTAGGAATCATCCTTTTCTGTCATTTTTTTCCCTGTTTTTAGAACCATAATTTTAAATCTACTAGCCTTAAACACCCCATAAGAGGCTATTCCACAAGATTGTCCTGGTGAGAGAAGTATTTTCTTTCTTAAAAAAAAGCACAATCTCAAAAATATGCTGCTTTCCCTAATACCAGGTAACTTCTCCCTTTCACTCACAGAAATACTGAAATTTGTAATCCTACATCTTTGAAGAAAGACCGAACATTTTAGCACAGCAGAATTCAAGACTTCTTTCAGCATTGTCTACTAGCATTAGAAAGGGCGTTTGCAAACAGACTTTTGCAACACTATCAAAGAGCTCTTTAGGCTGGTCAAATTTGGCAGAGAAATTAGAAGGTAAGTTTTCACTGAAAACTTAATTACTTAGCTGAGTCAAAGAGCTAAAGATTACAACTGTTCCTTTTAGTAACATCACTTATACCTTCCCTGGACAGAATTACATATTTATGACATATTTCAGTGATTTTTCATATGCAGTATTGGGTAGGAATACCTGTTTTAATGGCTCTAGCTGATTATTTGGGAACTCCTAAGTTCAAGGTTAAATACCAATTCCCAAAATGTTTGCACATTCTCGCCATTATCAACAATGAATATTTAAACTATAAAGACAAAGTTTAATGTATTTACTATAAATACCATTTCCCTCAAAAAAAAAAGTTTTACTTTGCAACTAGATAAAACAGCATATTTCTAGATCTTGGATCTTAAATTATACTACTGATATCTTCGTTAGGTCACCATTCTATTTTAAAATTATTTATATTTAAAGTTAACTTTTAATTACTGGTTATATTTTTTAAATGCAAAAATAATCCTCTTCAATTCTGTTCAGTTTCCAATACTGCGTATGTCACTATGGTTATTAATGCTAACACTGCTATTAAATTAACGATGAATGGTCAATCACTTTTTACATCCCTGCTGTTTTTCAGTTTGCAGAATTCATGCAATTAATTAATAATAGTAGGATCTTCTTTTGGTGTTCACTTAATTTTATAGTTCCTACTTCGGAATAAAACAAAAATTTTAATAGGATCAGAGACTACCATTTTAAAAAGACAGCTTAATCTTCTTTTTAATATTTTTCTCTTTGATGTTGGTATTTATTGGTCATATTCTCAAATTTTATTAAGGCTATAGTGTAATTAACTTACTAAATTTGAACTGGAAAAAAAATTTAAAAGCTATCACATTTTAAGAGAAATAACATTAAGCTGCTGCATTCAAAGTACTGAAAGCATTTCTTTCATGAACACTAAATGCTCTATTGTTCTACATGGGAAACATATGACCCTATCTTACACAAAAATAACTTAGCAAATGTTTTTTTCCATAGCTAGATGCAAAATTCTCTAAAATTATTGTTGGCTAAGGGGTTATTTCTACAACTGAAGCTTAATCTGAAAAGAAGCTTTTGTTGCAAAATTATTGAAAAACGGTAACAAGGTAAGAAACATGTATAACTTCCATATAAATTAGAACATGCAGAATCCTGTACTCTTTAAAAGCAGTACGACATTTTCTAGTGGTTGTGGGTAGCTTTAGAGTTATTGATATCTCAGTAGTTTAAAATTGCACTTACTGAACTGTACTACAGGTAGTAGCAGTTGCTACCGCTTCTACTACTACTACTACTGTATTTATAATTGTAATAACTGTAATCAGTATTACAGCCATTTCTGGAGGTCTCCACTAATCCCTCTTTTGGGCACTAGATTTACCATCCATCATAAGATTATAGTTTAAAAATGTAAATTAGTCAAAGATTAAGAAAGGAAACCAAGATGAAGTGGGCTGCTCAGTACCATAACGCCAGGAACAAAAACCATTGGACTTATTGCAGGTCAACCTGACTGGACGCAAACACTGAATGACCTTGAAGGGTTTGCATTTTCTTAACTCATGAACACTTATGAAAACAAATATCCTCTCTATACACCCAAACTGGAAAAAATCTGAATGGTCAGCAAGAAGAATGTTTAGGAAAAATATATCAGAGCATGGTACTTACCTAAGAGACTGGAGATTTGCACTAACTCTCAAGGAGAAACAAGTGCATGCAAGTTGATCCCTCCCATCTTTACCAATTCAAACCATAAAATTAGTCTCTAGGATATAGCCTCCCTTCCATTTGCAGCTCCCCTGAATGGTAAAGTCGATCACTTGGACTTACAAAGCAAAGCAAATTCCCCTAAATTTCATTGGGCTGGACAGAACAATATTTCAAAAAGCAGCTGTTGTTGGCAGCGTTCGTCGGCAGTCCTTATAAAACTGCCCCCAAAACACACACTGTATCTGATCTCAAGATAAGAAGGCTTTTCTCTAAAGAGTATTGAATCACTTTAATGTAGATTCTAATGCTGCCTTACTCCGCTTTCAAGGTAGCTAGTAAATTCAACTTTACTACAGTACTATAAAGATGTGAAAGAACAGTAATAGCATCTAAAAATGAGCTGTTACCTCTATACTGTTCAGTTTAGAAAACTCTAAACAGAATACTGATGAAAAATGTTAATGATAGTTTGCTGAGTTGCCAAGAGGAATGAGATAAGACAATTCACTATATTTTTGTTATAAAATGTAAATTACAATGTCCTAAAGAATATGCCACAACTCCAAGAAGGACTAAAAGGAAGATCTAAACAACACTGTATTTCAGTAATTTGATCTTTAAAAAGAGCTAGCCAGCAGCCATACTTACATAATCAGTACAGTCCCAGCAAAGATCTCTGTAGGAGTTAAAATCCTGTGAATACTAAGTCCTGTCAATTGCAATGAAGTACCTCAACGTACTTAAAGCACCTTGCTGAACTAAGGCCTTAATCATGTCTGTATATACCTCTGAGCAGTTTGCATTAAATCACCAATACAGTCTCAATAGACTGGATAAGTAGGGAAATTCAAAATGTTCTAATAATGTAAAATGTTAGAAATGAGCCTTGAGTCTGTGATCCTTTAGCTTTGATGAGGTGGACTGTCTTCTTCACTGTACCCATGCTTCTGACCCTGAATTTCAAGGCTGAAAATTAACAATGTCTTTCTTGGGCAATGACAATGAAATTATTTTACAGCCCCAGCCCATCCCCAGACTCTGTAGACTAAGTCCATGGCATCACCTCAGTCCTACAACTCATAAATGGCACAGAAGGTAGTGAGAAAAGGAAAAAGGGTAGGCAGTGTATCCCCTGGCATCTCTGCAGAGCAGCTGGTGAGACAAAACAAAAAATCAGATCACTGCCTAGAGAGTCTATTGGCAACTCTCAGTTGCATCTGGGAACAATGGCCCATCAAAGCTAACTATGTATTGTTAATATCTCTACCTAATCCAGGCAAGGGGAAAGAAAAGTACCAAGTCCTCTAGCAAATCCTACAACTTTCCAATCACTCGCATCTCCATTTTCCTGAGTCTTGTAAGCATATACACAACCATTACTACAGCAGCTTCTCTAATGCTGCTACAAACATCATCTGGGGCCAGGTTGGGGGTGACGGTGCGTTCACTGCTGCCAGAAGGTATTTATTCCACATTTCCACAAAATACAGAGAAGACAAGGAGGTCCTATTTCATGTTCCTACCTCACCAGCCTAAGGACAAATTAGGGTAGTACAGAACTTGGCTTCATGGAAATACTGGGGTCTGGGAAACATGTTTCTGAGGGCTGGATTATGATTTTTGCGATACAGAATTTTTGAGCTATTGGGTTCTAAGCCTGCACAGTCTTAAGCTTGCAGCTATTGGCATGTTTGACATTTTAAACTATGAAATACCAACCTATTTTGAAATTGTCCAAATCATTAGTTGTGGAATTTTCCTAGCACTTCATGAATACCACTGTTAATTGGGCAATTAACTCGAAACTACAGAATATGCTGTGATGGCATGATATGATATAAGCCATGTAAAAGAAGGAACAGCCAAGCAACTCAGTATGTTGAAAGATATTAATGAAGTGGCAAAATCTGCCAGAAAAATAATAATGGGTGATTTTAACTACCCCAATATTAACTGGTTGAATAACACATCTGTACATGGTTTGGAGAAGCAGCTTATTGATACTATAAATGGCTTCTTTTTGGAGCAGCTCCTTCTGGAGCACAGAGGAGGAGGAGTTCCACTCAGTTATTAATTTGTGTGTGTGTGTTTGTGTAGAAAGCAAGCATGGGTGTTCTGCTAAGCAACAATGGCCACAGGACAATGAGTTTGAATCTCAGTGATGAAGTATTTCAAGTGGTAACCAAATAGTTAATGGCAGGTGGGTGGGTGAGGAAAACCCATAAACAACAGCCATCTCAAAGGGAAGGCTGTTTTGGAGGAACTAAGGAGCTTATTCACACACAGAAACAAACCACCAGAGTTAAAAGGGGGGGGGGGGCGGGAGGGGGTTGAGGCTAGCATGTTTCTGGGGTAAAGTACAAGAATTTATGTGGCCTTAAAAAAAACACTCTTTGAATGCATGAACTCCACTTAAATACTTATAACAGGACACAACATTGATTATTGTTATAGCTTGCTGCTGAATATTGCACAATCTGAAAAAAATCTACAATGCAAACTGTAGCAATCAGAATGTATAAATTCAGTATAAAAAAATTACAGGAAGATAAAAAATATATTTTGTTTCAATAATTATATAATTATTCAAGTAAATTGGCCTGTGAAGAGGATGCATATATGTTATCTAATGTACAAACCTAGGAATCTGGAGTGAGATTATACAGGTCTTGCAGCTGTTTTGAGGAATACAAGAAAGAGATCACAGAATGTGCATGGTTATGTTCCCCTCATCATTTTCTAAAAGTTACAGTTACATTCGTAAAAAACATGTTTAAGAACAAGAGATTAAAAACCAAGGAACTAACTTACAGAAAAGTTATACACAGACATGGTAGTTATAGTCACTTCCTAGCTGTGATTGTCTAGGAACGGGGCTGTGAAGAAATGCAGCTTGTTTGTTGCTTTATCATATTTCAAGACCTGGAGACTTAAGAACATGTTAGGTTTCCATACTGGATCAGAAGAATCTTGGAGTGGACAGCAACCAATAGCTGGTATTTCACAGGCAAGTGAACATACCTCAATTCGTACCAAACAAATCTTTGGGCAAAAGATTCCTTCCAAAGCCATTCACACTTCTTACAAACACAGATATACTGTCAGCCTTTAATGAACACAGCAAGAAAGTATAAGGACCATTTTCTAGAGTGGGATGCTACCTTAATATATAATCAATTAAAAAAGGCCAATAACCTAGCAATGATAAAAACTTGCCCAAGCAAGATACGATAAGAGAGTTCTAATGAGTAACTGTTCTTTAGTGGATATGGGGCTTGGGGGACATCCAATACGGTTGTAGAGGAAATGGCTTTTCAAGAATTTGTATTAAAATCTGCATCATGATTTGGAGGGGGAAATGTTCCATAAAATTAAGACTTTGTAACCATATTTTAAAAATACTGCATTAAGAAGCAGCAAAGTGACATGAAACCTAGTCTTGACAAATACAGAACATTGCATCTTGGAAAGAATAATTTCAGCTATTTAGTTTCACTGCTGGATTTTATACAAACTATAATCGCTTGGTAAAAAAGGAACAATGAAATAAAATATCAATAGGACAAACAAACCCTAAGGACATAAAAGGAAAAGAGAAAATACCATATCTTTAAATAAATTGATAGTGCATGTTCTATTAAGATAAGGTGCTCAAGTCTAAAAAATTTCTCAGAAATACAGGAGAAATAAAAGTGAGTTCAGTGAACTTCACAGAATTGTTTAATAAACCAAGTCCATTCTGGAACATTTTCACTTGTCACTGAAATGAAAAGGGCTGCCTACTTTCCATTGAAGGATTGGCTAATCATGGGCCTGATTTGATGTTCATAAAACTTTTGCTGAAATAGGCTCAAGGAAAGCACATCTCTGATCCCTCGTGCCTGCTGAAGGAGCACCTCTCAAGTTTTAGGTAGTTAGTTAGGAGGTTTTGGGAAGTGAAATTTTTACTTCACTTTCATCATGCTAAACTTGGCTTCAGATTCCTGTGCTTTACACTGATCACTTCAGCAGATCTAACTGTAGCTCAGTGTTATATCAGTGACCAGGCAATTCTTTAAAAGAAAAGTATTATATATCGAATATTAAAGCATTTGAGTAGAAAATAGATACTAAACCAGTAGGAATTCCATACACACAGCCAGTTTGCTAGCTTGTCATCCATCTTCATTCTGGTGCCCTACAGTACTTTAGATCTTCTGCAGGAGCATGTGTCTCAGTCAGACCCTCGTTCCTGCCAATTTCCAGATGAAGAACGTCTCCCTTTCTAAATCAAACTTTTCTTTTTATACTGAAAATAAGAACTTTGAATGAAGTCTTACATTTTGTGAACTCTTTCACTGGGGCAGGTGGAAGTGAGAAGTGAGACTTCAAAAACTCATGTAACCTGCTTTGTTTTAGCATTGGAGAATTGGATTAATTACTCCCTGGGGCTTTTTGGCTCCTGCAGGGAGCATCTTTCAGACTAACTTTCAGAGCCAGGATTATACAGTAATCTCTAATAAACCCATAAAGATAATATGGTATTTACACAATTAAGTGTAGTCTTTGAATATTTTATGATGCGCAGTACTGAATCCATCACACGTATTAAGCACAGAATCTGCTCCCAGTTAGTTCAAATTGCTTTTGTTCAATGTCTTGTTAACGTAGATATCCCAAAATATCAATTCATGATCACTGTACATGAACTTAAACTACTAAAAGTAAAAATGAACATTTTCACATTATTTATATTTTAATTATTAATGAAAGCACTGCCAAGAAGCAAAAAAAAAAAAAAATTTAATTAATGGAAAATTAATTTTTAAAAAATACGCACTGATTTTTAAAATTGACCTTTATGCTCTATCTTATATTTAATATCTTAAACTAACATTTTTAATGGAGGCTTCACTTTGATCAGCTCTTTTTAATTAACTTTAGAAATGTGAGTGTTTTACAGTACAGTCTTTATCAATTTTTTTATTTAGCTATTAACACTTACGTTTTACCTTCAACAGACCATTATCAGATTTCTATCGAGTCAGGCTTTGGTATATACCAAAGATCTTGATACATCTAGCAAGCAGTTAACCTCTTACCCTACACTCTCTTGTAACTGTGATTATGATGAATGAGTGGCTAGTTCTAAGCAATTCTGTTTTATGTCAATAAATGAATCAAACAGCCATTGGTATATGTGCATTAGGAAGATAGAGAAAATGAAGCTGTCTGTGGACACTTTATAACCCTCACTCTTTTAAGTAATATGATTTGAAAAGTTAATGCTGACATCAACTGTTGGTATTGTTCATCCATACTGTAGAATAAGAAATCCTTTGTGTAATTTACATAGAATGAGAAATACTGTATATAATTCACTACTTGCAGCATGGCTTAAAGAAAATTCTCTTTACAGCTTCTCTAAGATCCTGCATTGTAGTTATTAAGTGACCTGAGGCTTTGGTTTTGTGATGAACAACAATTTCTTCTAAAAATATTTTGGCTCTGCAAATGCCAATCACTTGCAGAAAACCTATAGAACTCTGTCCAGGTATGGACTTGTACGAATACTTTGCTTCCACGTTCTTAATTCAGCTTCTTAGCACAAATATTTTCTAACAGATTCCTCTCTCCCAAGCATTGCATGCAACTTCAATAGCATATAGAATTGTTTGGATGAGGATTTCCATTTTATTGCTTGGTACTTTTGCAAAGAATTTTTTAGACAGCAGATGGATCTAGTGCATTACACGCATCTCATCCAGCACACATATGGAGCCGCAGCAGAGCAAGAAGGTCCTCACTTATATTCAGAGTATGACAAGCCTTTGAAAAAGCATTTCTAGCAGCAGCTTCACTAAATGGTCCAACTTCATCAAAAAGTAAGCAAAGATCACGTACGTGGCCTCTGTCTTTGTGCAGTGTGACAGAAGCTGGTTGAGCTGCTCTCACCCTCAGTAGTGTCCTCATTTTAGTAAGTGCTTAAGAGCCTAATAGCAAGAAACCCTTTGGGTTTATGTGAGTGAAAACTGTTATTTTGTATATTATCTCTTGTGGCATACATTTCATTCTTTGTAAAGAAATGAAGATTTCTCTGCTATGTTAAATATCAAAATCCTAGAAGTAGTTTAAGTGCACTATTTGCTTACTATAGGAAAAACTGGCTGAAATGAATACAATGCATATTGCTTCCACAATATGAGCAATCTGTATATCTATTCACATATTTACTTGCTACTAAGAAACAGTATGTATGGTCAATAGAGGAGCGGCCAAAATAATGTCTGCTGCACTCAGAAGGTAAATGGGAACTCAGATAGAAACACGCTTCTGTGCCAGCATCACCCAACAGACATTCCTTCTCTTAGAACCACAAGTCCCTAGGTGACCTCCCACAGCCACGCAGCTTCAGAAAAAATTCACACAGGGGAGTCCATCAGACATCCCAGCAAGAAGCACAGGGCAGGAAGAGAGAACTTCAGGTACTAAAAAACAAAGAACTTTTCATAGTTTTGATTGGACTTCTGTCCTGTTCTCAGCAAATGAATGTCCCAGCCACCTTTCTCTCTCCTTCAGTCTTTTTTCCACACCTTCCTCTCTTCAGGTGCAACTACAAAGCTCTGGATGTATGCAACTGTCCTTCAGTTAGACCCACACTGGCAAATGTGCTTGGGCATCAACACACCAGGTATTACTCAAGTGTAAAGAAATGCCCTTTCCCACTTCCATTTCGTTTCTACTCAACTGACTCTCTCTTAAGTACATCTAAAATATGTGTATTTACAGAAGCTTTCTCAGACAAGAAAACTCTTCAAGGCAGGTGCCTTGCTTTTGTATGTATTTATACCTCACATTATATACTGGAACTTTGTTTCTTATTAGAAAATTTGTGTGCTACTGTAGTGCAAGCATTGCATAAAAACAGTAAGACAGTGTTCCAGTAGAAGCAGATTTTAAATTCACCATTTATAAAATAATCCCAGGAAAATAGAGCTTTGAATTGCTGAAGGGCTACTTCATGGTGCAGCCACATCATTTTACATTGGTATGTCACAAACGCTAGCAGGAAAATAGGCAGAAGAGCATAAAGACCTCTGATACCTCCAGTACACACATGCCAAAAAAGTATGGATGTTGCAGCAAATAGAGCTTCTAGTAAGGCACCACTTTTCTTTCTTAATAGGAATTTTGAAAGAATCAGCTCTTTACAGAAAGAGGTAAGTGGTAAGCTGATAAACACCTCCTTGACCAAAATGCTGATGAGCAATTATACCTTACAAAGAGAAAAAAGGGGATCAACTATTTAAGAATGAAGTTCAGTGTATCACTTTTCTAGAAGCTATAGATACTATATTTTCCCAAATAAATTAACTGTAGAACATCAGATGATATCAGTTAAACCCATAAAGGTAAATAGTGCCAAAGCCACGTGTCTTCACTTGCTCCAAATAAGCTGTGCCTTCTTTATCATGTAAATATTCAGAGTTTAATAGTTTTCTCCTTTTAAATAAGCTGGTAGAAACACAAAGCACAAATCTGGTTGGTCAGATGCTCCATGGGGTAAATAAACACACTCTCTAAGTTTTAAATAGAAGGATTCCAAATTAAACCAAAAGAAGTATAAAAACTGCCTTAAAAATAAGATTGTGGAAAAAATATTAAATATTGAGTTTAAGGCAATGATGTGCGGATTGGAATAAGTGTTTGAAAAGATAAAGTTTACCTACTCACAATCTCAGTTTTGTTGTGTTATAATGTGTGTGCATGTGTGTGTCCCCTAAGTGTTTCTATTTTTGTTTTTAAACCTTCTTTGAAAAAAATTGCTGCTGTTTGTTATTAAAGCAATTTGATTTTAGTCTCAAATCCAATTATATTATTTTCACCGTATTTTCAATACAGGCTTTTCACCAAAGACCTGGTCTTGCAAGACACAGAAGTTTCATGAGCTTCAACATCATTCATTTCAGGGTGGTTTTTTTTCCCCTCTATCAGTGTTTTCACTTTGTAGTCAAATCACAATAAAATGTTTACACAGAAACTGAACTGCTATTAAAAAGGTAATTCTAATTGCTGCTGTACAAGCAAAATTTGTTTTAAATGCTGTGTTATTAGAGGACATTTATTTTGCCATCTGTAACTTTAAATAACTATTGCAGTTTACTACTGGACAAACCTACTTGAGAAGAACAATTAAATAAATTAAACCATGTTAAGACCACATTCTTGAAAAAAGTAACCTTTAGTTAGGACAATTACTCTGTGGGCAAAACACAAAAGCACAAGTGTCACATTTTCCATGAAATTTACTTTTGTATGAATCATCAATCCTGTTTTCTCCTGAACAAAACTAGCCAAATATGACAAAAAAAAAAAAAAAAAAACCAAAGTTGTCTGAACTGGATGATCCAAGTAATTACATGTTACAGCAGAATGCATCTATGACAAAACTTTCAAAAATTTGAGGAAAAAGTTATTATAGCCCCTGGTTGAAATAGCTTTGGTATAGAACCATAGCAGTATTTAGCTGATCTCGCTGTATTCCCATATAAAAAATATGCACAGTTTCAAAGATCAATCTTCCTAGCACTGATCTACACTCCTTCCCTTAGGAGTATAGATCAAACAAATACGCTATAAAAACATGCCCAAATATTATAGCATAACATGAAAAAGGTATACACTTCTCATTAGCATTTTTTAAATGCTGCTTAGAATTGAGTCTTCTCAAAAGTCCTTATGTATGCAAACTTTTTGTCTTCCACACCAACCCCCAAATCTCCCATCTTATATGGCATCATTTGCTTAGTGCCTATTTGTTTAGCCTCAGGTTCTGATCCTGATTTCATCAGCTTCCATGGACATCTCACATGAATAAGTATTTACAGAAATCAAGCCTTTAAATTGAAAGATACTTGAGGTAACAATCCCTGCTGTTAGTCTATAGAGCACAGTGAAAATTTATGACACTGTACATATTACTGTTACTGAATGGTAAGAGTCTGTATCTGCTGAACTAATGTATACTACCTACAGAATACGTGCAAGTTCAGAGAGGTACAGTAGAGATGATTTAAGAAGATCTAAACCTGTATTACTATAGAATGTATACTTCAATCCTGTTTTCAGTATATGACAAAACACCAGGCTGAATCAGTTGTACATCCTACATTTTGGTTTCAGTTTATGTGAACTTAATGTTTGCATATGTTCCTAGATATAGAGAGCTAAATACTAAAATAAGTCCTTTAATCAGAGAACAAGAACAGTCAGCCATAGTGTTAGCTTCTCCAGATATTCATGTCAATGTGGTTGAACTCTCAGTTGCAGAGAATACCTATAAAATACTAGATTGTGGTTCATTGTGTACAGTCATTTTGTATAGTCATTTACTTGGCTTCATTGGTAAGGCTGCTGAATGATGTTCCAGCTCTCATGGTCACAATACTATAAGCTGTCACAACTGTACTAACAACTTTTTCTGCAAAAGCCAGTGTACAGTTGTGTGATAACAACAGCCCATACTTCTCATTAAAGTTTAAGTACTTACTTGATTGAGCTAAACTCAAACATTGTTTTCAAAGTACATTTTAATGTCAATTCTGTTTACCACACTTTTTTGTCATTGTCAACCAAGAAAAGCAAGACTCAGATCAGGAGTCCACAATATAATTACTAAAGCCCTTTATATGTTCATAATACTACACGAACATGAATTAAACAATACTTACAGGTTTTCACCCGATTAGCCTGGTACACACAAAGAAGTTCACCATGAATATACCATTGTATTTATTCCATTGCTTTGATTGGAAAGTATTCTCCATATTGAGTACTTTCCAACAGTACATAAAGAGGTACTGTTTGTATTGACTGATATATTACTATTTTCATGTATAGATGAGAAAAATGAGGCAAAGAAAGCCTAACTGATTGCTTGAAAAAAACGTGCAGTGGCAAAGCCAGGAAGAGCTACAACAAATTCCACACTCTCAATTCAGTAATCACTTTACATTGCCTTCTCAGAACTATTTTTCAATGGTAATACTTTTTCTAAATTGTTTATTTTATTTAATAACAATATTTTCTTTAAATACAACTGACAATGCTCATTAAAAAGATGCTGACCTGTAAATGAAGGAAACTGCAAATATAATAGCAAAACCATATATGAAAATGAACATTTGTAAAGTGGAAGGGTTAGTACAAATTGAACACATTTCCGTATTGGGAAGAGAACCAGCCATATTTTTCCCTGCTGATGTATTTCGTGAACATCTTTTTCCACAAATGATTGATTGAATAAATATTTATTCATAAACTATATTTGTGACTTAAGACAACAAGCTGCATAGATTGGTTTCATTTATACTATATCATACAAGAGGTATTGCAATAATTTATGTCATGCCAAGTCTAAGTCCCATTAGATTTTCCTTATTATACTTGACTAAAGCTGAAGACTATCCAAAACAGCAATTCTGAATGCTTTCTATTTGTTGCATAAATAACTATCTTCCTCCCAGATCCCCTCCTCTAACTTTCCCTTTCTCAAAGCATTTATGCATAGGCCTAGTCCCATTTGCTTTATTTGAACTTGGGCATACGCTGAAGCATATTCTTGGGCCATGGCCTAAATGACTACGGACTCAGTCATTTTGCTGCAAACATAAAGGTCAGCTTTCTCCAGCATATATGAAAATACACTCCCAGTTCAGCAGATACTGGTCGTCCTAATATTTCCTCAATAAACCCATGTAGCATCTCCCCTAAAAGTCCTGTCAGTCTTGAAGCACAGCCCCAACTCACTTCTAAAAATAATTTTCATCACAACAGCAAGATGGACTGCTATCATTAGCAAGTGTCACAACTGATGAGTTACATTAAGCAACACTGTTCTCTAGTTACTATTATGAAAACCAAAAGAAAGCTTGAACTAACAGGAATATTCACTGTTAATTCAAGCATCTGTAGACTCTCTGAATAACTGAAACATAAGTTGCTAGCAAAAAACCTACAAAAAGTTTCTAAGTAGGTAGGTACATCTCTTAATAAAAGAACATTCTAAAACTGTGGCATGACAGCAACATTTTAAAATAGCTTCCATTCTTCATGTTAAAAAGAGTATTAGAAAGATGCACATAACAGGAAAACTAATTAATAAGTACTTACAAATACACGAGAAAATCAGCCCCAGCTCCCAGAAATCACTGGTAAGTTGCTTTTGAATTCATGAAACTGACCTGAAAACGTTAAAGGAAAAAAAAGTTGAAACAAAAGAAAGTCCAGACTGATAAATGTTACTTTTCTATTATTACAGAATAGTTACGACTTTTAACTATGAACTAAATAAAACAGAACAGAAGACTGTAGTCAATATTTCAGCCATGTAATTTACACAGAATTTGTTTCCAGGAAGCCAATACCAAGAGAAACAATTATTTCATTGTTCTGCATCTCACACCATAGCAACTCAGTCCATTACAGCTTCTAAGAACTGTCATAAATGCAAGCATGGTTATCTTTTAATAAGGAAAATAGCTGTGAGGGGTTTTTTGGCTGGTTGGGGTTTCTTGTTGGGTTTTTTCCTTGTTTTTTTGTTTTCAAGTGTTACAGAACATTCATTACTTTTTTAAAGTATTTTGTTAACAGCATTTTGCAGCTTAACTAGTGTAAAATAATATTGTTTAGGTGTGTTTAACTGGAACCCATCTAAGGCAAAATTCATACAGAAAAAAAGACTAACAATTTTGTTCTCCTACGGTCTAGATCCCAGTTAGAAGCCTAGCCTAAGTACAATGCTTTCACTATAAGGCATGATTAAATCCAACATTCTTTTTCCTGCATACCCCTCAGTTCTAGTTGGAAAGGTAACAGATGCAACTCAAACCCACAGAGCTCGCCTTATAAAATTCTTTAACTAGCACAATGACTCACTTTATGCCTCTAAATATCCATGGTTTCCTCTCTCCAGAACCCCCATGCATTAGAAGGTAGTTCAGTAGTTTATTTTTATTGTTTGGTCTACGTACAGCACATTTTTAGTTCTTATGAAAACAAAGAAACTTTGTTGCACAGCCCTTGTTTTCTTTCCAAAATGTGAGGATGGATATGGGTAACATTAAACTGAAAATAGTAATGAAGCCTGGGCAACTAGTTTAGGTCAAAACCTTTTTGTTCTCTGGGAGCTATCTGATTAATTTGCAGTTCATAAAACAGTGGGTGTAAGCTCAGTTTAAAAACATGTAACTATATTTAAGATGAAATCATCATTTTTGTTAGCCTCCAGTAATCTTTAAGAAACACCTTCCCACAACATTTCTGTATCCTAAAGTGCACCAGCCAGTACTGCACATTGCCTAGAGACAAGGAGAGATTACCAAACTTATCTTGATGTAGAATATCCTCCTTATTTCATACACCCACCCTGAAGTGCATATTATTCATTCCAACCAAGCCTTCCCCCAACCCAAAAGTACACATTTAATTGTGTCTTCTCTCCTGTAATACCAACAGAGAGTCAACAAATCTCATTTCCTATATCAATGCAGTGTTATTATGTATTTTAAAAGCAAGTCTGAATCTCATTATCAGCTGATTTATGCCATTAGTGTGCTTTGGAGCCACCAATTAAACAAGGACAGTGGTTCATAAGGTCACAGTTAATTAATCTGAAAGAGTATAAATACACTTTAATGCACACCACCTCATGTAGAGAATTTAGGAACAAAGCACCAAACCTTTATTCTGGGCAAGCAATTAAGGGGAAAGGTTAAATATACAAAATTTTAAATTTAGCTTTAGCACTCTGTTAATCTATCAGGAAAAAAGTTCAGTTTGGTAAAAAATCCTGTGGAATAATACGTATGTGAAGCCTTGATTCTTATAGCAACAGTGCAAGTGAGGGAGAAGGCAGAACAGGGCTAACCATACCCAGTGATTCTGAGCAAATGAAGGCTTGTTGCTCAGATCACACCTCAGAACTGGGAATCAGCTGCAGGCTTATCCATTACGTAGCTGGTCAGGGTGGAAAAAACAAAAACCAAAAAAACAACCCCAAACAGCTCAGTCTATTCAAAACAGACTCATCTGAGCTAGTCTGTTGTATTTAGTATATCATACAAAACTGACTTTTCCTTCAACCACATTCCCTTAGTATATTTAATAAAAAAGTGCAATCAAGTAAGTGTTCAGTAATAGCAGTAGTCTACTAACAGGACCAGAGTGTAAGTAAAATGCTGAAAACAATCTATTTGACCAGAAATAGTTATTCACAGTGGGAATTCAAGTATGAGGTACCTGGGGTTTACATGGAAGAAAATGATACCTGTTTCTTACTGCCTTGACTCATTTTACCTTGCACAGTTCCTTGCTCAAAAGATAGACAATATAACTAACACACACACAAAACAAAAGTAAACCTCGTGATCTAATTAGATGAAGTAGTTGCTAACTATTTTTTTTTCTCTTTTACACTTGTAGTCCTATGTTCTATAGCCTCACATTACTTTATTTCTTTTTAGCTTTCCAGGTAATTTTTCTTAAACCGAAAACTGTTTTCTTATCCATGTAGAAAACCCTCTGTCCATCAAACACTAACATCGTAAAGTTTAATACAAAATTTCTATCGGGTGTATCCTAGACAAATTGTATAATTAAATATAAATTTATTACTTAAATAAAATAGACCAAGGACTAATACTATACAGGTCAGCAGTTGTTCCATGTAGGTTTTTATACCTGTCTCTTTTATCAATAAAAGACTTGCATCATGTTTTTAAAGGTGTTTGGAAGGCCAGCTCCCACTGATTTTGAGAAGAAAGACCTAACCCTTTCAGAAGTCTAGCTCTAGCTATTAGCTTAAACCATTTATACTTTCGCTTCAGATGTCTCGAGTTGAACTCCAAGTATTCTGTTGATTTAACTGGTACAAGTCCCACCAGAAACTTCACTCAGATATTTTGCAGTTGAAATGCTCTCAAAATGTTCTCAATACCTCCAATGTCTGCAGGTATTTCAGACGCTTGTTTGGAAAGTTGCTAGCACCCATATCAAAGACTGGGTCTCCCAGCCCCACTATGAAAGGCGAAAAATAAAGCAGTAAGAGCAACTTATGCTCTGATTTCAGGTACCTTTGCCAAAAGAAGCTTCATACTTAAATCGGCACATAGCATGAACCAAACAAAAAAGGTTACGTTCCCTTTTTCCTGTACTATAGCTGACTTTCTGTTCTACCACTCTGTTAAAATGCCAAAACTTTTGACAGCAGAGGAAAAACGCAGTGCAAAGACCTAAATCTGTGTACCAGTGCCTCCAGTGCTCTGGTACAAATCAGCATTTTAACCTACAAGCTGTAGCATGGCTGCAAGGCAGGGGAACTGAGGCAAAAACAGATGCAATACAGCAGATCTGTCTGAAATTACCGGCTATACTTCTGTGATACTTGCTGATGAAAACACCCAGAGGTAACACGCCATGGAGTCCCAAGTCTTGGAAAGCAGAATAAAAAAAAACCCAAACAACACAAACTGTCAACATCATGAAAACAATGAACCACAAAGACAGGGATTTACAAAAGGACCTAAGGGTTCAGGCAACCCGCTTTCAATGAAAATAGCAAAGGTTGATTACCATCTTGTTTGCCTCAAAAATTCCATTTTAGAAAACCATAAAAAGGTTACATATTAAATGAAAAGGTTTGCTCAAAAGCAAACATCATAGCAGTTTTCATGGTTTTGACTGTTTGTTTGTTTGTTTGGGGTTGTTTTTTTCAAACAGGAAAAGGCATCCTAATGTCAGGTAACATGAAATAAGACGAAGGTCATTTCTGCAAACACCAGAAAGTCACCGGCCTGTCTTAAAAGAAGTGTTAATAAAGTTAACCATCTCTCATTGACTTGACTAAGAATAATGTACAGTCATCCAACAATTTCACAGAATCTTTCAAAATAACTCACTTTTCAAAAAGCTAAGCTTTTGCTTGTCTTGCAAACACATATTGACACCAAGAGAATGCTGGACATAAAACAGATTATGCACATCACTAAATGACTGCAGGATCTTACATGCTCTAAGTATTATGAACCAAACAAAATTCCATAAATAGCCAAACATCACTTATAAAATAGTCCTCTCTTCACCCAAACATCATCAGCTCTAATAATTCCAAGAGATTTTAGTTTTCAGAACATAAAAAGTTTCACCACTTTTGGAAAGAAGAAAAAAAGTTACTCATTCTATAAAATCTTTAAATAAAATATTCTCATCCTTCTAAGATAGAGCCTCTACAGGTAGTCTGTATTTTCCGTGCACAGTCATCAGTGAGCATGAAGGAAGCCTGCAAGTAAAAAATGGAAGCAGTTATTTAGTAAAAAGCATGGCATCATGTTATATCATTTGAGAATGTGGCCTATCATTGTGGGCTGCTGGGACTAAAATATGTACCATTCAACAACTGCTAAAAAACTATTTTCAGAATTATAGCATGATGTGAAATGAGAAAAAGGAATAATACAGAAATGAAACTATCCATTTAGGGCCTGAATCACATAGCAATTTCACACCCTGAAATGTGCAAAATTTCACAATTAAAACATTAATGACCTGCAAGCCCCTAGCCACAATCACAAAAATGAAGGAGGCAGTAGGCTGATTATGATGAGATCCTTTGAGTTGGAATTCTAAAACTATTACTTAATTCAGGTAAAGGTCACAGTTTCAAGATGATTCAATAAAAAATGTTTTACTTACCGAAAACTCTTTATGCATGATCATTTTGAAACAGGAAAGGAAACACAGTAATTAACCACTATAGATGAGACTTTCTACAAGGGAGATGAGGAAATTCCTGTTATCTTCCCTTTGTGTCACTTCTTTTCAATGGCCTGGCATTGTATTTTGCTGCCTTTGCTGGCTTGTTTCTTAAACTGTTTACTCTCCTCGGTTCCATGCATTAGCAAAAAACAAAAAACCAAACAACAATAACAAAAAAACCCAGCCAAACCAAAACAACCACAATGCTGTTTCCCTATTGCTTTTTATTTTAGAATAGTCCCTCTGAAATGATCCTCATTTGGATTTTTGTACTCTGCAGCAGAGATTGCAGCCAAATGATCTACCAAAGGAGAAATCAGAGCATACCACCTGTTATGCAAGTGGTCATTTTAAAACACATGTTGCATCACAGTGAGGTAAGAACAGCACAGTGCATACAATGTAAAAATTGGTCTCCAAAGTTTCTACTAAGTTGCTGCCTTTGCTATAGATTTTCTGCTCAACCTTCAGCAAAGTGTTTCTTTGTGCTTCTTAGTTCCTTATTCACAGAAAGGAGCTACTATTTCTTTCTTCTGTAACAGTGATGCTTTACAATTCTACATACCAGAAGCTGTGATGTTGTTATTACAGAGACGAGGCTCAAAAAAAATACTTAAAATAGGATACATCTCCACAGAGTTTTGCAGGGAGATGTGAGCTCACTCTGCCCACACTTGGAGATGACTGGCCACAAACCCACTCTAATCCAGTTTAGCTATGGTTAGCGCTTACGTAAACTACATGACTTCCAGTTTAGAGCAACCTCACATCTGCCTACAAAAAGCATGTCGACATACACATACAATAGATGGTGTTTCTGTAAACTACCTCTTAAAAAAAGGAACCCCGGAAGCATCACCACTTTTGCCAAACCCCACAGCATGGTTCATAAGAGAGTTGTTCCCTGTCTCTCCCAAAAGGTTATCACTCAGTAGTGGCACATTATCTGGCAGCATTGTATTATATAACGGACTATAAGAGCTCCTTATGATCTCTTCTGTAAAGGCCTAGGCATTTGCAAAATTGCATTATATCTTCAACAGGCAGCTCGTGAAGGTTTCTCTGCTGCGTGCCTGCATATCTATAAAGCATCCAATCACTACAGAACGTGAGCACAGAATACAAAATTAAGGTCTTTCCGCCGTATCACTTCATAGCATAGCATCAGGTTAAGCCTAAAAAGGATTTTGATGAAAAAAGTCCTGCACATGTACAACAACTAATTTAAATGTATTATTACACCTGCCACTAAAATTATACCTGAAAACACCAAAACCATCTAATTCACTGTGCAGATGAAAGAAATACCTAAATAAGTGTTTATTCTTTCATGTAAAAGGAAGGGGGCTAGCATTCCAGATCTGATAAGCTCTGTGCTCATACTTTCAAGCAAATAAGAACCGCAAGACATACACCACGCTGCTTGGAAGGCTGAAGGGAGAGGAGGAATTCCGGTTTTAACTCATGGGTTAGAGACAGCAAAAGCCTCCTCAGTGGCCCAGGGTAGGCTGGTAAGCCCTGCTGGCTCCCTGCTCCCACATCAAGGCACTCAGGTTTCCCAGCAGTTCCTGCACCAGCCCACTGCCACTCACATGATGTAGCTATGACACAAGAAACACTTCGGAACTTCTTGTGAGCTACATGCCATTTTAATAGCCACAGGGTGGATCATTCCTAATCATTATGATTGAATTAAAGAAAACAGAGAAAGCTTTCAAAACGGGTATGTTTCTGTAGCGTTCACTTATACAGATCCATGCACTGAAGGCACTACAAGGCAAATCAAGCCCAGAATGAAAAGTTACAGCCGCACAAGCCCCAGGAAGTATGACTGGTGTTCCAAATACCAGAAAACCTTCCAATATGTGGTACTCTTAGAAGGATATATCAAATACAGAGAGAGTTTTACAGCAAATACAAACTGCACTTGAAAAGTTACTTTCTACACCTAGAGAAGCAGAGGTGTGCAGAGGACATGGCTTGGAAATGGCATCCAGGGCCACTCTTCAGAGAGTCACATTTGTCACGCAACCATGGAAGGCAACCACACAAAGACCAGTATAGAAGCTCTGCCATTGATCTGCATTATAATATTTGGCAATTTTTTTCTCTTCTCTCTGTGCCTCAACTGTACTTTGGAATGATAGCTTTTTAATCTCTTCCTACATGGGTACAGGAACTTGCAACCATAACGGGGTCTCAGGATGCTACTGTAATACAATCTCACAAGGGTTCTCTGGATACAACTTTAACACAAAATAACAGCAAAGGTTTTGTTTATTATATATTAATATTATTATTATTATGTAATAATTTCATTATGCAAGAAGAACACACATACCAGGAGCTGTTAGACTACCACATTGGTGTATCTTTTCTTAGCAAATTGTATTAAAATTAACAATACTCTTAGTAGGTTTTGGCTCCCTTTATCTTTTGAATACATAACATGTCAGGTTCCCTGCTCTTCCATATTCAGACCAATGTTTAAAGTAATTTTACTGAAGAATTGGCTTACTTTGTTTAAAACAGGGTACGTTCTTTCAGCTCAGTCATATGACCAAAAAGGACAGTATAAAACATATAAATTGTTATTCAAACTGTAATTTAGCATGCAGTTAAGTCTCTTTAATGAACTTTGTGAGTTCTGGATTGGACTAAACTGAAATTCAATTACAGAGCAGAATGGAATTGCATTGATTTGTGATTCAAATCAACTATCTATATTTACAGGTACATATTCATTTTATCCTCATTTTTTTTATATATTATCTATATATATTTTTATATTTTATCTACACTTGCTGAACTCCTCTGAACAAATAAACAGTCTTTTTGGAAAGAAAAATAAAACAAATTCCATTACTTTATTTTCCTTGCTAGACAAAGCATCAAGAATTATGTAGAGTTGGGAAGAGTTAAATAACATAGGATGCTTTGAGTCATCGTACATCACTGCTTGAAGTCTGAAGTTGTTGCACACAGACCACAGAAAGGATTTGGGACACGTCTTCATCAGGTTCTTTCACTGAATTTTGATTTGAACACCTACTAAATTGTACTTGTGCTACATTTACCAGATGCAAACTCCTTGGTACAATTTTTGCTAGTGTAACACCTACATATGCATAGGCAAGGCTTGGAACAGTAACAAGGAACCTCTTAAACCAGAAACTAAAGCCCTCAAGCAAAGAGATATATATGGGGGAGGTGGGGGAAGTGGTAATTGTGAAAGCCCAGTTTTACCATTATTTCCAACAGCTACAAATGGTAAGATAGCTGAAATGTCTCCCTGATATTTTAGAGATATCAACAATAATACTAGTGCATGGGAACACTCTACCATAATTAAAATTCCAGCATAAATACCATATAGCACTTGGATTTGAAAATTCCCTGAAAATTGGAGATTCAACCTGTCACAACTGCAGTGCACTACACAATAAAAAAAAGAGATTGGTGGATTTGATAAAAAAAAAAAAAAAAGAAGAAAAAAGAAAAATGCAACAATGTACCCTCACCTTCAGAATTTAATGTAAGCAGGCTGTGAGCCAGATGACCAGGAGCTAAGTCAGCTGTACACAAATTCACATTTTTTTTTTGACAAATCTATTTTGTAATATTACAATATAAGTGTGCCATTTGCTCCCATTGAAACTAGTGTTAATCCAGACAAAATATTGGGGTTCTGTATTGGAGAGTAATATTCCATATTATGAAGCTCAGATTTTCAAAGCTAGTTAAGTAGGACATAAAAATCAATTAGAAAGCCTTAAGAATGTCTGCCTTCAGGTCTACTTCTCTGGATTCCCTGAGGGACAAAATCTCCTTGCTACATATCTTGGGTTTTTTTCCAGAAACTCTGAAACATAATAATTATAGCTTAAGTCTTTTTTTTTTTTTAAAAAAAAAAGACCTCTTATACTAACTTCCTCTCTCAGCTCCAGTTTTTGAAATTCATTTCTCCTGACACTATACGCAGAGAAAAGAAAGTCCAGGTGCTCTCATTTCAGTTTCACTTTAAAAGAATCATAAGTAAATAAAACTTCTTTCTTCAAGGATCGATTCAGTCAATCAGAATCCCATCTTACATACATATCCTCTGTCAGAAAACAGTTCCCCAAGTGTGTGGCACAGAGTGCTACCAGCAAGGATATGGCTTTGTGTTCTGCCCAAAGGGCCATTCTATTTGTGATTACCTGCAATAATCAGTCCTGAAGATGATTAACTCTCACCTGCTGGACAAATAAATCACATGAAAAAACATGAACCGCATTACCTCACCAAGCCCTCAAAACAAAAACCTCTCAGCCTCCTTTCAGTCTCTCCTAAAGCATGACTACTTCATTAGTCAAAAAAGCAAGCAAAAAATTATGTTTAATTAAGGAAGAAGTACACCTTGAAACAGAAATTTGCCTTCAATGGTGAAGCTATCAGTTTGATAAGAATTCAAGCTTTGGAGACAACCAGGTGAAGCCCTAGTTTCTTCTGATTTTCACCTATGACGTCTCTGTCAAAATCTTGCTTGTGATTTTGAACAATACTTGTTCTTGTTGCCTATCATCTAAAGATTTTGATTTCCTATTTTTTCTGCAGCATTGACCTCTGCAAGATATTTTGAAACCAGAACTGAACTATGTTCACCACAGATAGAAATCCTTGCAGGCAATACTGCCCATCAAATAAATGATACAACGACCCCTAACTCCAATTTATGTTAAGTCTAGTCATGGGTACTAGCAGTCAAGCAGGTTAAAATGCTAAAGCACTACCTTCTATCAGTCCATAAAGATCAGTCTTATGTTCATGGTCTGGTTTTTGTACTGTGTATAGAGATCACATACCAGTAAACTGTCAATCTTGGAGCCAGAGGTGCCCTGCACTTTAGGACACACCGTCCTAAGCTACAAACTTGAAGGCAAGTTTGGGGGAAGGGTTCTGGTTTTTGCATGCTGAAAATGATTCCTAGCCTCTTTAGGTAGTCATATAAAACCGTATCTCCAGGCATTTACTAGTATTGCTCAACATCTATGAGCCTCAGGCTATCTGCACCTGCCCTCAGCATGATACTGACAGGCAGCAGTGAAAAGCTGATGGCTAGAGGGGTGGCTACTAGGTGCTTTGCATATGATATTTCAAAAATGTAAATGGAATACTGATCTTAAAACAAAACAAAATTAAAAAATCACACACTCAAAAAGTTGGCATTAATCTGGATAACAAACCTAAAAGTTTCACCAAATTAACTCATCAGCCTGACATGTTTCATTACAAGATCTTATCATTGGTTTAACTAAACAAAAGAAAATGAAGGAGGAAAGGAAAATATACAAGGAATAACTTAAATTTCTTTTTAAAAGAAAGTTCTTTAGGAAGTGCTTCAGATATGTTTCTTGTGCTAAATGAAGCAGCTATTGCTGTGGAATTTTAGGGTGGTGTTTTCTCCATTTTCTTTTTAAGGAACACCAGAGTGAACATTACAGCAACATCCATCAGAAATCATTAGAGCACAAGTTATAACTGCTCCCTGGCAACTATAAAGTATGTAGGTTTTTTCTTTTTTTTTTTTTTTGCTAAAATTTTCCAATTCCTCTATTTTACTTAACTAGAGATACTTTGCTTCTTTGAGCTAGAAATTTCTCTTTTTCCAGGTGACCCTGCCCTTTTTTTGTGGCATATGCACCCTTTGGAATGCAGTGCAAAGTTAATTACTTATGTATAAGTAAACATAAGAAAACTTTCTGGGAAACCAAAGAAAAATAAAATGTTTAAAATCTTAGCCAATGCCACTCTCAAGAACCAAAATGATGTTCATAGATCTTTCCCACTTGACAAAGTTTTTAATCCTTATTCTTCTCTTTCTTCATTTAAGAAACTGTAAAATGTTATACTTCCAATGATCACATTTATAATTTCAGTTATTTTATTGCTAACTACTCCTTGCTTCCAAATAATCTGCTTTCTTTCCAACCAAGGGCATTAGGGTGACACTGCAGGTCACAGCTATGTTCAAGATCCCATTGTTCTTAGTGCAGTGTAAATTGCCACAAAGGGTCTTACAAGTGTAGAGTTCTAAGAAGACATGCATTTTGAAAACATCAGCAAACACACTGTTCAATGTGAATAAATATGGTCCCTCAAAGAAAAATATCAAACCCTAGGGACTCCCCTGAGTTCACAGGAAGGCATGGTTATTTCTGGAGCACAGGGTTAAAACCTGGTTGTGCTTGATGCGTCGCAGAACAATGACGATTTTAATGGATCTAGGATTTTGCTGTTCATTCTGTCACCCCAGTGAGGTAATAAACCTCTTAGAAATTTTCAGAACTTGGCTGAATTATCAATAGCTGATAATTCACTGCAAAGTCAGACACTACTATTAGTAATCACCACAAGAATATATTGTGCACCTATATAATGTTTCAAGATGAAATTTTAAAGTGCCTTACAAGACAATAAATATTTAAAAATACGACAGTTGATGATATTTTCCCCTGTACTGAGTGCCAACATAAAGTTTGTGGAACTTTTAAACCATAATTTGAGGATCTAGGAGGAAGATCAAGCAACACACATTTCTACTACCAACACCCTGTACTGGAGTCATTTGTGCGATTAAGCAACACCTTAATAGCAAGTCACCTCCTTGAAAATCAGCAAATAAGATTCCACTCAATAAGATCAGAGGCAGCAGAATCCCAGTCTAAGCCATGTAGAGCTTTGCAAAAATCAGTAAAAACACTATTAAAACATTTTAAAAGTTATAAGTATAAAAAAATACATTACTCTGAGATGAATCCTCTCTGTAAGCATGCTGACTCCAATTTTAAGATCCCAAGTTGCTTAAGCGCATGTACAAAAATTAAGACATAATTACCTAAAAAAATTTACAAAGTGGCTCAATGCCAACAAGAGAGTCTCCCATCAATCATATATGATACTCTTCTTGATATCTCTCCCTACCTGGAGAAGCAGCTGTGCTCTACAGCAAGTCCCAACAATCTTTAAAACCTGACTCCTGCAGACACAGTAAGAGGGTCTAAAAACAACCAGTTAGGCCCTTCTAGTTTTATTCACTGTTATATGGCAACATAAGAAGCAGGGTTCTCACATTTTATAAAACTCAAATTTAACAGCATTTCACAGTTGCACCTGTCCAATCCTACAGAAGCCAAAGAACTTGCATGATATAAGTGATGGCTATACTCAGCCTCATTATCTCAACTATGCCTCACCCAAGATGTATTTCAATAAGCTGACCCTATAATCACACCACAGTCAATGGTGAAATTTTCAATTATTTCAATGACAATAACAACTAGAGTTTCAGACAAGGGTAATACTATTCTTGTGTAAAAACTGGAAGCAAATACTAACATCGCTAGGTTCTCTAACATCACTAGGATTTAGCAAACATATCATACAAATGCAAGAAAAAAAAACATATGCAGAACACTTCATTCAAATATGTACGAAGTCCTCTGTGATTACAGCACACAAATTACTGCTATGCTGTTATTAGGGCTGGCTGGAAGGCATTAAAATTAAAAGTCAAATTTTAACATTGCAGAAGCAAATTGGTCAACACTTCAAACTTATATGGACTTACTTTATGAAATCAAGCAACATTACAGGAGTTATAAAATGTGCTGTGTGACCTGCTATTTAATTTTTTAGTTTCTCTACTCTCTCAATGTGGTCTGTCCAATTTCCTCCAATGGGAAAATCTTCCAAGAGAACAGACCACTCTTGACCCATCTCAGACTAGATGTGGAAAATAAATACTATCGTTATACATCTGAACCCAAAATGTAGGATATATTCATATTGTAGGAGAATTATACATTAACACACACTGTGAAAACTGAGCACGCTGGGAAAATATCAAGCTACTCAAACAAAACCACTCTTGTTCATAATTTAGTTTTTCCATTTTGGAAACATAATTTGGCACCCTTTATATTAGGCCCAAGTATTGTCAGTTTCAGATACTCCTACAGAGAAGCTAAGTGGGTTTTATTCAGCTACATGCAAAGAAATATATGGTTCTTTCTTTTCTGTGTCTGAAAATAACTTTTCCACTCTGATAAAAAGTATGCTGCTAGAGAGGTTGGCAATTAAGCCTTTGGAGTTTGCCATCCATTAAAACTTGGTGATCCTACCCTAAGTGCTTCACCACCAGAACCATCTGGTGTTCTTTCTGCACAATTACCAAAATACAGAACATATTTTGACTTGGCACTTGCATTTGGTAGACACTTTAGTCATTTTATAAGCAACAAGACAGCATCTTGCCAAAGCACGGCCTCAAAAGGAAATTTCAACACACCAGAATCTGACTTCTATCCTAGAAAGTCCTACCAGAATAGAAAGAAGGAACGTCTGCATCTTCAGCTAATGTCCTCACCTTCACATACAAAATTCCTCTTTACCAGTTTTTTTACTCTGTGTTTCCTCTATATGTTGATGATTCAGGGCATTATGTGACAGATTAGGGGTAAAGTGAATTGCCTCTAGTTTGAGGCTCAGTTTCTTTTAAGATGTCTGGCTTTGAAATCAAACAAATGATCCACCAGAAATTAAACTATTAGAAGTAAAAGGAACCAAAGCCATTTCACAATGATACTCTGAAGAACAATATCAAGAATATTTCACATTAGACTCTCCCACCACATTTTTTTCAGTCCCTGCACATACACTAATAATACGAGCACAGCTCTAAATGTAGGAAAGTCTGAAAAACAAAGGGAGAAGACAGGAATACAGACTACTCTGGAATACTCTTGAATGATACTAGACTTCTTTTTGGCTCTTAGTTTTCAAGATCTACATAAAAGAAAACATGATGAGAACATCAAACATACTTCCAAGAGCATTAATAAGTCTCTCTTACAGATTGCCTTTAAGTCACTTATTTTTCTCATTTCTGCCAGTAAAATTTGAGGCAAAAGGTGAAGATTTCTATGCAGTAATGATGTTATACTCAGCTTTCTCAGGACAGTATGGATAGCATGAAAAAAAATCAGAGAACTCAATTGAAGTGATGACCAATAATTTTCAAATCGAGACATTTCAGTTACTTTTGGGAATTCTGAGGATAGGTCTAGATTTAACATCTCTCACCTCCAAGCATACCATGTTCAAGGACACAAAATGATGCAAACCTATTGGAACATATACTCTAAGGAATTTACTTTATATATTACCCTAGGTGGGAAAAAATGCTTCTCTCAAAGACTTCTACTCATTGAACATACTTAGCATTAGTCTGGTTGGTTTCAAAATGGGTCAGCTGCTCTGAAATTAGTGAAAACATATGAAAAAACCAACAGGCAAATAGTTTTAAAAATAGCACAGCACAGAAAATATATCTCAAATGACAACTACAAGTTTCACAGCAAACAAATAACCTGCTGCACTCCATATGGCATAGAAAATTTTGAAGTACCACAATAATATATAAACCAGAAAACACAGGTTTTCAAATCAAAATGATCCTGAGAACATGGATTTGCACCCATCAAAATTTTCATAGATATAAATTAGACTGATACAGTAAAAGAATAACAGATTTGATAATTGTAGACATGGAGAACTGAACAAAATTTTACCAAAAAATTAGTAAGAATGTTATATAGAAATTTGGATGGAAATTAAACAAGCTATTATTACAAGTAACTTTTCAAGGTTAGTCCCCCAACAAAACAACATTCTGAAGAAGCAAGTGTAATGAAATTATAATAGTAAGATGCAAAGAAGAGATGGAGAAAATATGTGATCACACAAAAATATATCTGCACAATAGTAAAAGGCAGTGGAACTAATGAAAGTGAGAAATTAGAAACAGTCAATTTGGTGAAGAGATCTATGCGTGCATATAGCAATCTGAGGAATCACAATTGTGTTCATCCTTACTAGACAAGCCGTCAGACAGACAAAATGTAATATATGAGCAAGTAAATAAACATTTGACTACACAGAGTGTCATTCTCATTGGGTGACACTCCAAAGAGTATATGTCTCCTCTGTTGGCAAAAACAAACTGCACATTACATCCTTATTTTTATACAGCATCTCAGACCAGTTTTCCTAACATCAGAGATTTAAAAAACAAACATGGTTTATTTATTTCCCGCAGGTTTTTTTCCCTTTAATTTTATCATGGCTAACAATATTGTAACAAGTAGCAAATTGTTATCAAGTCATATTCTCGTATTTTTTGAGCATCAGCATGACTTTCTTAAGTCTCTACAAACATGTGAAAAGAGGAAAAGTATTTACTTTCAGGAAGGATAATCAGATTACTGCCACCTTACAAAAGCATTATGGGGTGTCTCTGTTATTTCAACTACTGTCATCAC
The DNA here is from genome assembly GCF_964188355.1 of Buteo buteo. Classification (NCBI taxonomy): domain Eukaryota; kingdom Metazoa; phylum Chordata; class Aves; order Accipitriformes; family Accipitridae; genus Buteo; species Buteo buteo. The sequence continues at coordinate 16,158,707 of NC_134186.1, read as the reverse complement.
TGTAACATGTAACAAACACAATGTGATGATAATATGCCATCCCCAATGGAACAATCAAATCAAAATGCATAACAGTTAAGAGGGAAATCATTCAATTTATGCCTTAGAATCCTGAGCAACTGCTATAACATCAGAAAAACTTTCACAGGAAAAGATGTTGGTGCTTTCAGGCCAGTGGAATTAATATTTTGGTTTAAATTTCACAGCATCTAGAAAAGGCCAAACACAATGGAGCAGATTCACTAAAGTGTTACTTCAGTTTTGTTACATATTAAGTTCACAGAAACACTGGAGTCTCATTTGCTATGAGACAAAGTTATTAGGTCTAATGTCTACATTAAAAAAAAAAAAAGAGACATCCTAACATCTCCATCTCACTTTAAAAAAAAATCCATAGATGATAGGTCCTTGCTTTACTTTTTCCAATAAAACTAGCAGTTCACCATTTATAAAAGTGATACATTCTGGCATATTTTTGATGCAAATTCTGTACAAGCAATGACATGAGATAGTAGGAGACCCAAATTCCTCAAGCACGTTAAGACTGAGTTGCCAGCTCTGAAAAACAGACAGTTTTTGCAAAGCATATGAGCTAGTCATGAGCCCAGCGCATGGTTGTTTCTACAGTTGTGCTCTAATGAAAGTGAGGAGAAGCTGGTGGATATAAACAGAGCAAGATACATTGTCTGGCCCTATTCTTACCTACCCAAATGGGAACAGGACCCAGCAGAGATTTCCCAAGTCCTCCCCATGCACAAATAAATGCATTTCTATATATTTTGGCCTTCACAACTGTGAATCAGAAACCAGGATCAGCCCAGAAATAACTGCAGTCTGCTTTTCACAGAAACATAATTTTCTTGTTATGCCTTGCTATAGTTATATATCTTGTGATGTTATTCTTGCCACATCCTAAAAATCTGCATCACTTTTTTTTTGCTTCACGATGAATTCTGCCTTCAGCTGCAAACTAGGAGTTCCCACAGAAGCTACGGTGGTTGCACACTGGTGTACCAGGAAAAAGAGAACTCACCCTTCGAGTTAATCATATCCTATGTATTAACATACTTTTATAGTAATATAATACACACAGTTTATGTTGTGATTTAAGAATTAAAAACTAGTCATATGTAAAATTAGGCCATTCAAGGAATAACTGCCAAATAAGTTGGAATTAGAGCTGTATATGAACCATTCAATGCCTGCACTTGCATCAGTGAACTGGAAAAGCTCAGTAAGCCAGCAAGGCTTAGGTACAGAAGCTGACACTCCAGAAGTGTCCACAATTCCCTCTTCTTTAAACAATTAAAACTATCCTGCCATTTAATGGAAATGAACAGGGAAGGAGCAAAGAGGAAAAAGGAAGGAAAGGATAAGGAAATAAATCCTTAACAGTATAACTCAGAAGGATAATTTTTTTCAGGGTCTGGTCAAAAATTATTCCATTCTGTTTAATTCTGAATGCATCTGAAGTTCCACCTTGCCTAATAACTAATTATAATACAAAACTGTATGAGAGAAGATAACACCTTTTCTAAACCTCAAATAAAAAAAAGCTGAAGTCCGCCAATAACAAAATATATTTAGCTTATTCTAATATGTGTTTCTCAGCTTCCTGTATACTTATTAGGAAGCACTTCCATCACTGTCTGGCTGCAAAACATCTGTATTGAACTAAATATGCTATTTTTCACTAAACTCAGTGTAGACGTTTTCCTGGAATTTAGACCTGCTAGTCAGTCACATGACAAAGTAATCTAAAATATCATCAGTTGATCCATATATGATCAGGTTACAGCCATCCATATTAGTCTTAGAGAATTACTGTGTTGCTCATGCTCTGGCATCAGCAGTCTTTAGTTTATTTTTCTAGCTACTTGGCTGTCAGTTAGAATGAAATTTTCATCAGTTCTTTTGATGAACAGAGAATATAAAAGCTGAGCTATGTCATCTATGACAGACCAACTGCTTTTGGGGGTATTATTTTAGTTAACAGACTATATAATGTCAAATTATAAAACATATTTATACACATATATTTACATTCACAACTAGCCAGATACACACAAACTACTCCTGAACTGAGAGATATTCAAGAAAAACGAGAACATGACTGTCTACCTCTCTTCAACTTTTAAAATCCTAAGGGAATCTATAAGCTCTGTCTCTCCCCCCCCCCCCCTTTTTTTTTGTCCCTCCTTTTTATGAACAGAAATCCTGTCGCACCAATATATTTTTGGCCAGACTACTGCATTCAAAACTGCCCTTTGACTTTGGGATACTGTTTTTAATACAGAACAGAACTCTGTTCCTGTGGAAAGGCAGAAGACAGTGCATAGAAGCAGGGACATGGGGAATCCTGAATATGCAAAAGAAAAAGATAGCCAAGTCTTTCAAGGAAAAGAAAGCCAAAATAAGAATACACACAACTGTACCAAACTGCAGCAGGTATTTAAAGGTATGTAAAGTAAATCTGCTCTTAAAATAGCCACTAATTTTGTAAGACTCCATCTTGAGATGGTGCTGATTTTCCTAAAGACAGTGCTGAAAACTGGTTCTACAGAGTCTCAAGCTTAACTCTAAAACCAAAAGCACGCACAACTAATTTTGCATTGAAAATGTTGACATTTCATATCTTATGAGCTGCTGGAAATATACTGAACAAATTCCTTGAACTTGCAAGCTAGGTAATAGGAACAATCAACCAATAGCAAATTAATTAAGTATGCAATTTTAACATAGCTTTAAATAGAGAAAAATATAACCTATTATAAAGAGAGAAAAAAATATAACTGATACTAAAGAAAACAGCTGGGTTATGTAAGAGGCCTAAGAAAAAGCAACAGTAGCATATTTGGCCTGTTTCAGGCCCTTAGCAAAGGTTTTTGCCCTCTAAAAAATGAATGGAAATTCACAAATTCAGACAGACATAAAATATATGAAATATATCTTTTCACAGATGCAGATATATGGGATATGATATCTAAATATCTGTTTAATTACAGCGGAGACAGCATAGGGTAGGTATTTAACGAATCAGAGAAACCAAAATCTTATTGAAAGACCCTGTTCTTACTGGAAATCTGGACTAGCCAGATGCTGCTGCATAAATGGATTTAGCTGTTTGAGTATGCTACACAGTTTGAGGTGGTCTGGGAGAATAACAGGGTTGGTAGGACCACAGCCCTGATTAGAGGCCATCATTGAGGACCTACAGCTTTGATAACTAGCAAAGCCATACAACTTCTGTATGGGCTGCAAGAGACAGTTGAGACACACCGCAGTTCATCCTCTGATTCTGTTCTTGCCATGAATGCCATGGAAATTCATTTGCACAGTTCCTGGCAAGCCTACTCTTATTTGCAAAGCAAATCTGTACCAACGTGGCTGCTGGGGAGAGTCAGAATGTGTGCAGGTGAAGAATTTGACTTTCCATCCTTAAATGCATTCAATTAGACTTGCTCAAGTGAAATGCCTGAATGAACTACTCACCCAAACTGAGTAGCTTAAACAGCAAGTCAGTAGCCTTAGCTGGAAGCAAAAGTGGATGAAAAGTACCCACACATGTGGAAGATGCATCAGAACTCTAAGCTAATACTTTCACAAGGCATCCCTGGGTTTGTCTAGTCTTACCTATATCTGTACCACAACTGTCTTTTAACATATAATTTGTTATAGACATCTGAAATGCCCTTATTTAACATTGTGAGTACTCAAATAACCAGAAAAAAAGTATTTTCACAGTAAAAAGATAGTAATATATGGCCGGGTGATGGCTCAAATCAAAACATTGATCCTTACTCTTTCAGTGCCAATAATATGAAAGATTAAATTGCTGATAGCACTCAAATACAGCAGTACTTTATTTTCAGACCTAAAGTATGTAAGATTTCTCCACCATAAAAATTGCAAGTAGAACACTTGTGAATTATGAAGGTCCTTCCTTTTTAAACAAATTTAGAAAATGTAATCATCCTTCACAGGTGAGATATTCTGTTTATTCTATGGAGAATCATTTCAGTCTAAATTAAACTCTTCAAATGGTTTTGATGATTGCTGCAATAAGGACACAACAGGGAAAAGATCTGGGAAGAGAATAACACGTGTTAGATGAATGGCTGACAGAAATATTTCTAGTATATAAAAACCACTGGTTTGGTTTTTTTAACCAAATACCAGTATTATTTTTTCAAAGCATAAAAACTAATGCTGCTTATCTGTCCTAAGTAAAAATGCCAATCTGCACTCTCTTCTTTAATTATCTTCAATATGTACTGAGTACTTCAAAGATTAAAAAAAAAATAGGTCTTTTCAGCATTCAAAAAAAAACCAGTAGTGGTACCAAGACACCTTCTAGATACCAGACTGTCAGAAAACCCTGTCCATTCACCATTTAAAAATGAGGCATTTTGGGGCATCTTGACCTTGAATAACCAAACACAAGGCAGAGTGAAAATGGCTTGTCTGTTAAAAATTTAAGACGTAAGTCCTGCCACAGATTGCTTAGAAACTAAGCAACTCGGAATCTAAATTAGATTTTGATAAGACAAGTAGTGACAAAACGCAAAGAAAGAGGTTAAAAGTACAATACGAGTCTCTGGCATTCTCTGTTTTTTCTGACCCTAACCTCAAACCTCACAAACAGAAAGAACATAACCAAATAGATGCCCATCAAAAAAATTGTGGAAAGAATTGTTTCATATGTTCCCCTCTTCCAAGCTGTCTCTAAATTCATACTTGTTTAACAGCGTGATTAAGAACACTACTGCCAGCAGTTATGGAAAATTCTAATATAAAGTCACAGAACTACACCATTACTGAAAAACAGGTGCAAGATATCCTACTACAGATTTTGGGGTTTTGTAGTATGACATGCCTGCCAGATCATGACTTAAGTTATCTCAACAGCAAATATTTTTTTAAGAGAAATCTCAAAAGAATAACCAGGAATACTGAAATCCAGGTGACTTGAAAACAGCTGTGTGAGGCACCCTATAAGCTGCCTTTTTCAGTTTGCTCATCCCGGTGCTAACACTCTCTTATTTCCAAGGAATACTCAATGATCCTTTAGATACTGCTCAAGGTAAACTGTAGTAAAATTCTGTTTGTCAAGTGTCTTCTGTAAGAATCATTTGCCTTTCTTAATGACATTTGCTTTCCATAGGAATGTACCCCTTGGAGGCTTTCTTGTACATACCAAGCAGTCAACAAGCAGGCTGAAGAAGATGGAGAAGACCAAGTCAGGCTCATTTCACCTCCCTGGACGATGTTCCTGTGGAGACTCTTTACAAAAGACAATGCAGCTCCAGGCTGCACCATTTGCATTATTTAGCCTCCTCTCTAATGAAGTCTCACTGAAACCAAAGTGTTCTTGCCAGTATAGTTGAAACGGGCACACTGACAAAGGTCAGATCCCAACATACAAGGTTTCTGCATGGCACTGCTCAGCCTGCTCCTGGTCCCGAGAACTTTGCCAGATTTATGGACAAGATTCGAGGTTTACTGTACAGTGTGGTTCCTGTCCTCTTCATTACAGTAGGATAATGGGGAACTCAAGGTATGAGACCACTGGCAGACTCAAGGCAGAAGAGCTGAACTGCAGCTTAGGGTTAAACCCTTAAGGCAAGGGAAGGAACTAAAAAAAAGGATCTGAGGCGTTGCTCTTGCTAGTAGATCAGTTTGTAGTACGGAGCTTTTGGAAGATAAGAGGTCCAACCTACATAAGGGTCATAGGCCTAAAGTTACCATTGTACATAATTAGGCAATAAGAAGCTTATTACATGCCTGATTGAGTACCTCATAATTAAGGGCTTGTTCCAAAGCCTGTTTAAGTCAACAGGAATCTTTCTATTGACTTCAAAGGGACTTTTGATCAAGTCCTGCCTACTTAGTAGGATACCTCTCTCCTCATGTCATAACTTAGCAGTTGTGACCAGGAGGCACTCAAACTGACAGTCTAATGGCTTAACCACAAAAGTGCTGGTGAGAGGACACTTTCATTTAAGGACACTTGACCCCATTTTTTAACTCCAGCCAACTGCTGATATTCAGTACCTGGGACATCTACTTGGTCAGAAGAGAAAAAATTCATTGACATCACTTAAGGGAAAGGGTAGTACTGAGAGTAACTCTTGTGTTAACTGGGTCTAATTTTTGCTGAGGCCCATATAACATAGGCTATTGGCACAGAATACAGAGTGTATACACACATCTTTCAATCCAAACAAAAGAAATGGAGGAATTACAAAGTTCCCTCTAATACACATAATACATTATTTATATGCTTCCCTGACCATTAGGCAGTATCACATAATAATCATTTATACAGTTACCTATTTCTGCATACATATTAATTCTGAAAATGCATACTGTGTGGCCACACTGTAACTTGTCACTGACAGACATTGTGGAAATCCCCCTTATTTCATGGATCATTGATCCAATGTGTAAATCCTTCTTAGCTTGCAAGCCATTGACCAGATAAACCATAAGGGCTCCAAAAGGAAAGAGCCTTTCTGGTCTGTCGAGCAAATTCAGCAGTAGCACATGTACTTCAAATCCACATGTGAAAACCTCTTTGAAATTAGGGTCCTGATCCTGCAAATCCTTATGCCCATAACATATAAGTCATCCCAATACAAGTCTAATATACTTATCAGGCACCCCTAGTAAAACAACATTGCACTATTCATGTTAAATGTTTGTTTCCAGAACCAAGACCTAAATACAATTGGAATAATAGTGTCTAGAAATAATTCAGCCTTTTAAGATTTTCCACTCAAAATAAATAAATACTACGTACTACATGAAACAGAAAAAAAAAATTGTAATTTTTTAAATTAATAAGTGGTAAAACTTGCATCTATATATACTGACTCTTTTAATTTGTGTACTCTCCTAGCTTTCAAAACAGCTAATTGGACTTTCCCACCATCTTTGATACTATTAAAAATCACAGATTTTAAGCCAATTCTGCAAATTTACAGCTATGATTCAGCAGCTGAATGTCTTTGAAAGCGTATCTGCTAGTAATACAGACAATGCTCTTACAATAATATTTTGCCTTTAAGCATTTTGTTAGATAACCTATATTTTCCTTAATTTCAGATCTGAGGCGAATACAAATTCAGACTACAGAAACACAAATGTTATTTTCTGTGGTGCTGGCACACTGTTATTTTCCAGATCACCCTAACATGAGGTAACTATTATCGATTGTGAAAGCACAACAGGTGGGTCACATGAAAGGTCACATTAGTTTTGTTCACAGGGCCAAACAGAAGGTTTTCATTATCCTTAATAAAAACAGAAGCAAGTAATAAAATATATCATTGCAATAACATATCTCTCCATTCATATGCAATAACCTTATACATTAGATCCTACCATTTCAAAATACTGCTGTTGGCTCCAGCAGCATGATTATTTTTGCGGTTGCTACTTATAAAAATAATATTATAAATCATAGTTTGACTTGCAAATTTCCACACTGTTCTTTTGAACCGCTTTTTGAAATGTTTCTCTGGACAAACCTCCTCAAAGCATGAGTTCACTTAGAAATATTAAGCACTTTAAATGGTCAATAAGGCGGCAAAGATTTTTCGTAATTCCTGTCATTAGTGTAATAGCAAATCATGGTACCTAGAAGTAGTTAGGCACCTTGTTCAAATCCTGATGGTAAATTAAAGTAGAGTCATAACTCAGACATGGTATAAAAAAGTCAAAACATATTAGATCCTTTCACAACAGTACTCAGGACAAACTGGTTGACCAGTTCCATTCTGCTTGCAACACGCATGTACATACACATACACACACACACACACACATCTGTGCTCTCATCAGTGCACCAGCATGGACAACGAAGGTTTACAGTTTCAAGTAAATATAACATATTCTTGCATCTACTGAAAGCATATTTCATTTTTGCCACTTAGATTTCTCATATGTATATCATCCGTCTTAAACACATTTCAATACAAATTAAAGAAAGCCTATATTTAAAAGAACATCGGTCAGTCACTTTCAACATCTATTTCAGAGAAAACGGTTAATATTTTCTGTTTATCTTTCCAGATAAATACATTTTTAACTTAAATTTTACTTTCATTTATTTCTAAATTATGCCTAAATATTTCTAGGCTGAATGATAATCAGTAAATTGGCTTTTCTGCCCAGCTTTTTCTAACTAGACTATTCTCCAATGCCTTCTTTTGCTGCTGTGCATCCCTACCTCAGGATCAACATACCTGAATATTACACAGAATTGAAACCAAAAAGTATAAAATAAATTTGCATTTGCCTAAAACATTATTTCCCAAAATAACACGGGTTATAGGCGTCAGTAGTAACAGTCCAGTGCCTTCCCGTTGGTATTGTAGCAACAAAGAGAAGGCCTGCTCTTGAAAGCAGTAACTTGTTATCAGAAAGCAACATGTGTTATTGGAAACAGCAAAAGTATGGAACAATGTACAGCTATCTGCAAATGCAAAATACCCCTGCTAGAATGACTTGTGAGTTTGGTTCCAAAAAAATGAGCTGCTTATCAGTCTGTCACCTAACTGTGCAAAGCTCATCTTGGGGCATGTTGTGTCTGCAGAGTGACTTGCATTCTGGTAGTGAGGCAGCCACAGCCGATGCAGGGCCTCGCTCCCTGCAGCCCCCCATTCCTACAAGTTTTAGGACAATGCATTTCTTTTCAGAGGTACACCTGCTGGCACTTCTGACAGACTATTTTGTCATGTGCTTCCTCATAAGGTTTAAAAATCTTTCTCACAATTTGAAAATACTAAGCTACATCTTCATCCTTTTTCACACGGTACTCCTCCCTGCTCACAGCTTGATGTGCTAATATTTAAAATCCTAGAACATAAATCAGTAACTATATTTCCATGTTGCGTGACACAAGGGTGCGGAGGATCTCAAGCATTTTAGGTCAGGAAAAAAGTCTCTTCAGTTACAGCATATCTGATACAGACACACACTGTCTGGTACTCTCCATTTTACAGGGTATGCCAAAATGTTTATCTATAAAGTGCTAAAGTAAAAGTAGTGGCAGGTAAATAATTTAGACATGAAAAAATGCATCTTGAAAGCATAGTTTAACCAAACAGAATGTGTTTTATTCTCTATTTAAGCTAAAAATTCCAAGGAGTTATTGGAATTATTCCAATCCATTTAGATAACCAAATTTGTATTTCACTTTTTGCTTACATTTCTGTGTCCACTGTACTGAAAGCAGTTTTCAAAAAAATATATAATCAAAAAAAAAAAGTTCTCTAATTGTCTCTGTGAACTTTAGAATAAATTAGTACTTTTTGACAAATTATTTAAAACCACAGTGATAAAGCGGTAAAAAGGCTTTTTTGCCTCCCCTATGCCAGGGAAGTGTAAAGCTAAAGGAACCTAATCTAAAACATGGTACATAGCTGACATTTTGTAAAGAAAGACTGGTGTAAAAAATAAAAACATTGGAGGAAAATTTTCAATGTCAACAACATGATTTATATGATTTACAAAAGGTCAGTCATTTTTGGACAATCTTTTGAAAGATTTACAATAGTTACAATTCAGCTATTTCTACATTTTTCATGGTATTGGCACACTAAATTGAATATTTAGTTTCTTCAGTGCTTGTATCAAAGCATTATCTACGTTACAATTAAAATGGGGAACCTATGTACAAATGGCTTATAATCAGGTATGGTCCCATCTGCACTACAGACTGTTCCTCTGAGAATCCATGAGTAATCAGATTTGTTAGAAGTGTAGGGTGAATTAGAGATAATGCTATCTATGGTAAGACTTGCACTGATGGTAGCTGTTTCTAAAAAGTAACTGGTAAAGCAGCTGAAACAAGAGCACTTAAAACAAGACTCCTAAATTCCTATTGTAGCCACCAAGTCAAAGGCAGCCTGATTTTCAGAGGTGTTTGCCAAACATCTCTTCCTCCCTGATTCTAAGGGCAAGCATCTTTAAGAAGTCAACCACATCTACTTTGAAGTGTCAGCTTGAATGAGAACTCTAACTTTAGACACTCCTACTCTAAAAACATCATCCCAGTGTCCATCAGATCATTTCAGTAAGACTTCCCTAACCAGCATTTGCAGCATATGATTGCTTTTTTCCCCCTGAGACCTTCCCTGATCAATACATATCCTGACAGACTCATTTCTGCCACTCATCCCAACCTCTCCTATTTCATACAGGAGTTTTCACACCCCTGTACTTAGCCTGTTTCTGATCTGACACTAATTGGGTTTTTTTGGCTCAGGTTTGAAACAAGCTGTTGTCTAACAACAAACCTAGCATTTTCTTCAGTATCACACACATGCATGTGCCCACTCATGCACACATTTTAATGCATATCTGCTATATACCCTTTTCTAGGGAGAAAGACCAGGTCCCTCCAAAAATATATGAGAAAAGATGACAGAGACCTGTTGCATTCAGTCCTTCTGTAGTATATAAGATACAGACTGAAGTGCTTCTGTACTGTTCCTGTTTGTCTGTCCCACGTCACACTGAGAGCTACGGGCATGAACAGCTAGTTTCATAAACGTTATTTTTCATCTAACAAAGAAACTGGCAGTTTGGACTAAAATTTCAAAAAGGTCATGAAAATCTGGAAGAAAGCCAGTGCATTCTGCATTCAGAAATTGCAAAGGCCATCTCACAAATGTATCTTCCTCCCTCTCACTTAAGTGTTGTTCTTAGGTCTCAATTACATTTCTTCAATAACAATGAAAATATATGCTAACACAACAATTTTGTCCAGCTGGAAGAGCCATTAATGAACAATGAGACCAAATTGAAGGCTTAGCCTTTGAATTTTACTTGTAGGATTAATCTGTAGTGTCTATAACCTTGATAGCATTCATATACTATTAATTAATTCCACTAATTCTGGTAGCATACCCACTGACTTGAGGAAATTTCAGACTTTGGTCAGTATAAGAAACTATATTACATCCTGTGGATGATGAAAAAAAGGAAGGAAAAACCTTTGTACCTACCCAATTGAGCTGTTGTGATCTCAAATCAGTTGTTCTGCACGTACGGATATAATGACAGGAAAAAAAGTAATTATAATTAGGTGTCTATTTTGATTTTTCTCTTCATAGTATCCGTACTGAATGTCATTTGATTTTAACAAACTATAAAGTCATTTCAGGCAGGCACTGTGCATCCTTGCAGTTACCGGTCTACTTGGATTCTTTAGTTTATTTTAAAAAATTTTCATATGCAAGCATTTAAACATTTTTAAGGCTTAAAAAAAACCACTTTAACAGCATGGTGATAATCCAGAAAGGCAAAATGAAAAAATCACTGATCTAAGCAATGTATTAACAACTGGTTTTGAGGGATGCAAATAGAGAAAAATATCTCAAAAGAAAGAAAAAGAAAAAGAAAAAAAAATAACAGAAATCAGTGAGGCTCAGCTCAATTAACAGTCTGATTTTGTAATTTGAGCTGCACTACAGTTGAGTCATGAGCCCAAAAAGGTCTTATTTGACTTTAATGGGACTCCATAATGTGCCTAAGGGCCTGTAACATATAAGGAGGACATTCATGAGGATCAAGTCCTTCCATTTTCAACAGATGTCTTTCTTGAAATTAAATTTCTATGACTAAGATGCCCAGTTTGCTACTCTTGCTTGCCTGGAAATTTTCACTAACATCAATTTCATTGGCAGCAATAAAGCTACTCTCACACTCTATCATACCAAGAAATTGATAAATTCTTATCAGGGAATATCCACACCACATCACTTCAGATATCTAGCGTAAATGCCTAAATTAGGAGCTAGGGCTTTCTATACAGTTGCTGATGTTCCCAGAATCATAAAAGCAACATGAATAGAAGACCCTCTCTCTCTACTGACTGCATAAAAGAGCCTGAAGTTAGATAAACCATGCATACTATGCAGAGAACATTTTCATTTGTTAGACAACTAAGCTTCTCCAGGGAAAAAAAAAAAAAACCTCAGGTTAAATAGATGGAATATTTCTATAAAAACAAAATCCAGAACACATGCACAGAGTTTGGTACATGTCTAAGTACACTTTGAGAGAAGTTAGTCTTGGAAGTTTCAGTAAGTTTTAAATGCAGATTCTCATCATAGGATGTTCAGATTATTACTGAAGATTCACCACTGGAGAAATAAGTTAGGTAAAGGAAATTAATTCAATACTGATGAAACAGATTGTGATAATAAATCCATCAACCTAAGGGATGTTTTCCCAGAGATAGCAGTAAAAGTCCAAATACTCCATGGAACATTTAAAAATATACTAAAGGTGATAAGAAAAAGATATTTTGGAATTGCAATGATAATGAAGAAACATTTATATTAATAGTCATAGAATATTTTCTATTTGTTGCAGTAGCATAAATGGAAAAAAAGATGTTTCTTTAACAATAGTATTGCAATAGCATCCAAATATTAATGAAGTAGTATTCCACCTTATTGGAAATACAAACTACTTCCAATTTCATATGCATACAAAATGCTGTCATTTGTAATCCGTACCAGGCTTTCTGCTAGCTATGTCAAGAAGTTAACCTAAAACTTTCCGAGCTAGTAGCTCCAAAGCCAGTACTGGAGCTTCTTCAGTTGTCCAAATCACATTCAACACTTCTGTATCTCTGCATTCTTCACAAGACCACAAAACTATACCATAGTAGCCTGGGTTATCTGTAATTAATCCTTCTTTATGTAGATCTGAAAATTAAAATTAAGATGACAGCAATACCTTCATATGAAGGCCAATTGTCAATGCCGGCTTTTTATAAGTAGACACTGTTCATACAAAACTTTCAGAAACACAGCTTTAGATGTTGCACAGTTTATTAAAAAAAAGGTTAATATGGCAAGATGTAAACTTATTTCCTATTTCCCTGCTCTGTTTGCTCAAGTTAAAGAATTTGCTTCTGTATCCTTAAGATACATAATGTCAGATGGTTTCCTAATCTATGAGAGACTTCCAGGACAGTAATATTCTATCTTACAGTGCTGAAGTTGCATTTATTGAAAAGTAAAAGTATTTCCAGCCTAGTTTTGCTTCCCACCCCACCTTCAGTCTGATATCACCTTCATTTGTTTTTCCAGACCAAGGAAATCACTTCTTAAATGCTATGCCTCATTTTCTTTTACATGCAGTTTCCAAGAGGCACTGGCATCGAATGAGCTGTGAAACTACACTGAAGACTCAGACTCAAAATCTTAGCAACTGGATGTTCACTGTCTTTAGACCTCATAGCAAGTAAGCTTCTACCTTATGTCTCCTGAATGGCCAAACCTTCTTAGATTAGAAATACTGAGCAGAAAATTACAACCATCCTTTTTCAGTGTGCGTCCTCTAATGCCTCTCTTTACCAAAGACAGATTATCTGACCAATGCATTTCCTTTTCCATTTGTCTGGCCTAATCTAACAAAGAACAAGGCTGGCGTAGTAAATGTTTTTTCGCTCTCCCTCACCAAATGCTGCCTATCCCAGTCCAAGAGGAAAAACAGTTAGACTAACCCTAACCTACTTTTCTTTACTACTTTTGCACATGAGCACCAATTAAAATATTGAATCCATGAGTTAAATAGGAGGTCTCTTATTCAACGTTAATGATGACCCCCACCACACATTGCCTAAAAGTTAAAACGCATCTGTTTAAAAAAAAAATAAATTAGTTTTTAGTACCAGCAAGCATGTTAATTGTAGTAAAATGAACAATACTGAAATTGTTTGAAGATTGAATTAAATTTAATGAAATTCACAAACAAACCCCTTTTAGAAAGTAACAACAGTTTTTTGAACATTAAAGCGAAGCTCATTATATCAAGACAACTCCCATCTAAAAGGCAACCCGACTTCAATCACTGCATATCTGCACGTTAATGAACTTGCTGTGTGCAGCAGGGACTGAACAGAGTAAGTAATGGGAAGACTGTCTTAAAGCATACAGTACACTTAAAAAAAAAAAAACACGCCACCTTTAATCAATGAAACACCTTTTCATTCGTACCTTAATAGCAACTGAAATGATTTCAAACGTAACACAAAGGGAAGATGATACTTAGTAAAGGTTTCTTTAAGACATAACATTTCTTGCACATTCTTTCAGCATTCACATGCTGTCAGCATCACTGTGGCAAAGACTTTCAAGTTTCAGCAGACAGATACCGCCTAGTACAAAGTCTTTGTCATAATAATTTCATTGCAGCCCCCTGATCAAACATCCAGACAAATCTGAGACTGAAAAGTGAGAGCTAACCAGTGACCTTTGATTAGAACCACAAGCACCAGTTTTAATAAAATGCCTCATTCATTGCCTTCCACTGCCAACAAGGAAGGTGTGTTTGAGCCTGAAAAATGTAGTCAATATACCATTTACACCCATATAATGATTCCTATTATTCACAGTTAGAATTTGTGACTGTAGCAAGTGAAACATAGACATCTTAAAATAGCTAAATGAAAACACACTGACAACATTCTACCTTTAAAATATATTCAGGAGCCTGCCTCTGCCTTTCTGTTGCCTGCTGCTGGCTTTCATGTCTCGCTGATCATATTGTAATAGGGTTGGCTTTTTTCCCCCCACAAACTTTCATTTACACAATGTTTGGTTTGTTACTATTTCTCAAATTCTATGACTGTTGACAAAGTCCAGTTTTAAGGGGCCTTTAAATTTCTACTTCATGTAAGTAACAGTGCCCCATTCAAATGTACATTTATAAAGCTGCCTTTTTGTATATTATACATGAATATTTATATATTAAATTTTGAACACTCAACTCATTTCTGGAGCTGAATATCCTATCAAACTTTGAGGGAAGGTTGTAAAAGACTTTGTAAACTTGAGCAGTTGTTCAACACACATTGTTGCTTAAAAATATCCAAGTTGCTGGTCTCTAATACAGAGGTTCAAGGAAATACAATTAAAATCCATTTCACATATTTGTGCTTTAGCATATCAGGCAAAAGGACAGAAAGGGGGTCTTATCACATTTATTTCCCACTTGAAAAGCGAAAGTCTTAAGCAGGGTAATAAATATTCAAATGACTTTGCACCACTGAGCTACCATATCAAGCTAATGATCTGTAGTCTGGAGCTCTATAAAAAGAAAGCTTACTGCCTGCCGTCACCTAGAGGTGTTGCTGTAAACACTGTGGGGGGATATTCTCCTCTCAGTGTGTGTGCACGTAACTACACTTAATGTTGTTTTCAAGACAGAATATATTGCTGAGTCGTAAAACAGAAAGAGAGGATGAAACAAATGCAGAAAAATGCAAGGACAAAACGAATTAGAAGAAAGTTTCTGGAGATGTAACTTAACTTCTTTCTTCACTGTGCTATGAAGGAGTGGGTTTGCATTTCAGGCCTCACTCGCGTAGCAACAAATAAGAGATACACAGATGTTCAGTCATACATATGGTGGGAGCTCATGGCTAGTTAACTAAGAGCAAGATGGGTGAACTCCACAGCCTGCCAGAGCCTGCTATCATCTTGAATTCACTGTAACAGAACTACTGATGTTATAAAGTGGTATGGCCCACTGCATAAGAGAGCAGTCCCCTTCAGGCAGGAAGAAAACAGGAATAAATGACAGATTTGTTATGAACAGTCTGCATCCTCGCTAGAGCACGGATCAAGCAGACATATGCTCCATCAAAAGCCATGGAGAAAAGGCAGCTCCAAGTACATAAAGAACTATTTCTAACTGCATATGTAATGGTATAAAAAGTCTTATCTTTATTACAAAATATTGCATAAGAAAAAGAAAGAGATGGTCTGCAATTTAAGCATAGGCCTGGAAATGAGCCATATCTTCCAAGTTCGAATTCTGGCTAGGACCCAAACCATCTTGAAACCTTCCTGCTTCAGTTTCCCAACTGGAAAAGTGAGAATAAACATACTTGCCTACAGTATTTCTCTCTCAAAAGTGGAGGATTAATTAAACACAGTGTACTAGCATCATGTCTATTTAGAAGCTCCAATGTCCTTTATCATCTCTAAACAAACACAAAAGACAAATAGCAATCATGCATATTCTGTCTTACATACATTCACTTTCTAACCTGTAAGAGAGTTTAGAACATGGTTAGGTAGGCGATTTAGAGAAAAGGAGAGACTGAAAGAAAACTGCATGGAAAAGGCACGCAGAATCAAAAATAAAGCTCCTCCAAGGTCCACATTTACTTTCTTCTGAGTCGTACTCTTACAAAAGCACTAACCTTCTAAACCTGGAGGAACTTGTCTGTCATCAGAAACCCTCAGGTACCTCTCACCAAAGCCAGCAGGGCTTTGAATGACAAGTAACCTGGAACTGGATTGCAAGGGATTGCAATTTGTCTCTCTCCCAACACAGTAACATAAGCCAGGCTTGTTCTGCCTCTGCTTTTTGTTCCTATAGATTGCATAGCAATCCCTGCTGGCCCAAAGATGGCTGATGGTGCCTTCTTGCCTAACATATATAGCAAGCAGTGCCTTGCCAGTTCTTTGGGCTTTTAAATCAGCTGGAAGAGTCAAAGTTATAACTGTTCAGTTATAAAAATAATATATTATCAGATACCAACTTTTGACCTATCACGACTCCGTCAGGGCTAAAATACTCAACTTTACTCAGCAGCCGTTCAAAGTCTAAGACCAGCATCAACCACAGTTTCTCCCATACCGGGATACAGCTAAAGATCCCATTCGGCCTCAGTTCTGGAAGATGGTGTACACAGGCTTTCACAACTTCCTTCCAGGATCTGCCTACAGTATCTCCAGTCTCTCTGGCACCTCCAAAAATGGGAACCCTTAAGGGACCATTCTCCATTGACTTTACTTTTCTGGCAGACAGCTCTGAAACAGAGCTGTCGGAAAGGAAAAGAGTCCTGACTCTGTGAACACAAGTGAGATGTTCAATAAGAATGAGAAGCTAAGACAGCAAAGACTTCTGCAGCATCTAAATGACCATTTTGACAAAAAAAAAAAAAGAGGAAAAGGGAAAAAAGGACCTTGCTATGTTTCATTTGAAGGAAAAAAAATTCTGCCCATTATCATTTTAATTCCTACAGTTTGCTCGTCTTCCAAAGGACGCCTTCTTAACTGTCCAAGCACACAAGTCTAGCTCATGCACAACACCCATGCAAACACTCTGCAACTACAGAAACAGAGTCACAGAATTTGATTCTGTCTACCCAGGGCCTGAATGACCCCTGAAAATATAATACAGGTTTAACATCCTGATTCATTTTGTATTTACCAAAGCAAAACTGAATGGCTGAGAGAAGAAACTTTATCACTGTCTCCTGATGCTTTCCTGATTGTATTTATACATTTTAAACACACAAAAAGAGACAAAGACAACTTCTCAGAAGTGTTTTAAGTACTGTGGTGTCTAACAAAAGCCAGGAAAATCTAGAGCTATCTATCTGAAGCTGCCAAGGCATACTGTCTATGCGTGCGCATACCACACCTTTAATGACTCGATACTTCTCATTTTCATTCTGTAACAGGAAAAGCTTGTGACAGACTAACCTATCAGAAGGTTAGATTTCTTAGTTTTTGTTATATGGGGTCTGTGCAATCACAGATTTTAAATAGATTTTAGATTTAGAACAGAATTAGTCTTTGTTTCCTCTAGATAATTAAAAAATTGCTTAATGTACATTCACATGCTAGACATTTTTCGACTTTTCACTTGCAGACAACTAAATATAATTGCTGCTGTAATACAATATAATACTACTGTTTGTTTCTTTCCTGGAACTGCCTGGCCTTTACATGAACATTGCCACCAAAATGGAGCAAACCAGACTGTTAAGCATTAGCCCTAAGTTAAGTGGTAACATGATCTATTTAGTGGCACACTTATCAAGTCAGTTCTACTGCTGTTTATTTAAATAGAAATTGAAATATTAGCTGTTCAACAAACTCCAGACATTCCATGCAGGAAATTGAGAGGACTCTAGACCTTCCTATAATGAGAGAATTTTTGACAAGTCCTCCCTAAACAGTTTCCTATTCCAAAGTACAGTAACATCTCTAATAGTCAAGAAAAAAAAAAAAAAACATAACAAAGCTGCAAGAAGAAAAATGTAGCCAGGATAGACACAGTGCAGATAACACTGGTAAGCATCATTACTTGAATGTAACAACGTCCTTAGGCTCTGTGATTACAGGCTAAATGAAAGGACACTCTGCCCAAAATAATAAAAGTCAAATGGATTCCTGATAGTACGCATCGTTTGCTAAAAATTTGTTTAAAAACACAGTTTTACATCATACTTTTTAAATTATGGAGGAAAGGAAGAGAAATCTACCTACAATCTCACACTCTTGGAGAGAACTATTGATCAACAAATACTTTAGATACAGTAGCTAACTAGATTTTGTCATGTACCTTTGTAATCACCTAATAAATTCTCTGCAAGACTCAGCTCTATTACCCATGTTTTTCTTTCTTTATATATACTTTAAATGTTGTGATTTGAGATTATAGAGCTAAAGGATAATTTTGTATTCCACTGTTGCCACCTGTCAGTGAGTATTTCCTAAGGGTAGTGCCACTATTCACAGAGCTTCACACATCAGTATAAAGGGTTGAGTTTTCATTCTAAACTAGCTGCCTCTGAATGTTCAGTCATAAAGATTTTGATTTGCTGATAGGTGTGTTGCAATGCAGGAAAACCAAAGGAGAAGTCAAGCAATGTTACCTAAACAGACTAAAATCATTATGCCTGATCAAAGCTACCATACAGCTAGTTTTGGGCAATTAGCATAGCATAAATAGCATATTCTACTGCAATATAGACTTCAGAATTGACCCTGCAAGCTTTTAGTGAACAGAACAGCCCAAAAATAATCAAATTATCTGTTTGCCTAAGCAGCAACCTCAAAATCATACCTCTTATTCATGGCTATATTTAAAAAAAAGAAAAAAAAAATCCCATTACAAAGAAAGAGGTACATTCTTTATGTAATTTTTCTCATGCCTGAAAGTAAGTATTAAATATAAAGCACAAATTATGCTGGTGTCTTGTTTATGACTAAACAGCATTGTTCAACTTCTTAGTTGGTTTTGGTGGTTTTTTTACTGGAAAAGTATTACTCTATTGTACACATTTTCATTTTTAATGGATGATTCATTTGCTTGATACTAAATGGAACAAATGCCTTAGTAACGTAATCAAAAATATGCAGACGTGTTTCCAAAATTAATTTTGATATTTCCTGTCACTGAACTTGCCTCATCAGAGCATAATAGTGATTTTATAGTCGTAGCAACGCTGATTTCACCACATAAGAATCTACAGGAACATTTGAAGATGCGCATGTTCAAGAATTTTTTTTTTGTCCTGAACAGCTACACAGCCAGTTAGTTTCAAATCCCTATCATCTTCCCTTTAAGTTGGACAGAAACTGGACTCAGAATTTCCAAAGAACAATAGTTGAAATTGCAACCTATACACAGTTACAGTTTCTCCCTTACAAGAAGATGCAAGTCTCAGAAATCACTATTATGCTTTTGCTTGCCATTTAAATTGCTTTCTTACTATTTAAAATGTGTATCTTGATCCTTTCAAGTAATTAGGCAATCAGTAAAAAAAGAATTTGGGCTACTACAATTATTATTCAAGGCTTAATTTATATATGCACTGCAGGGGCTATACTGAACACTTATTTTATAAAAGTCCTTTTCCTCCTGTTTCACACAACATTTTTCAGAAAATTAGCAGTTGCACAAAAATGTTAACATATGGCAGTATTTTTGGAACTGCTGTAGAAATTAAAGGCAATAAAAATTGCCTTGGACAAGAAAGGACAAATAGGCCAAACCAAATAATTATTCTTGCAGCTTTCTTTAACCACTAACTCCATTTTATATGCAGTTTCCGATCTCTCATATTAAATCTGATCATATATATTTAATTCCATTCTTAAAAATTTCAGTAGACAACTTCAGTGCTAACCTACAACTGCCCTGTCAGAAAATCTTTGATGTCACAGCATAATAGCTCCTGAAAGAACAGCACTAATACTTAATGTAACATGAAACCAGGGCCCTGCAGTGGGGCTGTCTGCTGTCAGGAACAAACAGTTTCACTGCTGTTCCCCAGAAGTGACAAGATTGAGAACTAACAGGGCAGCACCTTCTCAGTGCTACAGGAGACCTGTGCACCAGAGTCACTGGCAAATCTGATTTTATCATTTTAAATATATCACCATTATTAAAAAAAAAGAAATAAATAAAAATGTCCTGCATTGCAGCCATAGTTCATCTGATATGTTCTTTTCACCTGTTGTAAATACAACTGCTCCGATATGAAGATGAATTATTCCTATGCTGCAAATGATAAAACAGGAATCTGTGTTTACATGGAATTTCTTTAAATTTTATGCTTGTAAATAAAGATACTTGTGTTGCCCAATGCATCCTATATTCTCTTCTGAAATTTATTATTTTGCTTGCTATGACCTTTGGATCTCTTCTGTTTTGAGTTGAAATTTTAAGATTAAAAGTGTTGCTAGATGGCCTTCAGCAGAAAGCATAAGATACTTTTCTCTGTTGCTAACACAGGTGATTACAGGCTCGCCTGTGAACTTATGATCAGATTTTAGCTCATGAAAACCATTGCATCTGACAGAAAGCATTGGAAAGATCAGATTCTAAAATCTTACATGGCCCTGCTCTGAATGATGTCCGTTGCTCAGTACCCTTTTCAATGGAACTAAAGGCTCTCACAGGAGGTGTAAGATACTTACAGAATCAGGCCCCATATGTCCCCGCTTTGCGCTCCATATTTTTACCTCTTTTGAAACATTTTTAAGATTTGCAAGTAACATTGCTTTAGGTCAAAATATGTTATTATACATGAGAGTACCAAGCTCCCATGGAAATCAGCTCCATTGCTGGATTTATTTTCTCTCTTGGAAAGCTGACTAGTCCATTTTATAAACTAGCAATAGCTATATTTTTAAAGTTTATAAAACCTGGCCTCTGGCTAACTTGTAAACATAGGATATATTATCCTTTTGTTTGTAAAGCTTAATCCTACAACTGTCAAGCTGAATAAGCCTTTAGAATAATAGTAAAAATACAAAAACCCAGTAATCATTAACAGAAAATTGAACTCAGATTGAGATAAAAATGTCAGTGGCACGATTTTTTATGTATTTGGTAGTACATATAGAACTGGGCACATTTTTATCATTCAAATTTCTCAAAAGCATTCTTGGGCCATCTAATTTTAAAAGTCATGAAGTGATAAATGTTTTTGAAACGTATCTGTGCTTCACCATCCTCTTTCAATGAATCTCTGGTAGCTGGCAAAAAATAATTCGTAGTGTTTTAGTCATGTCGGACCTTACTGAAACTGAAATGGAAATGAGATTCTACTTGTGGATTCAAAGCACATATCCATACAGCAGCATTAAAAACTATATCTGCTTATATATTTGCAACCCTCAGCATTTGTTCCCAGAACATACTTAAATACAATAGCCATGGTACAAACACTGAGTTAGAGATATTCTTTACACCTTGTAGTCTAAGTAGATCACACAAGAGGAAAGAAGGGTACTGTGAGTAAAAAGTAACATGTTTGTAATCACAGTCTGTGGCAGCATCAAAACAATAGATAATGCAAGTTCTCCTACCTCCCCACTCAGTGCCCTAAGTACTGTCGGCCACCGCTCCCTGAGCTACAGGAGAGGCATATATTGTTCCTCCTTTTATGAAAGCAGCTAGAATTGTTTAAGAAGCCACCGCTCTCCCTGCTAGAACTTACTGTCCCTCCACTTAGACATTACATGGTTTGAGCTGTGGTTTCAACTCACTCCCTTTGCCACACAGTGACATTACATTTGAAGCATTCACACAGTCATTTACTGCACCTCAGCTGAGAGGCAGGAAAGAAGAGCTAAACGTATGATCTCTTCTGTCCCTCCAGCTAGACGTGTGACAGCACGCCTGTCTACACTCTAATCTAGGCTATATATATATACTTTACCTCAGCTATTTTAAAGATGGAGCATAAAAAGAAAGACAAACAGTCAAGATTTAAGCTAGTACTTAGCTGTACCCCTATTCCATCTTGGTGGGAGCAAGCAAAAATCTCTTACAGAGACAATGAAATTCTCTTTCCTCACTGGTTTGAGAAGACCAAGGTTTGTTCCTGCTGAGGAGAAACGGCATCCATTACCTTTGCCTGAGGCATCTAGGATTCTCCCGAGTTTGATTTTTTTTTTTTTTAATTCAGTTTGTTCAGGTGATCCTTTATGATGCTTGGCCATTAATTTAGAGAGAATAATGGACAAATATGTAGGTAAAAATTTTAAAATATCATTGGGAATAATCATACAATAACAGAAAAAGATTCTCTGGCTTCTCTAATTCTAACACCATTAAGGTAGTGCCAAGATTATGCTTTGCAGCAGAACAGGTGAGAGAAGGAAGAAAACAATTAGAACCATTACCTTACGTGGCCAAGACATTTTGAGTCAAGACCAGATATCTGACAGAACTGCCTAGAGATCTCAATTCAGATAAAGCCCCCTGCTAATTATTGCCTGAAGAACACTCTTCCAGAATGAGAAAAAAAGCTGGTAGAAAGCAGAGAGAACTTGGAGACAGAAAAAGTCATTATAAACAAACATAACTTATCTTCAAAACTTGATATACTAATTGTAGACAGGCATTATTAATTTCTGCAGATAAACAACAAAGTTCTAAACGAGGGAAGAAATAAAATCTGGGTCAAATGTTGGTCTCCTGATCAAAAATTTTAGCAATTTAATATTAAACATAAGTTGATTATAGAGAAGATATTTATTTAGCATCAGTAATTACGTAAAATGAGCCATTCCCTCTAGAGATTATCCATAGCCTTCTAGACAAAACAAGCCCCAGAAGTTTTTAATCCTGACCATGTTGTGGGCTGACCATTAAACAAAGGTGCAGGTCAGTGAGGAAATTCATAAGCCAAAAAAATATATAAATCACCACTAGTGAACAAGGATTCAGTCCTCCAAAGTGCTAAGCACATTGGCTCCAATCCAACAAAGTACTTAACTACATGCTGAATTTTAAGCACATACATAGTCTCATTCCCGCTGAGATTATTCACAGGCTTTAAAGCTCAGCATCTGCTTATATAGTCTGTTGAACTAGGACCAGAGCACTTGGTGTCTTCCAGAACTTGAACCCCAAGTGTTATCAGCTGGACCTGAAAGAGCTCAAGCAAATGAATTTTCTACCTGCCTTAGTCAATAACTGCAAACATCATTCCAAAAATGTGAACCATTCAGAGATTGAGCTCTGCAACTACAAGTAGAAGAATGAGGGCTCAGCAGCCATCCCTGTGGTCCACTGCAGCATTTTCTTTTGGTTTGGGTGTCAAAAAAAAAAAAAAAAAAATTCCCTTAGGCGTAGAAAAATCACCAAAGCCCATCAGCTCCTCTGGCTGAGAAAAAAAAATGTGCTGCTGAGTTCCATTGTAAGAAACATCTTTGCCTGAATTATTGGGAATAAATGCCAACTATCCAATTTATCATTGCTATTTAATACAAAAATTGTGATGAGAGGCAAACTGCTCTTCACACATCTGATCTTATTCATTATGGCTCCAACACCAGAGAACAGGCAGCCTGTGGCTGTCAATGACTTCTGGCAAATCAGAACGTCTTACCCAGCAATTGCCTTTACCACAGCTCTGGAATTCACCATGAGGAGACTGAGGCCCAAGTGTGACCTATGAAAACTGGAGTGACACTGAGCATGCTTTCAGACAAGAAAAACAGCAGAAGAGCAAAATGCAAATAAATTAATTTCTCACATCAAACAAGTCATGGCTAATGTTAAACTGCCTTTTATCTATGTGCAAAAGGGGTTGTTTATTTTATGTTCTGCCTTTTTTTTTTTTCAGGGCCATATTAATTGCAAAAAAAAGATATACCAAATATTTTTAAACATAAGTAAAGGCATTTTATTAGAATCTGAATTTTAAAAAAGCTTAATAAGATACTGAAAGATACTGACACATTAATCAAGTGAGAATTTGCACAGAGAAACTGAAAGGGAATAGAAAGAATCACATGCACCTTCATGTCTGAAACAAGATTCAAAACAAATTGTGAAAGACTTTCGTGTAGTGGCTGCTGTGCCTCATTTGGACACCTATATTGCATTGTGGCACAGAACAGAAATGGTGAACATGCATAACCAGTAATAAAGTGACCCTAAAATTATCAGTCAGTCAACTGCCACAAGCTAGCAGCTTTAACTAGACAGAACATTGCTATGGGGAACCCTGGTCTATAGCATTCACCAAGAAAAAGAGCTGACATGCACCATGGAGTATTTTTACATGCTCAAGAATTCCAATCAAGCCACAGTAATGAATGATCCTACTACCCTGGGCACCCTTAGGAGTGACATTGAGGATATACGGATCCTTCCCTGGAAGTTTCAGTGGCTCAATGCCTTTTATGATAAGGCTTCACATTTCTTGTATTTTTGGACTGGCTCCCTATTTGTTACCTCTACAATACAACTCACAGGCCAGCCTGTGTGTCAGTTATTTAAACATGGTGCAGTGGACGCAGCCCAGCCTAACATGCACAACTGGAAGACTGCAGGTCATGGTCTAGTTCTTCTGAAAGAATTGTCTATCATGGGTAGTCCAAAAAAACTCTCACTAAAAGCACAAGAACTGCATAACTTTCCAGAAAGTTGAGAACATAGGAAAACTATTTTTCCCTTTTATGTAACACAATATTCCCAATTCTGAAGATTATACATCCCAGTTATCAACAGCTCTTCCATCATTACTCCCAGTCTAAGCTCAATTAATATCCCGTTTGATTGTGAGTGACAGAAATGCTGATTTTGATATCTCATCCTCAGTTTCTTGGAAAATGGAAGTGTATAGGTGAAGAAGGAGAACAAAGTCATTAAGCATGCCTTGAAAGACTGCATCCACCAGTGCTGATCTGGCCTCCCCACAGTTCTGACTCTCTGCTTTTCCCCCTATCCCTTTTCTTCCTTTTTTCCCCTCTCATTTCCTCTCATTCAAGTATTCTCCCTCTCTTCCCATCCACAGAAACTGACTACTTCAGGTTCTAAAGCACCTATTTCATTTCTGCTTTGCTTTTAGCTAGTCTCAAACCTTCATCGCTTACAAGACCAAAAAGCTAGCACTCTATCACTCACAACTATTTCAAAGAAAAAAAAAAAAATTCATTTCACATTCAACAGTCAGACCACAAATTGGTGTGCAAGTGTATTGGGATTACTAATTTATACTGATAATTCAGAATCTGCAAAGCCTTTCAACAATATTTGCTATCAATCAGTTGTTAGAAGGATCAGTAAACCACAAAAATGTTTGAGATTCATGCTAAGTATTCACGGGCTGTTTATATAAATATTATTTATGTACACATACAAAACTTGATAAAAAATACAAAAATGACCAAACTGATCCACTCAAATCTTCCCCAGAAGCCTACTTTTTCTCAGACAGCAAGGACAGATAACTCGTGTCCCAAAGTATTTGTTGTGAACAACTTGATGAGCAACAGCAAAGGAATATGGAGTTGAGCCTTGAACACAGCAAGCACTAAAGGGGACTTTTTGACCACTGCATGTTATCTTCTTAAAAAGACAGCATTACACCATCTATATAGTGAAGTTTTAATAATTTAAATGTATCAAGCTATTACCAAATACTGTCTGACTACAGATATTCTCCATGCATGTTCAACAGCAATAAGAGCATTACAGTTACTATTCAGTTCAACACATTCACTCTTCTCTCCCATCTTTGTCCTTTCATATCCCTTCCCCTCCTTTTCCTCTCCCTTTGTTTTTCCATCCCCTCTTCTCTCCCACACATGTTCAGGAAGGCCCAGTTCAGCACAGTGTGGCATCAGCAGACACCAGCGACAGCTGCTGTTCCAGCTTCAACAGCGAGTGGATTTAAAAAAATCAAGGGACAGCTTTAAAGTTTGGAAGAGCTGTTTAAATTGAATATTTAATAACTCTGCTGAGGATTTGGACTTTAGCTACACTCAATAGGGGTGCTTCATTACCTACTTGTAGGAATGCCACTTGTCTGCGATGAGGTCACAGCCTCCTGGCGATAAACTCCATATCTGCTGTTTAGCCCGGTCAGCTGAAAACAAACTAGCAGATGCCATGCTGATTTGCATCTAGTTGCTATCGATACTAAAGAGGCAATATGTGAAAGACAGGAAGTATCATGTGGGAGCCACGCTTAGACAGTGCAAGGGGAAAGGAGCCTTCACCTTCTTTATCTAATCATCCCATGCTGAATTACTGAAATAGAAAGTCTTCCACAAGAGGAGCACAGTAATCAAAAACAATTTGGGGCTGGATTTGTCTCTTACTGGTTTATGTGTTATCCTAGGCATTTCTAGGCATTTCTGTGCCACTTTGGGGGGGGGCGGAATCCATCAGAAGTAGAATCAGGAACAGCTTATGCCTTGAAGTTTGCACTTCTATAAGAAATCACCCTTACATACAACTCAGGAAAACAACTTCCTCCTGTTCCTTTTGCTTTTGGTCATGTTATACAATATACTCACATCATGGAAAACGGAATTCAACCTGTTCAAGGGAGGACTTCATAAATTAGAAACTCCAGCAAATCCTCAGTAATTACTTTTTAGGTCCCGCAACTACCTCCTCTCTCCTATCCACATTTTCTCTTTCCCTGAGAAGACAATATGTAACACAGAATTCAAAGCCTTTCCCTTTTACACCATCACCTTGACTTTGGGTCTGTAATTTGACCCCATTCCGTCTCAGAGTGTTGTGCAATGGTGTTTTCAAATCAACTGCTAATGGACACACCCATTCACCCCATAAAATGCATGGCAGTATATCTGCACTAAAATGCATGCTGGTGTATCTCCACTACCATCGCTAATTAGACTTTTTGTTACATTCTTAAAATAAACATTACAGATTGAATCATCATTGTTTAGAGGCAATGGTGAAGATTAAAATAATGGGATTTTTCACTGACTGAGGAAAAAAAGGAATCACAAGGAAAGGCTGTGTACACAAGCAAGGAAAGAAAAGAAAACTTTTTTGGCTTTCACTAAAGGCTGAGGGAAGCTCTGCAAAGCAGGGAACAAAGGCCCGCTTAACTGCTTGAATACTCAGTAGACATGGTCCCTTGAACTCTAGGTTGAGCATTGTGGGTGAGCACAAAGACACACCTGAACTGATTCCATTATGTCTGTATGAGTTCATATACAGAGGCAGCAAAGGACGAAAAATCAGAGGGATTGTTGCGCCTAGCGGGGGCTACCTGAAACTTGCTGTCCCTCAGGAGCATCATGCATACAGTGCAGAAGACTGAAGGCATGATAACGCATAAACTAACATATCCCCAACCTGTGTAAGTCATTCCTGAAGAATACAGGGAGCCTGTGATTTATTTACCTGCAGCAACAATACAGCTTTGAAGTAGAAAGGCTAATAGCATTTGCTCTCCAAGTCCAAAACAGCCAGATGCCAGAATGGCCGATATTAGCACGTTCTTCCACCTTAAGGCAGCAAAGTGATTGCCCACTCAGTATTTTAACTCTAGGCAGGTCTTCTAGCATAGGAACGTTCCTTTTTTCTCTGGCAGGTATGTAACTTGGGGGATTCTAAGAGTGATCAAAATACATAAACAACGCCACTAAGAAGAGTACAAAAGATCTGTTGTACTACCACTCAGCAGAAATGAGACTATGTTTTATCTTACTCCTTTTTCTAGAGCATCAGGTGGCAAGACCTTTCTTTCTTGAGCTCTTTTGTTTCACATTTTTCCAACTCACTACACTTCTCTGAACGTACTCCTCAGCCTGTGTAGCCATCATCCCATCCCAACACCAGTTAACTACCTTCTAGTTCATGAAATCAAGATGAAAAGCTGATCACATCTAACTTGTTTTGAAACAAATGAAAAGATTCCATTGTTACATTCAAAGAGAAATACCACAGGTACCGTAAGTTCTATGTGGAAAGAACAGGTAGTACAACGGGAACTGGAGCCTATAGAAGGCAACCAGAAAGCATGAAAGGGTTTTCCTAGAATTCATCTTTCACCTTCTGGACAAGCAATGATAATAGATATAGATAGCAGAATGTTAAGAACGTACACATATAAACCAGAGGTGAATACAAAATCTCAATCATAGGCACTGCCATAGCAAAAATACTACTAAAAATGTGTTGAAACATGTCTGCTTATGTACGTAAAAAAATTTTCATGTGCATATCTACATATACTTGCACTAAAGGTTGAATAAAGTACATTCTTATTGTAATGGCCTACATGAACCCCTCAGCAGAAGAAAAATATGAAAGGATCTGCAGGAAGATAATCTGCCCACAGCAGATCAGGTGGGACTGAAATTAAAAAAAAGAAAATGCACAGGCACAGCCTCCACCATTACAGGAAGTCAGCAATCAGAATCCCCACAAACTGCATATACTATACCAGAAGACCCACTGGAAGATTAGATTTGGAGAGACAGTTGATCTAATAGGTAGTTTACGTGAGATGAACTCTTGTTAATGTCATCCTAAGCCGTAAGCAAGATCATGGTGCCAAACCTGATTCCACCCTAACTGAAACCAAGTTACCTGCTACAGTGAATCCAGCGCAAACAAGGCCTTCACATGCAACCCCCCTCCCAGCACAGTCACAGAAAGGTCTTTCCATAGAATCCAGAAGGAACTGCATCATGTCCTAAGGAATGCACTTGTGGCTAGAGTAAAATGGCACCCTTCCACTTAAGTAAATGGAGTTACACTGGCTTATGCCAGCTGAGAATCTGTCAAATATCAAATTATATGAAAATATTCCTCTGAAATAGCTCGACATTCAAATAGTATATATATTAAATCCTTCAAAATGTTCATTCTAATAATAATAAGCCAGTCAGGCATATGGCACCCCTGTTATCCAGAAAGCTCCAAAAATGTGACTCATTATCTAGTTCCACCTATTACTTCAATAGCTGAATTTGGTAGTTCTAAGGTAAAATGCTGCAAGTGTCGTTAGCATGCTACACTACCGCATTTAGGAAAGGAAGTGAGGATTAACTGAGCCAGTTAAAACTATAAGAAGAATGCAGATGGCCAACTACATCCTATCTTAGCTGGAATTAGGCCATGACATTGAGGTTAACCCCCCTACTTGTGCAAAAATACCACAGGTTTTTACTAACCACAAATGGTCAGGAATTCAGTTTAACAAGCCCATCCACAACAATAATACAGATGTAAAAAGCACACAGAACAATCTCTCAGAGTGTGATACTCTAGCTCAAAGCACATATTCATACACCAATTGTAATCTAAAACTAGACAAAATGAAGCGAGATTGCAAGATTGTAATACACTACTTTCACAGTACAAACATCTGTTTAAATATGAAGACTTCCTAAAAGCTTCACCTCAATAGTTTTGGAGCATTAATGGACAGAGCCTCTGTAGAACAAGTATCTATGAGTAATGAGGAAGTTTGCAGCAGTCACTGCCTCCTCCGCACTGGGACGCTGACCAATACAGTTTATGAAGTAAACAATTCAACAGCAGCCCTTCCGGAACAGCTCCTCACCAGGCGATCTACTCAGGAATTAGTGTCATATTTATTCCAGAAAAGAGTATCCAGATAGGGAGCACCCTGTAGTATTTTATGTCAATTTTCCCACATTGGCAGGTCCTTGGAGTAATGTATTAATTCTCCTTATAATGTGTAACAGTTAGTTGGAATTAGTAAATACATATTGTTTCATTAAAAATACTATGTTCCAGCACATGCACTTAATTTGCCATAAAGTATGGTATGTAAGAAATCACACCATCTTCAATAAATCTGAAAAGATATTAGCATTTTTTGTTTTAATACAAGATATTTCAAGCAAGTAGTAAAATTTCAGTGGTATATGGAAGGGGTCTTAGAGAAACACACAAAAAAATACGACTATAAACAAGCCATCATTCTGGTAAGAGGAAATACAAACAACCAGAATAAAAATAGTTGATGCACAAAAGCCATAATGAGGGGGTTGCTCAAAAAATAACTTCTACTTTGAATGGTTTGGATGAAATACAAATTATCCACAGAAAAGTGTGGACTGGCATAAATGTTTGTACAAAATTATAAGTATATTTCTAGAAGTATGCAAGAGACAACCGCCTGCATGCTGCACAAGGTCCCAACTAAGTGCTAGTGCACAGAGTCCAAACCACTGCATTTTAATTACTATGCAGCCTCAGATATATTGCCTTTGATATGGAAATGTTCTTGTTCTCTCATCTTCACATACGGTCTCATGCACAGAAATCTTTATCTGATTCATAAAAAATAAACCAGAATCCAATCTCAACACCTGACCTCAGTGCTTAGAAGTTTTTTACTAAGCATGGTGTCACTATAAAAAGAATGGGTAATATTGGTGTAAAGTTAGATATTTGGAGCAATGATATGAAGGATTTGCAGTTAGGAATGAAATCAATACTGTACCTCTGAGGTTTCAGAGTTTGCTGTTGCCTTATACCAGTCTACCAGCGACCGGAAAAACAATTGACTGTACACCTTTCTGTGTAGCTCAAGAAGAAAGAAAAAATATTTCAATGACATCCCATCTTACCACCAATGGAAAAGATGCGACTTAGCCACTTGCTGTATGAAAGAGGTTCTGAAATCAAAGAAATCGCTAATATCAAACTTTCTGGCCTTTTTTTTTTTTCCTAAATTTGTACGTAACTTTTTTGTGTATATTTTAAAGGTATGCACTACAAAGTTCACACGGGAAGAAGTAAAATGTTTCCCAAGCTTTACTTTATCAAACAGGTAAAATAAACATAAAGAATACTTAAAATACAAACCCAGTACTTTTCTATATTTTACATTAATATGCTGCCTGTAAGAAGGCTAAGAAATTTTGCTTTGACAAATTCTACTAGTCATTTGGAAAAAACATTAAATATTCAGACCTATTTAGATAATTGTCCTAGCTCTATAGAATTACATTCTTTTTTTATAAAGAATATGATCTGTGTAACCTCCCTATAGAAGATAATGACCCATCTGTAAATCATTTTGTTGCAGGTTATCTGGTTTTTATCACTTCTAGTACCTGTCTGTCCCTGATATGATACCCTTAAACACATTAACTTGATGGAATGTTTTGCCTGACTTCAAAAAAATACGTCGATTGATAGCTATTTATTCTCCACTGTAAATGAATGACTCTGATTAACCTAGTTTACCAATATATCTAATTTTATATTACTCTTTCCAATTCACAAGGCTCAAGAAATATTTGATTAAGCTAATTTCCAAGCAATGATTGTCAAACTTGGGATACTGTTTTCTCTCTTCTTAATTTAAGGAGACAAAACAGTAAACATAAAACTGATATGAGTATTTTAAAATGTACAAGAGGAGGAAAGAAATGTCTATGTACTGATTCTTGTTTCTTTAAGAGAAAATCTATTTTTCAGGTTCCTGTTGTACTAATTGAAAGAGAATTATTTAAAACTTCACTGAATACTTGAATATACGATGGGTATGTGTAGCAGTTTCACCAGTGCCAAAGAACTCTAGACTTTCCGAAAGACAGTGAACTAAAAATTGGCAGGAAACCTCTTACAGTGATGTCACAAATATTTGTTGTTGCCACAGAATAATGTTTTAAAAGAACACCTACTTCTGTGCTGAAAAGGCTTTGGGAACATGTAATTATCCAGTTTTATCACTGTAGAAATACGGCTGCTTTCCAGCAAGTACGTCTATCAGACCTCTCCCTTCTGTGCAGAACTACATCTAAATAAATATACATATATTTCATACAGACATCACACCAGTCCAGTACACAACCTTACTAATGGCAGGATTTTACCAGATTTTGTTGTTTTCGCAATATGATGTCATGGCCTGGAATGATACATCAATAAATACTGTGGGAGAATCGTGTGCCTAAAAAAATTCTGAATGGCTCAAATACAAAATAAAAGGAAATTCAGTTTCTGTGGTTTGGTAGCAAGTCCCCTAAAGTTCCCATTCTTGCTGTTCTACCTAAGGAAAAAATAGAAAATGGTGTAAATAAAAATCACACAAAAAGACACTGAAAGAGATGAATAGCAATTGGCTTACTAAGGCACAAACTTGAAACGTGCATCTTTGTGTTTTGCTGCTACTTGACGCATAAGCTGTATGTGAACTACCGAACACGTCATAAAGCAGTACTTCTCTTGCAGGTTCTGACATCATGCAGGAACGTTTCAATGTTTCTGTTTCTGTGATTTACTATATTAACTGAAATGTTTTAAAAATATGTCATTGTATCACTTTAGTTGACATAGCTTATATATACACAAACACCCCTATTTACATAACTTTTAAAATGTTAGTCATTACACACAACCTCTGCCAAACCAGCCCGCTGATCTTTAAAGTCATACTATGGAAAAAGAAATATACATCACCCCATTGTACGGGGTATAAAGAAAAGTGCATCGCGGCTTCTCTTCCCTAAGTAATTTTTGTTCCGTGAAATAAATAAATAAATAAATTGACAGAAGCCTTTTAAGTGTGATCTATACACTTTTAAGGGGGAAATCAAACCAAGTGTAAAAGATTAATGGATATGCTTCCTGAAGTGGTATCTCCCAAGGTGATTACAGTCTTTAGCAGATACAAGGCCATGACTAAAGAAACTTTCTAATGCCCACTGAGAAAAAATGTATTTGGTTTTGCTATCATCATGCAAACCTCCGGCCTTTATTACCACAAGATACTCCAAGGCCTGTAAGAACTGCAGGCATACATGGATACTTTTGACTAAAAATACAATCAAAGATGCAAAAAAAAAACGTGTCCAAAGGGAATTTTTTCCCAATTGAGCAAAAGAAGTTCAGCTGGAAGTGACCACGAACAATTGTTGGCCACATACTAAAAACCACTGGCTAGGGAACAAGCACTGGCAGTTCCCACTTGTGAACAAAAATCAAACTGACAGGTGAAAGCAACTAGCTTTGGATGTCAGTTATTATTTTCTACAAGTCAGGCACTAGCGGCCTTCCGAAGGGAACTGATGGGCTCCGCTTTGCTTCTCTTCTCGCTTCCACCAGCGTGTAAACGTACGAAGGAAAAAACGGAGCAGAGTTACGTAAGTTCAGTAGAGAATCGGTAACATGCAAGGAGAGACAGCCATCTGTCTCACTCACTTTCTGCTACGTGTTATACACATGGCACTAGTTTGCACCCTACGATCTAGCAGAAAAGGGAGCTGAGTGAGCTTTGAAGCAGCCCACCGAAGCCTCCCAGCAGCACTGAGACGGAGTACTGAACGGCAAGGAAGGGAGAGAAAATAATGCATTTAGCAGGGGATGCGAGACTGCAGACCAAAGGGCCTCTTACATTCTCATCGCTGAATGAATTAAAGTTCTGAGGGAGGAGGCCAGAGCAATCAAAGTGAGCGAAACAAAAAGTATGACAGGAGAAAAGGAGCCAGGAACCGTAAATCCGGGGACGACGCGGGGAGAGGCCAGCGGCCGCAGCCCGCGGCCCGGCGTCCCCGGGAGGCGCAGGGTCCCCCGGCGACGGCCGCTCCCTCCTTCCCCGCGGGGCTCCGGCTGCCCCCGCCCGCCGCGGGGGCGGGAGCCCTTCCCACAGCGGCCAGGGCTCCGCGGGGCGCGGAGGGGGCGCGGAGGGGGGCGCGGAGGGGGGCCGGCCCCCACCGCCCCGCCGCCGGGGAGGGAGCTTGCGGCGCGACTCGCTCCGGGGGCCGGGCCGCTGCGGCGGGGCAGCCCGGGGGCCCCCGGCCGGCCCGGCCGGCGGCAGCGGGGCGCTCGCCCCGGCCCCCGCAGCGCGGCCCCCCCCTCCGCCCCCCCCAGCCCCCGGGGCAGGGCAGGGCAGGGCAGCGCCCCGCCGGGGCCGTCGCCGCCGCCGCCGCCGGGCCCCGGCCCCCGCGCCACCCCCCTCCGGCCGCGGGAGTCCGGCGGCGGCCGGGGAAGCGGCCTGGAGAGCGGCGCTCGGAGCGATGCCCGGGGCTCACCTTCCCCTCCCCCCGGAGACGTGCGCTTCAAAATGGTTTTGCAGGCGAGGCTGGCCAGGCTGCGCTTGGTGCGTTGATTCCAAGTGCAGTGCCTGGTTTGGTTTCCGTATATTCTTTGGCTTTTAATAGCTAGCTGAGGAAAAAAGAAAGCATTATTGTTTTCTTTCTTTCCTCTTCTCATTGCCTATTCTAAATTTGACTCCAAAGTTTAAGCAGTTGAATTGGCTAATTCTGAATACAGTCTATTGAGAGACCAGACACAGCAGTATATCCCTGTATAGCAATAGATACAATGTGCTGAATTGGCAGTCTAATTATAAATGTGGCATTTGGACCTCCTTTCAGACCCAGTGCCACCTTACCTTATGAGGGAACTTCAACTACAGCAACTGTTCAAAACAAAATGCCATTACAGGATCAGCTTCACCCAACACTGGAACCAGCCAGGGGATTGTTTTACAAACAGCCTTTCTCACTTAACACAAGAATGTATTATAAGGAAAAGTTATGGATAGCGCAGAGTCTGAAGAAAACGCGTATGTAGTTTCTGCCAGGTGTCGAGCTACTTCAAACTGCAGCATACTCCAAATGACCTCATTATTTTCTTCTAAATGTACTCACTATAAATAGATTATTTCTTAGTTTTACTAGAAAGAGCTGCTAGGTGCGCTCGCTCTTTATGTTCCGAGTGTAGTGTGCATATAACATTGTGAGCACAGAAACACGCGGAATATCCTGGCTCAGAACAAAAACCTGCAATAAGATCTTGCCAGAGAGTCACGGTGTGCTGAAAAAAAAGTTTTTTAAAGCGTCTTTTCCAGGGAAATATTTGTATATGATGGCAGACTACACACACATATCTCACATTCATTCTTATTATTTACTTTATGGTATAATGGCTTAATTAAATGAGTGGGCACAAGCACGTCAATAAAACAAGTCAAGTCAAGTCGAAGTCTCAAAACAGGTTTCAAAATTACTCCATTACACGAATAGAGAAAGGGAAATTCGTTGATTTTTGGACTTCAAACCCTGTTTGGGGGCTGGATAAAACTGTTCTTCTGCCCTCACAATCAGCACCGAAGATGGAAATACCAAAAATGTTAAAATGAGGGTAAAAGAGAACAGTAGGAACAAAGTGCCGCTCGTGTGCCGAAGGCTATTTAAATTAGCTTAATAAACATATACCTTATCTACAAACAGCAGGCGAAGATATATTACTTTATCACAGAAAGTTTCACCGTCTGTGTTTTTGGGAAACACCCCTAGGACAGAACTAATCTGTCGTCCCCAGGCTCCCACCAGGCTGACTTTCCCTGCAGCCCCCCCAGCCACTCAGACACAACACTAATTGTCTTTTCACATTGCCACTTTCACTCCTTCCCTTCCTTTAAAAAAAAAAAAAAAACACCAACCAGCCAAAAAACCCACCCAACACCGCCGTGAAACGGGCCGCAGAAAGCAAAGCCAGCAATCAAATCGATCCGATCGGTCCCTCGGATTGACCTCAAGGCCCTGCTCTGCTGAAGCACACAGCCCCTGCTGCAAAGCGGGTTCACTGCTCCACGCTGCCCCGCACGCCTCGGAGAGGGAGCTGGGAAGCTCTCTCGGCAGAGGAGCAGCTCTCTGGCAGCTCGGTTGTTAATGCACGCGTGGAAGTACCTGCTCACATCACGCCTATCTGTTCTCTCGCCCGTATCTACCCACAGCCGCGCTCCCGCAGGGGCGACCCCGCCGCTGGTACACGCGTGCATGCATTACACGAGCGGGCTCGGCGGCAGCGCCGGTGCCCGCTCCTCCCCGGAGCAGGGCAAGCCGCAGAGGCGCACTCATTAGCTCCCACTGATGATTCCTTTCAGGATCATGAATGGAACAATTGTCAAAAACTGCGGGAAAAAAAAACAAGC
Organism: Buteo buteo; assembly: GCF_964188355.1. Lineage (NCBI taxonomy): Eukaryota > Metazoa > Chordata > Aves > Accipitriformes > Accipitridae > Buteo > Buteo buteo. The sequence goes on along the minus strand of NC_134186.1, from coordinate 16,122,721 downwards.
CCCGAGACTATTTTATACAGGCACAGCTTGTGTGCACGCATGTGACAGTTGCAGGCAACCCAGATTTGTTCCTAAACTCTTCAGCGCTATCCGAGATAAAACATTAAATTGCTTACATGGTTAAAGAGACTTCTTATCCCCAATCAAAAAGCAAACAGCGTCGAAGGTAGTGAAAGCCAGAAAAAGAACGAGCTCTCCACCAGACACACCTTGCCTTACTCGTATCCTACAGCACCGTCTGTAAACAGCTGCGCTCGCTTGTTGCAACTGCCACTATTTTGTTTTTAAAAAAATAATAATAATAGTAGTAGTAGTAAGTGAAATACTTCCTGAAAACTTACTTTGCATTTAGTTTAGGCACTATTCTTTTTTTCAGCTCGCAAAGGAAGCCGTTTTGTCCAGGTTAGGTATTGTCTACTTATGGATCAGCCTCTGGCTAAGGGTTTATTTTAATTTATGGCTTATGCATTCTTTTAAGGTCGATTTGCATGACCTCCGGCAAAGAGCTAAGGCAGCAAGAAATCCCAAGTCGAATGTTGCCACAAAGCGGCACACATCTCCCCTTCCCCGGGTGTAAACAGAGCTCTCTGATGATGGACTGCTTTCTTCCCCCCTCCTTGTGTATCACAAATTAGGGTGCGATATCAATTTTAAAGTTTTCAGGAGAACTTTATCCAAACCCTCTGCTCGGAGAGATAAGGCACCGCCACAGAACTTCAACTCCTCGGGACAGTGCCCCGGTGTGGCCAAACCCAACATTACCACCTCCGCTCCAGCAGCTTTGTATTATTCCTTGCTCCGTGGATAGCACTCATTTGTGGCGAACTTCAAAGCAGTTACCCACCTCAAACTTAACGGAGAATTTAACAGCACCACTAAACTCCCTTTCTCCATCCCGTGCCTTTCGGGGTTACCCGTGGAGAGAAACCCACGCGAGCACTTGGGAGTAATGACAGCAGCGCTCCGCTCTCGAAGATTTATTTCGGATTTTATTCTTCCTCTCTCTCTCTCTCTCTCTTTCTCCCTCTCGTGTTAGTTCCTTACGTACAATATCTTCCCAGCACCATGTGTTCGCCTGCCGTGGGTGATCTTAAAATACAACGCTGATCTGTCACTACATTTTAAAATAAACTGTACTCGGGAAGGATGAGAAAGTGTTGTGATTTCAAGGTAGTGGGGTCCCTTAACGTCTCGGAAACCTCGGGATTCAAACAGCCCCGGAAACTCGCACGGGGACGAGACTATAACTACTTTTCCCTAAAGAAAAAAAAAAAAACAAAAAAAAACCACAAGACACCAACAACACCCTCGTGGTATAAAAGTAAATAATCGTGCAGGGAGAGGTGGGGGGAAGGGGTGAATTCAGCAATGTTAAAAGCTAAACAACAGATCTACCTCCGGACGCTGCTGCTTCACTCAATTGCAACTAATAACCCATTAAAGACAGCGCAGGGGGAACCGGATTCTCTCCTGCAAAGCGACATAAATCCAGCGAAAACCCATTAAACCACCACCACCACCACCAAGCCACGCAGCACTACACACCACAGCAAACAACAGGTATACAACACAATAGGGCTTTTTTTCCTGGTTACCTCCTCGGGATCCAGTGTGGCACAAAGCACTGGGAGAGCCTCCTTTTTTTTTTTTTTGCAACGCGCTTCGGTAATTTTCATTAAAAAAAAAAAAAAGAGGGAAGGAGGTGAAAGGGGAGAGAAAAAGAGGAATAAATGGGTGGTAATTCGGTAAAATAAAATAAAAATAAAATAAAATAAAATAAACCAAAATAAAATAAAATAAAATAAAATAAAATAAAATAAATGAACTAGAGTCTGCTGGTGTTTCTCCGGGCCATGGATGTGCAGGATCCCGATCGTTAGAAGTTTGCGGATGGGTTGCCTGGAGATTTGGTTACAATCAGGTTCATTATTATTATTTTTTTTTTCCTCCTGAAACAAGTGAAGGCGATGGTTACTGCTGTCAATCTTGGCAATCAATGTGAGCGGCCATGTCGTAAGTATTCAAAGCATTTCCCGTCGTGCAACATCAGAAAGTGAGTGGCCAGGGCATTGATCTGAGGAAGGCAAAAGGAGGCAGGGCTCCCCCGCCCAGACAGCACAGGCAAGATGAGACAACACAGGGAGAGAGAGGGAGAGGGGAAGAGAGAGAGGGGGAGACCGAGAGCGAGCGAGCGAGCGAGCGAGCGGGGAAAGCAACAACTGCGGAGAAAGTGAGCACAAAACAGAAAGTGAAATCACCCCAGGCTGCCAGCCGCATCCCCGAGAAGCTATCACCACTCACATTGCTATTAGACAAATGAAACCTTAAACCTCTCTCCTCTAATGACCACTGATTGCCCGGAGTGGTGAGGAAAGGTACTAGAAAGTTACCGGGGAGGGGGTGCGAGGGCGGGGAGGGAGGGGAGGGCGGGCGGGGGCCGGAAAAGGAGGAGGGGGAGCGGGGGGGTCCCGGGAGAGCCGCTTCGCGGGGCCGGGGCTGCGCGGGGGGAGCGGCGCGGGACGCGCCGGCCCTCCCTCCCCCGCCCGGCACGGCGCTGCCCGGGGAGTGCGTGGGGAGGCACACGCCAAAAACGTCCTGCGGGCTCCTGCTCGCAAGTAAAATACAATTTAAAAAAAAAAAAAAAAAAAAAAAACAAAGCAAAGCAAAGGAGCGGGAGGAAGACGATCCGCAGGACATGGGAAGGGAGGACCGGCGGGGAAGCGGGGACGAGGAGGAAAGTGCTCAGCAAGCGCTTCCTGACAGCTGATGGATGGGGCTCTGAGGAGCCCGATCCCACAGCCCTGTCGGGGTAAAACGCAGACGACACGCCAACTATCCATTGCACTGGAGGTGGGAGTCCAGCTACAGGGACCCGGGGGAGAGGAGGGAGGAGAAGGCGCTCAGAGTCCACAAACTATTCGGGGATGCGTTCAACAGAAAGGTGAAACGTGAGCCCAGTTAAAAGGAAAACACAGGTAGGACCGGCGAGGAAAAACTGATTTAGGACGGACTCGAGCTGAAGTTGGGATTCTCGTGGCGACGACGAGAGATTAGCAGTGGCAATGTATAAATATCACTCTCTCTGCCTACCAAAAGGCAACAGATAGGGACTTGAATATCAGCTTGAATACCAATTTAGGAACTCACGCTCCCTTGGAAGTGCTAATTGGGGGGGGGGGGGGGGGGTGGAATCTGGAATAAAGAAGGGAAAACTGTAAGGAGCTGAGGAGAAAATCAACCAGTGGCACAGACTACTGCAAACCCAAGAAAGTCTCTCTGCTGTATTTTTACATGCCAAAGGTAAACATAAAAGAGTCTTTCAAACTGTCAGGGGCCCGCAGATCAGGTGGGCAAACAGCGCTGCAAAGCCAACGTCTCCCTCTTTTGATATTATTCACACCTAGGCTAAACTGTTGTTAAGATGGGAGTGCGGAAAGCAACCTCAAGCCCACAAAATGAGAGAGAGAGAGAGAAGTTGTTGATTCATCTCTGTATTTTTGGCACTTTCTCCCCATTTTCCAGAAGGCGCCTGGAACAGTTAGTAACAGAGAAACTTTTTAATTTTAAAATAGCTTCATAACTTATAGAGGCCAAAAAGACGAGGAGAAAGCCTGATTTCGCTTCCCTCCTCTCTCAAGTAGAAATTTGCGGAATAGGTTAGACCCAGAAGCATACTCTGCCCCACTGCGAATGAACCTTGCTACATAAGGACGTGATGAAAATTGAGCATTAACGTGATGGCACAGGACTCATCTGATCTGGCTCTATTTCATTTTGTTAACAAGCTGTAAAACTCAACACACTGCTGAAGTCGTGCACATTGCATCCTCTACCTTGCTATCCGAGGTACTATCGTCCGTCTCGAGTCGAGTCCAGGGAAAAGGAGTTTTAAGTCAGAACCTCTTGGAATAGCGGACCTGTTTTATACAGTATTTTTGGCAATTCCACTACAATAAAAGGAGCAATCAAGTCCTATTCAGCAAGCAGCAAACACCTTGAAACAGAACTTGAAAATTATCTAGCAAAGCTTTAGCACCCAATTAGCTGGCTGACAACACAGTAGCTAATTTCCATGCATTCTTTCAATTTTAGTAAAAGATACTAAAAAACCGACATTCGGAGACGGGGTAAATTGTAAGATTGTAAATACCGAGTTCGTATTCACCTGCGTTCAGCTAATTCAAAGTATCCACCTTGCTGCAGTTATCTGGGCTATGGATTTAACAACAGGAAATAGCTGCCTTTCCAGATATTGCTCTGTCCTTTTTAATCTTTAATTATAAGAATTCCCGTGATTGGTCATTAACACTTTCCTTGTAATACATTTAAACCTGCTGCAAGTGAAGGAAACACCTTGACTTTTTTGCATAACTAGTACCTTTGCCACGCAAAAAAATGAACTCTGCAAGAAAAGAGATGTAATCAGAACACAAGGACGAACTATCCTGCCCGAGTTTGCAACCCCAGCAATTTGTTACTGGAAGTTTTTTTTCTTTCAAGAAACAAACAGGGGAAAAAAACCAACCCAACCCCACTCCTTAAATGTAGCGTCCTCCTCTTTAAGTACGAGGCGGTAATGGGACGAGAGATAATTAAGGCATCAGATAAATCTAACCGCCCACCTAGCTCCAAATCGGGGGAGCATCTCGCTGCACTCCCGAAAATCCTATGCAGAGAATGACACTCGGCTGGGGCAGGACACGGCAGAGATGGGTCCACATTCCCAGGCGGAGCGCAAGGAATACTCTCTAGCTTGTTGCTTCCCCTGTGTGATCAATTAAGTTACAGATGTAACACACAGCGCCAGAGAGCTACAACTTCTCCGCGGGAGAAAAACAGGACTCCTTGGGCATTGTATGCAAATGTGCGCGTCTGTGCGCTGCACAGGAATAATTGTGGTTCCCTCTTTGTTTGCATAAGTGAACACCCGCCGCGTGGATACGTACACACGTGCCGAGAAACAAGAAAACGCTTTTACTTTTAGCGTTACCATACGTTTAGAGACGGTGTTTTAAATCACTTCCCTTGCTTTTTCTTCATTAAGGCTAAAACCAGTCAGAGAAGCCAGCGCAAGCAGATGTTGAGGAGGGATGCTGAACTGCTGTGGGTCCTGGCAGAGGGAAGGGATCGGAGGCGCTCAGTTCACGTCGGGGCACTTACCTGTTCACTGTTGTCATTGCATTTTGCACCGTCTCTCTCATTAAATACGTTAAAGTAAAGCAATACTCAACAAGCGAAGCGACCTGTCTGCGTGCTAAGTTTTACATACCGCATCTTTAACGTGATGAGCAAACCTACAACTCCTGTAGAGTTGGTGGAACAGTTTCAGAAGTTTTGATTCAAAGGGCAAGAAATTCCACCTTAAAAGTCATTCACCGAATTCTAAACTCTCCTCTCTCCCCAACTAATGCCGGACAATTAACCGGCATATTTATAAGTTCCCTCTGCTGACACTCTCCGACAATGAAGACTTTTTATAGGCTTGTTAAAGATGTTCAGAGAAACTTTTGCAAAATAATCAACAGCATCTGAGAGAAGGCTAAAGGAAAAGAAGTTAAAGCCTGATCATCCGATTGGGAGAAAGTTTTGTTAGACTAGATAGAAGCACATTACTGCACGTTTCTTCATAAGCAAACCCATCAGCTGATACGAGTTCCCCTAAAACAAGAACCTCTGGCCATCTCCTCAAAATTTAGGGGACGTTTGCATTCTATAACGCCCAAGGCTAAAGATCTGACTGAAAACAAAAACTCTGAATTCCTTACAGCGTCATCTGCCAACACAATGTATTGTCCTGGCGGAAAGAGGACCAAGGAGATTTTAATTTCATTTGAAACTGTGCATCATCTTGATAGTGAAGCAAAAAGCAGCAGCAACAATCTCTCCACTCCACCCCCCCGTTTCAAAAAAAAAAAAAAAAAGGGGGGGGGTAGAACTGGAAAAACCACATAAACTTTTACAAAGAAAATAAAAGCAAGTTTGACATGAAACCCCCTTCCTGTCTCGGGAAGTTCATTTTAAAGGTCCCCTCTGTAAATCTAAAGTGCAAACACCAGGCTAAGGTAGTGAGTGGCTGGAATTTGCATGCTGATAAGAGAAGGCTGTTGTACTTACAGTGACAGAGGGCAGGCTGCGGAAGAAAAGCTGTTTGTGTTAGCCTGAGAGTCACCCAGGGCTGCAATGAGAGGAGAAGAGAGGAGTGGGAGTGCCAAGCTGGATACACCTTCACCGCATCTCATCACATCTGCCAGCCTCTCTCTCCCTCTCTCTTTCATTTCCACATTCCCTTTGTTCCTGAAAAAAAAAATCTACACGTCACATCAGTCCCCAGATGCAGTCTACACCAAAGAAAAAAATGAATAATTCAATCAAACTGTGCATAGTCTCTAAGGCAATAAATCTATTGCACTTAAAGAAACGAAGGGTAATTACCGCTATAGAATTAGAATAAGGCCAGAGCGCGCAGGGATCCCAAGGTCTGTAAACTCCACGGTCAAATAAAGTTTCATTTATTTAATCCTTTGACAACCCCAATGTAAACCGAAGGGGAGGATCGGAACTTAGTCCGGTTGGGTTTGAGAATGCTTAAAGTGAATGTTATAAAAGGAGAGCGCCCGTGATCTGTAACAAACACAATGCAAGGAAGTAGAAGTGTTTCACTGCATCACCTCCAGGGTCCGTTCCCCCCTCCCTAATGAAGAGCAGACCACACTCCCACTTCCACCGGCTTCTGCTGCTCTCTGCAAGTGCAACGGGAACCGCTGGCAGCCAGCAGCCGCCTTACCTGCTCCTAGATTGCCTATAAAGCCTGAGAAAAACTCAGGGTAACCGGCAGTTTTGTTCCACGCTCTGGCGGAGAGAAGCCATGGGGGATTTGCACCGGCACGGACTGACTCAGAACGCTGCCCCTGACTTCTGGATTTGTGCTGGGCTGAGTTTGGGGACTGCCTGCCGGGGGGCGGGGGGAGCACGCTGGGGAGCGGAGCCCAGCTGGGCAGGCGGCGGCAGCGCTGCCGGAGCCCTGCGACAGACCGGCCGAGGTGGGATGGAGGAGAGCCACGCTATTCCCTCTCCTACCTCTAACGTTGCTCTCTCGGCTCGGAGGTAAGTTGACTCTATATTGTGTTTATTCTCGTCGGGTAACTCGGGTCCCAGGGGCATGCTTCTGTATTAATGAGGGCGGCGGCTCGGGGCTGGGGCTCAGATCGTTATACTCAAATCGAGCTGGAGTTTAACGTCGGCATCTGCTGCTTTACGCTTTCAGTCGCATTCTTTGTAACTTCTCCTGGGGGGCTGGGGGAGGAGAGAGACAAGGCGGGGGGGGGGGGGGGGGACACGGGACAACCCCAGGTGAGCCCGTGCTGCTCGGTGACACGGACTCTCGCTCTCATTCGGGCGGGCTTTGTGCCGGCCGGGAAGGTTAAAACACCTTCCACTGACGCAGAGCATCGCGCATCTCCCGCACTTGAACGGCTTTAATAGGCAGTTTTGATTTATCCAAAACATTAACGGAACTGTTATTCTAATAAAGGTAAACTAGAACACACACTTGCCTCTCCGCTCGCTTGGGCTTTGTTTATGTGCTTAAAACGCCACCGTGAGGCGAGTACAAATAAAGCAGCGAGAGCAACCGCCTGCCAAGGAGCTCTCGGATTAGCACTTCGCGAAGCAAAACAAACAGCGTTAGCGGCAGCGCGAAAGTCACGGAAGGACCCGCTGCCAGCGGGCGCGGGGTCGGCGGCTCCGCCGCGGGAGCGCAGCCCGGCAGCCCCCTCCGCCCCGCAGGGCTCCGGGGCCAGCACACCCACGGTCTCGGGGGCGAGAGGAAAGAGGGTAGAACTTCGGGCGAACTGAGGGAGAGGGGAACGCACGCAGCAGGACCCCAGCAACGGTGTTTTCCTTAACCATCTGCCCCGAGACCCTCATCTTCCTTCGCCTTTCCCAGCAGCGCCGAGCGCACCCGACTCCTTCCCACGGAGGCACTCGGTGGGGCGAGGAAAGAGCACCCCGGCCCCTCTCCTCCCGCCGGCACCGCTCCCTGCAAAACGCCTCCGACCTCCCCGCTCGAAGGCAGCTTCCTCCTGGAGCGTGTGCCAGGGAGTGCTTCTGCCTCCTCTGCCCACCTTCCTTCTACCTCCCTCCCCGGCCAAAACCAGGCCAATTGCACTGCCCGGGCTTTCCTGGAGGATTTTGCTCCTCAAGTCTTCTAGGGGGTTTCAAGTCAGGGGCTGGGTTTATAGTTTATAATCTACACTCGATTTATTTTTTTAATGGAAAGGGAATGGGAGGGAAAAAAAAAAAAAAAAAAAAAAAGACGAGGCTGTTATGATCCACGAACAGTACCTGGGGTGACACTACTAAAAGTTGTGGGCAAGACAGTGAGTTTCTTAGGCACGCTCCACATGCAAGAAAGCTATAGGAATGGATCAGCTTTAGGAGACAGAGCCTGTTACCTTGGGGCACGACACACCACAATACACTGCAGGTCTTAGCCCCACTCCCACGAAAAGCCTTAAATCAGGAAGGGGTCCTCTCCTGGGATTTTTAGCAGCTGGTGTGATTGATGCTCTCCCCCAGCCACCAGAAAGTATTCACCACGTCAGGGCATCCTGGCACCCAGAAAAGCACTAACTGCACCGGCAAAGTTGAAGTCGCCAAACTCTTGGCTACAAGTTGCACTGGCAGAGTAAGCTCTGCAAATGAATCATGAGAACACTAATAACAAGCTCCAAAAAATGGCAATTACATTCAGCTGTGATTAGAAATCACATTAAGATTGGATGCCTGATACTTTGCAGGTATAGAGTAAAAAAAGAAAAACAGTAGCGTGACTGTGCAAACATTTCCACTGAAACGCATCTGCTCCTCCTATTCTGAGTATTTCACCTAACAGCTGGATTTGCCTACTTGTCATCTTAATCATTTTTCTACTCCCATCTCTGTGTAATAGGATGACCATAAAACACCGTTAACATATAAAAAAGCACTTCAAGATTAACAATGATTTTAAATGTATTTTTTCAGAAGCAACCCAAAGCCATGCAAGAGACGCTTACAGCAATCGTCACAGTCATACTAAGGCATCTCTTCCTTGAGCATACACCTGTGTGGCCTTGCGTATTACACTGATATTCCCAGCTTCAGCTGGGAATAGCTGCGCTTGTCTTGTGAATGAGGAAGGACGGGAAGATATACTGGCATACCTATACCCGCACGCACATTTGAGCAGCTGGGAGGGGTCACATGCTAGAAGACCCCCTTACAGCCTGCAGTAGTCCTATTTTATATTACAGCCCAGAGTAAATTGCAGGTCAGTGATATAAACATGAAGGTTGCTGAATATTTTTCTCTAGAATGTCAACCACAGAAAAACCTTTGCTAAACACGATGACTGCAAACCTCTATGAACTATTGTAAGGGTTTATCAGCACACCACAGTGCTTTTCTTTTTTCACTGGCAATGTCCCATTCTGACAGCACATGCTGGAATTCAACAGAGTATGTATAGACTTTATATTATAACACTGTATTTATTCCATCAGTTTATTTTTGTTTCATAACCCCCCCCAAAAAAAAATCCCAACAACAAAACCACAATTTTTAAAGTTCCTGACCTAACTGTTGTGCTACAAACAAGGTATTATGTAAAAAAAAAAAAAAAAAAAAAAAAACAAAACCCTGAAGGCTAGAATAAATATACAAAGCTGTCTTCGACCTGAGGATTGGCCCACATTGCAAATAAATGCATTGCCACTAAGCCACATATATATGCCACATGAACAGAAACAAAAGGAATCCTCGAGGCAGGCCAATGATTTTGTATTTTATATTACTACCATCGTGCACTTAAAAATTGCATTGGTTTTAAGATGTTCCTGTGGATTTGTGATAATATGGCCTAATCTTGTAGGCTAATGTCACTGTCAATTATTTCACCCAGAAGCTCAAGTCCTGTGCATGTAAAGTGCGTGCTTCTTATTAAGAGCATCAAAATGATGATGATGGAAAGGATAAGCTGTTTAGAAAATATCAAGACAAAAGGTGAAAAAGTCTACAAAGAAATTTGGGGGTACAAAGTTGTTCCAGACTGTCCCATTTTGCCTGGAGCTTATAAATATCATGGCATATTGAACAGCTAGTATGGCTGTCTCCTCCCTTTGATCACCTCTTAGAACACTATACATTTTCTAACCAAAATACCCAATAGTAACTTCTTACAACAAAGTTGACTAAGAAGCAAATCACTGTATAAATCCTTCAAAACATGTTTAAATATAGCTTACTAAACTGGGAACATCAGGTAGAAACTGCTGAAAGTATTGAGACTGTTAAAAACTAAAATGCGACATGATCTCAACATATTTGAACATTCAATTATATGAAATGTTTTTCCAACATAATATCAAATTTAAGACTGAAGTAAAGTAAATGTGATCTGACTGCTTTGGAATCTTCCTAAGACAAATGACTGAAAGATCAAGGTGTTTTATTTCCTATTTGAATCAATGATCAATAAGTCTTACACACAAGACTCACAGGTTTTGAATATAAAACACACTTTTTCAGTAAGTGCAAGTTAGACCGAATTAAATAACCATGTTTTGAGAGCAAAACTCACTATTTTTTAAGTCACTGCGATCTATATAATTATGAAGTAACTTGAATAAGGCATCTTACATTGGTCCTAAATTTTTTACTCAAGTAAAACATTCATTGATTCCAATGTGAGTGTTGCCTGAGTAATAGAGTTCCCTGTCAAACTGTTAAAATCAGCTAACTTGCTTCTAAAAGCCTGCAGATTGATGGAATAATGTGATTATACTAAGGTATGTATTTAATATGAAAAAAAAAAAGTTACCAGGCAAAGCTTTTTAACGTTTACAATAAAATAAGGCAATAATATAAGTAGATATTTTTAGGGGGTTTATAATTCTGTGCCTGGTCATGCAGACACTTATGCTTGTGACTTTATTTATGTAAGTCATGCCAGTGAATCAGTACTTTCATGTCACAAGTATTTGAGGTTTAGCATCTAGGACAATAGAAATAGGAATAGATTGGCTTTAAATATTCCACTAGCAAAACAAGACTATTTGTAAATCAATTGCAGTGGATTACACTGTAAGAGTTATTTTCAAATGTCATCTTTAAAAGTTTGTGACTGATGATATAATTTTTCTTTGAGTGAATAAGCTCTTCAGTAACATTACATAGCAGAGTTAGATTTTAAATATGTTCTTACAAAAATTAGAACTCTTTTACAAAAAAACCAACATCAAACAAATGAAAAGCACTGATATACACCTTTTACTGATTTTTTTTAAATGAAGTATTGAAATCTTAGTTCTAATAAGAATATTAAGTAAATAAATGTTAACTCTACTCAGTGGTATTAGCATAGTTGAAACTGTAGTTTATAAATTTTTGAGAGCATCAGCATCATGATATGGTTGTCATAGAAACTGCAACAATATGTCATTTCAATTAATTTTACATGCAGTGATGCTGAGGTCTGTGTAACAATTCTTTTAAGAAGTTCTAGAAGTAAATATTGAAAAGCAGGAATAAAAATATGAATAGGCAACAGTACCCTTCAATTATTATTTAATTAACAAAACAGGCAGAATTCTAGATTATTTTAAAACTATAACCAAGCTAGAGAAACTGGTTAAGCAGGCTTTGACTTCAAAATTACAAGACAAAAGCTATGGAAACATTCAAACTCTAACTGAAAAGAAGTATCTTTTTCCAATGAAGCAGCTTTGGAAAAATATGTAAAAAAAGATTTATTCCTGTTCAAGAAATAAAAAACATGAAATAGTTTTAAATCATGAATGTTCCTTTTGTGTGTGCAAGAAGCAAAAAGTCAAATGTTACAAATCCACGACCATAATACAAGATAAAAAAAAAGCTTTAAAGGTAGGAAATGTAAGATGAATAGATTTATTTTTTCTGTATAATGCAGCTACTGTGTGTTATGAATGCTACCTTAAGTAAATCATTGCCAGACACACTCAACTGACATTAATGACTTGATTATTAGAACAGAAAAGCTAACCAAAATAAAGGCAGTGTTTTTAAAAAAATAGTAATTGTATTGTAGCAGTATAAAATGTATTTCTTTATTTTTGCTGTCATAGGACAGTATGAACATATACTCTTGTTTTCTTACTACATATATATGCTATAATACCTAATACGATAGTTTATACATGAAAGAAAATACTGAGCAGATCCTAATGAGAAAAAAAATGTAGATTTTCAACACATTTTACACGGTAATCAATAATTATATAGTATATTTTGTTTAAATTTACTAAGTTGCCACAGAGACTAGAATATGTAAGACCTTTCAAACTGAGGCATGAAACAAGCTGTTTGTAAGTAAATAAAAAACTATCAATATTAAAAACAAAACAAATAAAGGAAAGAAAAAAAAAAGAAAAAACACAGCCTAGAGAGGCTATCTGCAGTGAGAAAGGAGAAGCATCTAGAGCTATCCTTTCTGATAGGATTAAGGAATGCTACAAAAGAAGCATTTAAATCTCTAGTTTTCCCTGACAATTAACAATGAAAAGCAGATGTTTACAAAGCTATTTTACATGCTCGTTTATAAGATGCTAAAAGATGTTTTGTGGATGGTAAGAAGGAAGAGCTGGATAACTGCTTGTCTGGTGTATATTTAAAAGCATTTTCATTGGCTCAGTTATTGTTAATAATGAAAGAAACACTTTGTGCTGTATGGCTGTGACTATAGAAAACTGCCATCATAAAGTCCTCAACAAACTCTTAAGATGCAATTTACAAAGATAATAATAACACAGAATTATTTCACTTCTCTGAATGCTACACATTTGCATACCAGGACTGTGTACAATATACTCATAATGCACATTCATAACAACAAGGACTTCTTAACATTGCAACAGCACAAGATCTGTGCATTAAAAATCTACAGTTCCAAGTTTTCCTTTTTGGTGGGAAACCATTTGTATAAACCAGATGCTCTGCATCTACACAGGGTAAGCCCACATTCGGTTCTGCACCTTTATTGAATGGGATCATATCAAGAAAATTATGAAACACTGGAAGGTAGCAACAATATTAATGAATTCCCTCTCATATAGAAACATGGCAAATTAAATTTTCACACAAATTTAAGAAGAAGTCTGGTCTATAACTGTGAGTCAGGAGATGTGGCTTCTATTCCTGGCTGTGCTACAAACCTACAGAGTGTTTTTGAACAAGTCACTTACACCAAGTCACTTGAGTAGAAAAAAATTCAAAGAATGCATGCCTCGAGCTCAATTTAGACAGATCCGTATCTGCTTATATTGGATGCATGCAAATGTAGGCATATGTCTCTGAAAAGCTGAGGCCTACCCTTTTTGGACTTTTCATCTTCTTATTCTATTTCTCTACGTGGAGAGAGACTGTTGGGAGACTTAATTCATAAAAGACTCCTCACATATCAATTATATTTATGCATAACAAGATTACCATTAAAAGTCCCAGCCCTGCAAAGACTCATATGCACATTTCACTTCACACATTTGTAGTAGTCCAATTTACTCTAATAGAATTATTCACTCTGTATAATTCTAGGCATATAAACTTCTGCAGTATCAGGAACTAAGTTAATGGAATAGATAATGTGTAAAAATACTCATACAAGTTAGTAATGAGGTTCAGGCTTCACATTCTTAAAGTCCTACATCACATTCAATAGAAGGATTTTAAAAATATTGCTATTATAATGTTCTGGTACAAGTAAGAGGCTGCATAGCCAACTTGACATAAAAAATTTTGCTATCTTATCATATCTACATTTTCAAAAGAAACAAAAACCTCTTTGAGGCGTGCAAAATAATTCCAAAAACTTCAGTTCTAATCATAAAAGATACTCATAAATCACCTGTGTGTTGCCACCATCCAAGCTGGTTTTGGCTTTTGCCTCAGACACTGAATAAATTCTACTTTCTGTTAATGCTTATGCTATTCCTACTACTTATTCAGTTGTGAATGAATATATTACACTAAAGTACAAAAAATATTTAATTCATATTAGTTGGCCAGATTTCATTTCTTTGATGGACACTTCCACAACTCCGACTTCCCAACGACAGGCTACTCTCTTGGACTAAAATTATGCTACGTACATAATGATATGCAAAGTAGGTCAAGTTTCCAAGTTGCAGCTACAGCCATACTCAACTTCACCCAAATGGATACTGCTCGCATGGTTAAAACTAAACATGCGTATAAATGTTTATAGAATTGGGGCTGAAAGTAGCAAACACTTTTCCTAATTTGGATGGATTTTTACCATAACACAAATTATTTACACAGAAATCTAACAGTAAAGCATAATTGAAAATATTTTGTATACCTTTCAAAAAACACCATGGGGAAAATACCTCCCCAGCAGCTGTTATTGGTAGAGCAGATAGGGACAAAAGAAGGAAACAACTTCTCCCTCAGTCTGTAATAAGTCTGCACTGGTAGTGCACTAATGCCAAGTACCAAACAAACTAATACAATGCAGTTCACAACTGCCTATTTTTTCTAGTACCACACTCCTCAGCCCAGAGACACAAAAGGTATCCTCCCTTCTCCCTCCCCTTCTTCACACAGAAATTATACTGCTGGCTGGGTCCTTGAACGCTGGCCTGCCACAACCACAGAGGAGGGGACACAAATTGCCTCTGTCTCAGTATTTTGCCGTTATTTTAATTTGATGGCATGTTAGTAACATGGAAAGGTTAGCTTTCTCAGACTATCATCTAAAATGTCTGTGACTAAGGTTTCTAATCTGTGGGGTTTTCTTTTTTTTTTTAATTTTTCTTCTTTTCTGTTTTGAACATAGCTTTCAATTAGCTTTCTAATTCATGCAATAGAAAGACATGACCAGGGTGAACATTATAGGTTTTTTTTAAAAATTAACTTAGGATATGTTCAGCAAAGGAACCCATGCTTGTGGAAGTTGGAATTAAAAAGAAAAATACATTGAGCAAAAGGAGAGCACTTTAGAATCAATATGGTCACACACACCCCAAATCCCCAACTCTTATGATCAGCAAGTAATAATTTCTTTAGTATGGTAATTTTCCACTTAAGGACTGAAACCTAAACCTAGATTGTAAAGCAGTATTCAAGGGGTCATAGCTTCTGCCTGTGTTTTTCCTGTCCTTTCTAGAACTCAGAGATGCAAAGAAAATTTGTCATGTTACAGTTTTTAATGTACCAAAGTGGGGAGAGTTGAGTGTGGAATTGGCAATGTCGTAGATTTGAATGCACGCATCTATTGTAGCCACACATGAGGAACCTTTTATAAAATCTTCTCCATAATCATTGTGTTCAGCGCAGGTAGCAATTCCTAAAAATCAACACAAAATACTCTGACATGCTTTCTAAGGTTCTGGGTCAAAGGAGGTGAAACAAGGATTTGTTAAGGCCTGTTTAATGAAAGACCGAGATAGGAAAAGACTAAAATCTGTGCTTTAAATGTAGTACACCATACCGAATCCTCTTTCAATTCTAAAAAACCCAATGCTCTCTTATACAGTATTTCGCACACTTATTTTCTAAGACTGAAATTCAAACTTTTCAAAGCCCTTACATGAGTAACTTGATTTCTTCTGCTCAAAAAATTAATGAAAGATACAAATCCTTTGATTTGGAGAGAAGCTTTATTTTGTGGAGAATATTAAGTGATTTTACTGTTGATATTTTCACATTAATATACATTATTTATCTCCACAGGGTGGCGAAAAAGAGAAAATTGCAAAGACTTACTGGGTGGCAGGAAGTGGGATTCACTATAATCAACAGCAGCAGGGGACTCTTTGAGGTTGTGTTGCAAGATATATTCAAGATTTTAGCAGAAAGAAAATAATTGCATTTAATATTGTGCTGGTGGGAAATAACATATGTTCAATCTTTTCCAGCTTTTATACTTACATTCAGATTTAGACTCTTGCCCTTTAGATGCAGAGATACAACTCCTTAAGATCTGGATACTTTTTTTTTTTTTTAAATGCACTTATGTAGAGAGTGTCCTTTTATTAGCCAGCTAGAGCTTTATGCTACTTGCGAATTTTACTTCAAAAATTTACTAAGGTTTCATGAACATACTCACTGGACAAAATAAAGAGCTCCCTGTTCAATAAGCAAGATATTACCAAAACATAATTAAGTTTCCAGCATTATTTTATTTTAGATTTTTTAATGAAAAACTCAAAAATTATGTGCTTTCTCAGATGTTTGCTTAAAATTTTTTTCTGGGTCAGATCACTACACTTCTTATAAATTCAGAACGTCTTTAAAATGGATATAGTTCTGTCTGTGTAAAGAGCAACTGATAAGTTGATGAAGTAATTGAAGTATGTTAATACAAAAAGCTGCCAGTCATATAAAGGTTTTCCACACTTAAAGGGGATAAAAATTTGTGCATATGATAAACTAACATTGAAGCTCAATTATATCTCATATAAGTTCAGGAAATTAAAAGTAGCTGTCTAGTCTAAGCTAATTGTGTAGAATTCCTTTATAATCAAATACATACATACAGAGAAGTACCTCTATAGCATGTTTCAATATTGCCCTGTTTTGCCCACGAATAACTGAAGTATAAGAGACAAACTGGCCACTGGAGGAGTCTGTCCCTTTCTCTGGATTTAAAAAGGAGCTAGAGACAATTAATTAAGGCTAGATAGCTATCTTTTAGTGACTAAAGCAAGTGAGAGGAATTCTATCTTGCACGACTATTGCAACCCTTGTCTAGTCTTACCATTTATTTACCTTTTCTCATTCTCCTGCTTTGTGTTACTTCAGAACAGGAATCTCGGGGTAGACCATCATCTGTGTAAAATGCTAAAGGAACAGTGATCATTTACACCATATGCGGATCTGCCTATTCCTCCCCTATGAGTTTAGCTGCATACTTCAGGGAAATATATAAAATTATTTTTCAATGAAAATCTGTTAAAGCCCTATTTTTCATAACCCTATTGTTTTCTTAATTTTCTATGTAAGTACAAATGGTAGTACATGTATATACGTAGAAAAATACATCATAAACTTCTGGAATATGAAAGATGCCAGATCTGGCCTTTATATTGACATAGACTTACAGGTGTCTGCAAAAAGAAATTGGGAGTTGTATGTTGGAGGAGGAGTTGGGGAGAAACAATCTGCCATTCGAGAACAGTCCTCTTAAAAGTCATATCAAAGCTAAAGAGATTGGTTTAATTTGTAAAATGTAATATGTACACTTCACAAGCTGTAATTCCATGGTTACTTTACATGGCTTAATGGCTGGCATCACAGAATTTAGTTTTGTTGCTCCACCTTCACTGCCAGCAGTAACATTAAGTGGCTACATATTCAGTCAGTTGAAGAAACTGCTCTGGAGTTGGGGAGGCAGCGAGAGGGGGTCTGTTGTGATTTGGAATAGCACAGCTACACAAAAACTAGTACTGGCAGAAGAAGGGACAGTGATGAGTGAATGGGTGCTGGTACGGAGATGATGCCAGCTTAAAGAAAGAGTGGAACTGCAGCCTACAAGTGGGATTCTATGGCACCTTAATTCAACAAACATTCAGGTTGACAGAGCCTTGCCTCCCATCCTTTCTCTACCAACTAAGCATTTCTATTCTTTTCTTTGCATCAGCACTAACACCCACATAAGCGTGCAGGAGCCAATTCAGGGAAGTAATTTGTCTGGAAGCTAATCCCACAAAAGTAAAAAACAAAACAAAACCAACCAAACAAACAAACAAAAAATTTTTTCAGCCAGATCTGCTCCAAGGAGCAATTCACAGAATGATCAGACAAGCACTAGTGCCAGCACAGCGCAGAAGGTAGAAACACAGAACCAGAGACAACAGAGGAGAGGACAAGACAGCCCAAACTTAGACCAACTCCAGCTGTGATGGATCCAGAGCTGGAGCCACCCTGACCACTTACAAGCTTCCTCTAAAACCTCTGCACTTGCTTTCAAAACACTATGATAGAATGAGTACATATACAGAGTTGAAATTACCAAGATGTCAAAGAAACAAAACCAGGACTTTTACACACTGAATGAGACAAGAAGCAAGAAAAAAATCCCCATGGTCTTGAAACTATCCAGCAGAGTTTCTGTAGAATTTAACAGGCAAGGACACATAATTCCTGACTGGACTACTGGAACTATACAGACCACACTTTTGAGTAAATTTCTACTTTCTAAGCCTTCATTGTGTAGTTTTGGGCTGACAGGAAGACATCAGCAGTGGCTTCAGAAAGCATTACTCATAGTTTACAGGACTCCACATCATCATCATTCTAAAACACATTATTCTACATATTAATTTTTGCAATGCAATCATCATGGAGATGAGAAGATAAGGTAGAGACAGCTTGAAAAGAATTGGAAAAGATGGAAACTGAGAAAACTAGGAGCTAGCATTTGGAAAATTAATAGTGCAGAAGACTGGACTTCTTTTCTCTGTGCAAGTATCTAAATTCTGCCATCCCACATCCACAAAAAAACAAACCTTTTGTTACTTGAGGATTTATAAGTTTTTAAAACGAACAGATTTGCCCTAGCTTAAGTTTGTAAGGGCAACTATGTAGACATGATGAAGCGTTGGAAAACTGAATTTAAAAGAAAGGAGAAAAATCTTTATTCAGGGAGAAATAAAATCAACAACAAAAAGATTTCTAATATTACAGTCACACTGTAAACAAGAGAAACAAAGCCTAGTATGTTGACTACAGTAACAATATTAAGAAAAAACTATCTCTGTAAAAGATATATTTTCTTAAAACTTTGGAAATTGCAGACAAAAGCTGAAGGGAAGCTACAAAGGATTGGCATGTCAATTCTTGAAAGAGAATAGGCTATTTGCAAGTAACTTTGATTAGACCAGTAAGCGAGCTACATGGGGACTGACTCAGACCACTGAGGTATTTGATTAGTTTATGTATGCAAAGTACATAAATAAATAAAGAGATACTAGTTAGTAGGTTTAGATTTCCCATCTGCAGCCTGTACTAGTTGGAAGGAAGATAAAAACTGTCACTGATTTAGGGGAAAATATCTAAGAATAGATTAGAAAGTTTTTTATTGACACCTGACTTGCCAAGAAGGCCCAGAATGAAGGACTCTAAGACAAAAGTGACATGAGGACTGTGAAACCTCTGTTCCCACAAATACACATCAACTAGCAGACAGGTCTTTGAATCTAACTAGGATAAACCAGTATTTACAGATACATTCGTGCTCCCACTGCTGTAGTATCTTCCTGTACCAGATTACAAATGTTCTACGGTCCTCTGCTGATAACTTAGGAAATTGGTATAAATTATATAAGGACATAAAAAGATTTCCAAAAGTTAGGTAGAATGGTCAAGGTATGGTAAAGGTTAACACAAACATTTGAACACATGATGGGATAAAAATGCCTGCTTCTGTAGGGTAGCAGTGGAGAGCAGCAAGGAAAGAGTGTAAAGGATACTTCAAGGAGAAAATGCTGGAAAAACACTGTCAAAGGTATTCAAAGAAGAGAAAAGCAAGCAGAATTAATTCACATGCAATCAGTCCATTTTCAGCTCTGTAGAACTACTGGATGACAGTTTTCCAGAAATAAAAGTTTCTCAGAAATAAAAGTTTCATGTGTAACTGTCCCCTAGCTCTACCTCCAGGTATTGAGGAGAGGGAAGGTAAGGAGTTAGATTTCTGAAGCTTTGATTACTGGCCTGCCCTGGTTGCGATAATAAAAGCAAAGTTTAATTGAGTTAATCCAATTTGGATGTATATTGATTTTTTTTGTTGTTGTTAGCAGCATTGCTATAATACACTTTCTGTCTTATTGGGCAAGGAGAAAGCATCCTGGGAAGGGAAAGATATGTGGCAAGGGGAAGAACAGGATGCTATCTCTGAGGCTGCGAAAAGGAAACATGGGCTTTGATGATACAACGGTAAATACACCTGTAAACCCCATGTCTTTCTGGTCTGCTTTGTTTATACAGATTTGGTAGCAGTCCTCAAAACTGAGTTCTCGTTAGTCAAGCAGATCAAGTCAGTTGAACTCAAACTGCCTGTAGGAGCACAGCTCAAGGATTCAACCGCATTTAGTGGCTAGACTTAATTAGATTCAACACCTGAACATATTTCCTTAGGGAATTTGTCACAGAGACAAGACAGCCTTTTTATTTTTATTTTAAAAAAAACCACAAACAAAGATAAACACCACACACACACACAAAACCGCAAAACAAAAAAAGCAAGCACAGTTTCATCTTAACAGCAGAAAGATAGTAAAACATATGAATAAGAATATAAGGACCACAGAACGTCTTTCCTATCTACAGTATTTTAACCCAGAAACTACAGCTCTTGTCTAAGTCAGTCATCACAGAGTGGAGTGCCCAGATTTTAACTGATAGTCTTTTTAATCAGTATGTGTTGGTATACAACCATGTACCTTTGAGTGAAGCCTAGAACTGCTGTCTTCAGAGCAGATGATTCAGACAGTGTTTTGCAATTACCCCACACTGTGTATCACAGGACTGCTCAATCCAGCCTGCTTCCTCACAGTCGCACCATCACAATAAATTATGATATGCATACAGAAAACATTACAATAATACAATTAAGAAGTAACCACCCTAATTTACTAGATCACATATAGTATTCCAAAACAATAACACATTTCTTACCAAAAATTTAAAAGATTGCTACTAGTTGGGGGAGATCACTGGTCTCCTTTTGTAATGAGTTTATGATATCAGATGTCCTCTTTATTACATGTTGGTCACTAGGAGAATTCATGGGTAATCAGTGATCTTTTAAAATCTGCTGGATTGTCACTCACCTCCTGTAATGCCCTAAGAAATATGTCCTTTCCTGATTAGATGCTTTGATGCCAAAAAACCGAAATTCATTAAAAAAAATAACCACAGTGAATTTAAGGTTTGCAAATGTATATCAGTGCAGCAAGTATAAATTGCCTTATAAAAACTATAAAGTAGATAATCAACATGCCAGGACACTAGAAACTAAGGTTGCTTTTTTTTTTTTTTTTAACAGACTGAAGTCATGTTCAACTCACTCAAAATCTTAGCTCTCCTGTGGAAAGACATATAAAAGGTTAAATCCCTAGACAACAAGGAGAAACCCAAACAAATTCCTCCATCCTAAATTGTCACCAGGATTACAAATCAACTAATTACAATGCAAGAATATGAACTAGGTTGCTTATAGGCAGTGTGTAAACTTAAAACTGTTCTGCACTGAAGGTTAATTTTTCATGCATGCTGTCCTATACAAGGCATAAATAACTTTTCCTGCACAACTATTAAAAATATTTTCAAGTATACATATACTCTGCACATTTCTCAGGAATTATAAGTTTGAACATTTGAAGTTGAGAATTCTTAATTAAATTACACATAGTTAAACTCTGTCTTTTGGTATCTTACAATTTTAAAGTAATTTTAAAAATACAGTAGCTGCCTATTTACATGTTGAAAAGTTGTACTTCAAAATGAAAACTGTTATGGTTCCAATCTGCTACTCATAACATAAAAAAATAACAGATATATATAATTCCACTAGTCACTGTACCTTATTATATTAGTCTTTACCAAGAAAAACATTTTCAAGTAATTTTTCTGACCAGAAGTTTATGAACTGAAGTTGGAAAGGTGATCTATAATTCAGGTAAACAATTTCACTATCAATGACTTTCTCCCTTGCTTCCAAGTATCTATTGCACACAGAGACTTCATTAAAGTGGATTGCAAAAAAAAAATTATACAAAAATATTTGCCTTTCCTGTTGCAGTTTTAATTTCCTTCAATATATTATCACACACTTCCAAATCAGTTATCAGTAACCTTAAATTTAGAATTCCTTACCTTTTTTCACCAACAAAAAGTATTTAAAAAATAATTGTTCTTTTAATACTATTGTGAATATTAGTTTCACTGAAAACAGAATGAAATTATATTGCTATCCAAGAATAAAAATGTTACAAACAACAAAACCACCATCAACAATAAAAAATAGCCTTTGCCTGTATGTTAATTTCATTATGTATCTAAAAGATTATGTTATCTCTGTTTAACTGCTCAAGAGTTCAACATTCAGAATCCATTTTTATGGCCTCACATAATACATGTAGTCATTTTTAGCTGTGTTACAAAATGACCAAAGACTAGAAACCCCAACCCACAACTGCATCCCATTCTACCAGGCACTACTCATCTAGACAGAAGACACACAGTAAAAGGCAGATTCTGTCCTTAATAGTCTTAAGTTTAAAAGACAAGAGAAACAGAAGGTGCAAGGAAAGAATGTAGTGCCTAAATACAAGTATGGAATGTGGGGCAAAGAGAAAGTAAGCTAATGGTTCATGGTCACAGAGGAAGACCATGGCAGAGCCAGAAATTACACCAGATCTCACATCGTCCTCTAACACAAAAGAATTCCTCTCTGCATACATATGGCTTTGCTTGCCTTTCTGGAGGTCTTAGGCCTTATTAAAACTCAGAGTGAGTTAAACAAGATATTTAGGACCTATACTCACTTCTTCAAATTAAAATCTGATCATTAATAGGTTAAGCAGGAAGTCCCAAGCATCACCTGCCAAGACGGCAATGTGAGCTTGTCTCTTAATTGCTACTAATAGCTTTATTTCACTCAGTGTGTATGGAAGAAAACTTAAAGTAACAAATTTTCATCCAGTGAGCAAAGGAAGGAAATATAATCTGAAAGTTTCCTTTGACATCTTAAAATGGGAATCACATAATTATGACAAGGGAAATGAATTGCTAGCATTAATCCCATATCCTCATTGCATTCCTAATTTTTAGTTCACACATTCACCTAACAAGAAATATAACCCCACTGAATTATAATAATTGTGTTAGAGTACACACACATTTACATTCTTAACTGGTTATATATATGTATGTATATATGTATATTTATATGCATGGAGACACAGGAAGACAAATACATATATATTATATAGACACATTGATATGTATACTTCCTGAAGAAATCAAAACATTTTGAAAGAAGAAAAAAATACCTTGCTGGACCACACTCATTACCTGTTAGTGAGCTGTTAATTCAGACTTTTCTTAGGAAAATGCAGAGTCATGAGTTTTACTATAAATATTTTTTAAAGAAAAACCTTTGCTCAGCAGATTTCCAATAATATAAACTGAACAGTTTCTTACTATCTGAATAATGGATATATATTTTTGTTTAACATTTATAATCTCAAAAATACCTGCATAAGTAAAAACATCTCACAGCATTCTAGCACTTACGAGTGAAACTATTGCCTGTCATAAAAAGAGCTAACAGGGCCCAGCACAGAAAAAAAACCCCGTTGGGTTCTTTATGATCTTTCTGACACACCTCTTCCTATGTCAGACTGTGTAATGCTCTCTTTCATTTGCTATTTCTCTAATCCTAATCCTTGCCTCCATGACAGAAGCTACTAGTTTTGTGGCACTCAAAGCAAAACCAATTAGTAGTACAGATATATTCTCAGAGAAGGTCAAAATGCTCATGGAAATAAGGAAATCAAAGCCCACTCCAAGATCCAGCTCCGTGCTTTAACATGACTTCAGACAAAGCTTCCCATCTCACCTCTGTGTTGCAATCTTTGACCAACGTCTTTGTTCTGCTTCAAATGTGCACAGGTATCACCATTACAGTCATCAAACTGCTGTTAAGGCCAGCTATTCACTAACTGGTAGTTTAAAATTACAGCAATGCTGTTTAGCAGACAAGTTGAACAAGATAAACGATTTATTCTGTTGAGCTCCATATAGTACTACAGCCACTGAAGCCCTGAAAGAATTCTGGAGCGCTGTACCTACTTTCCCTGACAGCTAAATTCAGAACAATCTTTCAACCAAAGGTAAGATTTTATTTTAGCTATAACCTATCCTTATTCTTCTGCTGTATTTCTGCAGGCATATTTCCCCACTGTTGTAATTTATCTATCACCAGACCATATGTTTTGTTCTTTGTTTTGTCCAGCAGAGATTTTGTTGTTGTTATTGTTGTTGCCTAAGGGCACCAGCCAGAACAATAAGCAGTTCCAAATAAGTTCCCCTTACACAGCCCTGGATATGCTAAAAATTTACTTGCTAAAGCCTGATCACAAGTGAAATGTGTTTGAACTTTGTCAGTCCTTAATACAGAAAGTTTTCACTTATCCTGGCAAAAAAATGATGAAACCTAGATTTAAAACTTAAAACAAACAAACAAACAAACAAAAACCCCACATGCCAGGACTGTAAAACAGAACTACATGTCCTATTTCTCAGTGGCGCTCAAGGAGAACACTCTGAATGGTAATTTAAAACCAGAAAGTACATATATGAAATAAAATGCATAGACTTGTCAAACAGAAGGAATATTATAACAGCAGATCCAGTGCTGTTCTTTTTTACTTTCACTAGTCCACAGTTCACCTGATTTGTATTGACTAGATTGCTGCCACTGATAAGTCTCTTCATTACTGCATCTGACATGAAAATTGACAGAAGACTAATTTTAGCAATATTATAAGCATCCTTCTATAAGTATATCACACAGGTTTTTTTCAATGTGTGAAACACTTCCCTCCTCAATATCAAGGAGATAATAGACATTCGTTATCTAAATTCCGTTTTAAAAGTCCAGGTCCCCCACATTTCTCCATGTTTAAGGAAAGCTGGCCATCAGCAGGGAACAGAGGGTTGAAACTGTTACAATAATTGGCAGGACACTGTGCAGACTCCAAAACACTTTCTTGAATGGGTATCTCCTAAATAAAATATTACAGCTTTTCCCTGAGTTTATAACATTGTAACATAGTCCATTGGCTTGTTCATTACAGTAATTTTCCTTCCCTTCTCTGTTTTTTTTTTTTTCATTAGTACACATTTGGATCTATTCCCCTTCTTAAATATCAGAATATATGGTAAGAGCTTATCCAATAAACACTTTTCCAAATATCCTAAAACATGTTACATAGCTCACAAAACACCCAAATAAATGGCTATTGCATTGAAATGTTCAGCATCTTTAACACTCTTCACAGCAAAATAAATTTGTTTAAACAGTTTAAAATGCAGAGGTCAGCCTATATTGGTATATCTAAAATACAACTACTTAAGCAGCATGCCATCAGTGTGGTTCTCAGACTCACTAAGCACAGATTACTGAAAGATACCACCTTTTTGGAAGAGCAGCATTGCCCATTATGAAATATTTTTCAAATCCCAACACCTAAAGCAGCCATATTGTATCTTTAAAAGTAATTGCATGCACCTTTCGAAAATAATAAAACAAATGTTGTAATGTCCCATCAAGTGCTGCCAGTATACCATCTCCACTGTACCTACAGAGAAACAGAGATATAGAAGAAGGACTTGATTTACCCCATTCACAAAGAATGGCCGTAGCATAACTGCAAGAAAAACTCTGACCTCTTGAGTCCTTATGCCTTAACCACTCAACCAATATAAACAACCCCCTGCTCCTTAATAATTATTTCCTAAGAAATAAACGTAGCATACTTGCAAAACTGTAGCATAGATAGACTGAAACAACTCTTCAGCTGCTTATACTTACAGATATAAACAGTACACAGTTCATAATCCACCTGGAGTTTTCAGAAGGTTTTGATATCAATGCTGTTCAAACACATCCTCTAAAACGTTGAGTCTATAATCCCTCAATATGTGTCAGATAAAGGATTTCATATTGATTTGAGGTCAGGATTTCAGCATAGTGTAACTCATGCAAACTTAAGGCTTTTTATGTTGTTTCTTTTCCTTTGTCTGGCTTCTCCCTTTTCACTTTCAAACACGCAATCTGTGATCCATGAGACTTAGGAAAAAATCCAAAACTGTTTTCCTTGTAATTCAGTACATCCAGATAAAACCATGCTAGAAGGTTATTATTGATGCCTTGTTTGCTCATGCTATACGCACATTCTATTATACATAATCCCTGGATGTTCTGAAGAATCATTGCTAAAATTAAAGAACCTTTGTTTGAACTTGAAGTTTCGGTGAGTGAAAGGCATGTGCTAATAGTAGAAAAGCTTAGAAAAACCTGCAGAAAATGGTACTTCCTTACTATTACTACTTTTGCAAACTAGCCACAAAAAGATCATGCTAGGTAACCTCAACAAATTGGTTCAGGTGCCTAAGATTAACATTCACAGTGCTTTCCCCGGACATATCTTGCCCTCCTTAACACATACAGAGTTGGATCATTAACTCATTAAGTTTATTTAAAAGTTGTTCTCCCTATTTGCATGATTGGCTGCAACTAACAGTCTGTTTTGTAAACTAAGCAAGTTTATTCTTGGTCTGTGTTCATGCAATGCTTAAGAATTGTCTACATACAAAAGTTATGCTTAATTACACATTTAATTTAATCAGCTTAAGCCCTGTACTGTGATAGGATCATAAGGTTGCTTTTTACGTGTGAAGTTCCTCTTGTTAGGGAAGATGGACCTTTTATACTATTTTATACTATTACAGTTGCATCCACATCCAGGTTACACTTGCACAATTATTTCAGTAAAACATAATGCATAGCCAAAATACTTACACTGCTCTAGAACCCATGTTAACAGAACACACATCTGAAAGAGTAAATGG
The DNA here is from genome assembly GCF_964188355.1 of Buteo buteo. Lineage (NCBI taxonomy): Eukaryota > Metazoa > Chordata > Aves > Accipitriformes > Accipitridae > Buteo > Buteo buteo. The sequence continues at coordinate 16,096,051 of NC_134186.1, read as the reverse complement.
TCCTTAGAAATTTTGGTAAGAGACTTCATTAGGAATTAAAATACTCTTATTCTTGATGTGTACTATTTTAGGGCTGATGGAAAGTTCCAGATATAATAGTCAGTCTCTACCAGAAGAGAAAATGGCATGAGTACTGGTAGAACCAGCTTTATGAGTTTCTGTGGCAACCCAATAACTGAGAAGGTGTTTCAATTTTCACTGCAAACAATCCTTAACTTTGGATGCTTTTAAATAGAATTCAGGATGTATTTATATTTGTTGCTTAGAAAATTGAAAGACTGAAGATGCAAGGTCACCTGAGCCAACAAATCCTAGTAAATACTTGAAATTTCAGAAAGTGTTGAAAATGTCCAAGAATGCTTTCAACTTAGGATGAGATTTTTCAGTACTTTTGCAAAATATAATGGCTCTTTGCTATATGGTAGCACTGGCACTGAACTATAAAAACAATGTGAAACATTAATAATTTGAAATTTTCCTAATGGAAATACCTAATAAGAAACTTTAATCATTGATGACATTGCTATTTTTATAATTGAGCAGGGATCTCCATTCTAGGGCACTAAGAACAGAGGAAAAATAAAATTTAGGTATTACAAAGCCCTAGAATATGTAGTTTCATTAATGGAATTTCAATAGATATAAATGGTTTTAATGAACAAATTGCTCTGTTAGCAATGGAAATGTTCAGCGTGGCTACCAGCTGATTTGTGCTGTATCACGCTCATGTGGGTCCAACCACAATAGTTGCTCTTTGCTGCACATATGTCCTGTGGCCTCTCCCTCCACTTTCCCCTGACCATGGGTAACACCACGAGCGCTGGTTCCCTTTAGCACTTCACCAGGGAACGCAGCTAGGAGCTGGGCAAGACGCAGCACATGATTCATACAGAAATGAAGACAAGCTGGCTGGCTGGCTATAGATACTGCTGCATTCACTCTGCAGTCTTAGCTGCGCAGAGGAACACTTTGGATGATTCTCTTTCCCTATCTAATCTACTCACCAGTTTTTCTGAAGCTTATAAAAACTTGAAACTTTTCAGACACTGCCCCACTGTCAAATTCTATTGAAATCAGCCAACATTTTCTGAGATACAGACTGGCACAGACATTGCAGATGTGTTTCTATCAGAAACGAGATGGAAATACACTTGATAATGAACATAAATATATCTATTTTTTCTGGAGGTAAGTGGTTGTCCTGCTTTTCTGCTCCCAGATTCCTAACCTTTGTCCCTCTATGGATAATACAAGAGGTCTCACATTGCACTATCACAATGGCTGGTAGTAGAATGCTATATCCACAGATTTGTTAAATTCCAGCATCATCAATACTTCTAAGCAATCCTCTATTTCAGTAGCATAAAAACATTATTAACTACATGGATATAATGACAGAAATATTTAAAATGCTATCAGACTGTAAAAGCAGTATGTTATGGACTCCTGGAATACTAGGCAACAGGTTATGGAATATCCTTTATAAGTTTTCAATTTTGGAAAAATGAAATTGTTTGCATATGGAAATTTTTAGGTATAATATTATTTCCTCACAAAATACCTGTAGATTCAGAGAGGCAAAAACACACTGAAGTGTAAGAATTAGGTATATATGCATCTGACAGAGTGCACACAAAAGATTGCGTGCTGTTACTCATGTATTATATACAGAGTATATGTGTATATTCATATATGAATTGAATACCTTATGAAATTCAGTGTACGATAATGAAAATACAGATAGACTTAAAGATGAGCATTTAGGCTTCTCACTCAAATTTCTGTTATCCATTGTAAAGCAAAAATAATCAGAAATGGCCAAACCTGTCTTTAACAGGTACTTTTTTTTTTAACTAGGTACCTGAATGTTACACACGGTCTAAAAACTTTCATGTTATAAATCACTTCAGAAATAACGATGGATTTATAACTCCCTCTCGATACTGCAGACAAGTGCTACTCTAATCCAAATCACTGGGATCAGGCAGGTTGCATGATACACCCTCACTCAGGACTGTTTAGATCCACCTAAGCATCAGCACTGAAAGTTATTAGCAAGGCATAAAGCATTTGGAACTGTGGCATATTTACTATTGTTCATATTTAAAATCTCCTTTTAAATATTGTGTAACTTTCTGAAGTTTTATTAAGGAACATTTATTGGCTATTAAATCACTCCCCACCCTGTTGCTCTACAGGACAACACTGCATGCTCTTAAAGGCTTGGGTGGCCTAACAGAGTCTGTGACTGCTCTCAGACTTCACTTGCTAGATATATTTACCTTACTTCTACCATTTCATATGGAATCATTTGTCAGTTTCAGTGCCATTCCTTCCTCTGAGCCAGCACTTTCATTTTATTTAATTTTTATCTTTTAGATTCATTTTGCCTCTTCAAGGAATAAAGAAATTGAGGAACTAACTCCAAATTTAAGTTCATATGGCTTCCATCTCTTTATGATAACCCTCTAGATAAGCAGGCACATTCTGAAAAGGACAATGATAGATTCCTTTGTATAGTGGTCTCTCTTCAGATCCCACAAATAAGCACCAAAAAAATTCTTAACTAATATGGAATTTCAGCTTAGATGGTCACAAATTAACCAGAGAAGGGTGAATGTTAGTTTAAACAAATTACTCACATTTTCCATTTTTGGTCTATAGCATAAGAAATTAGATAGTTAATTTTAAATGCAAAGCTTTGTACAGCGTGCAAATCATGTCTGTATGTCAAAGTAAAATAACAAACCTAATGAGGAATGTTAAAAAAGCAAGACCCATTAGTTTAAAGATACATGGAAGCAGCCAAAGATGACAAACATGCATAAAATTCAAAACATGATGGAAAAGGGAACAGGCACCGAACCACATAAATCAGTGTTTTGAATTCTATTTCTCTGTGGGTATAATTGTACCTTAGTTTCTTATAATGATTTATTGAGGTAAATAGTCTGTATGGTTTAACAGCTACAGCTTCAAAGTGTCAGGCACAGACTCTCCTTTATTCATGAGGCAGCTGAGTATTGGGATGTGAATTAGCTTCTGTATTCTGGGACTTGGCAAAGTTTGTTTTTAAGGTCCTTATAAAGGATTCATGTTGATGCAGCTATTCAAATGTGAAAAACACTGTGCTGTAATGGATGAAATAGAAAAGCTTTACAGTAATTCTGGAGGCAAAAAAAGTAAAAACACTGAAATAAACCATTCAGAATTACTTTCAGCAAAAGAAAGGAATGCCCCAGAGTTAATTTTAATACATTATATCATTTGGGGGAACACAGAAAAAAACTAATTTCTTGATGAAGTACAAAAGTGCGATGGGATTCCAGAATTTACTTTTAAGTTAAAATAAAATAAAGTACAAAAAAGAAATGGTAGAAGTTTAAGCTGTGATATTCACATTTTGGGTTGATTGCCAAACCACACGTTCTATTGCTCTCAGACCAGGATAAACCAACCATTAACTAATCAAAAGAATCATTATCCATGAAAGCTATGATGGCATTTTAACAGTTCTTAATCTATTAATAAGAAAGAATAATTTGCAAAATATATTCCCTCTTCTGTTTATATTCATAGGGCCATTCTTAGCAGAAATTATATGTAGGCTCCCATGGTGTAGAAACCCTATGAAAGCCATGAAAATTCACTAAGCTTCCTTACGCACTGTGCCAAGATATTCAGCAGGAACTTTGGTCATTGCCAAGAAACACGTGTGCCTCAGATACAGAAGCTCTGCATGTACCGGTATTTCAACATTCCTGGAGAGAAATGTGACCCCTTGATGCATACACTGGTTTGCTGGCATGCTTGCATTCCTCCCCATCTGTCAGAGTGGCATTCTGCCTTCTCACAAGGTGGGATGCCAGTTTCGGAGCACAGGTGCCAACCAAATATAGGTTCAGACTAATACTCTGCAAAATGTGGCAAATGACATTTCACCTGCAAGAAGATCGTCCTACCCCTGACCCATGCCAAATTAGGATTGCATGCTTCATTAGCAAAGGGGCTCATCAGCTGAAAATCATAGGCAGCACCAGAAATGCTGGTTTTCCGTATAAAGTCTCCTAGCTGAAGGTCTTCAGCACTGAGGTTTAATTTACAATACACCAAATTTTCCTAACGTTGCGGACATACAGCCCTTTTGAGAAAGCTGCAACAGACCATGGACAGAGATCTGTCGAATTCATCCTCCCAGACTCATTTCTAACAAGTTCCAAGATTCTTAAAAAGGGCAAATGAATTAACAGTAGGGAGAAGGCATAAGTAAAGATTTGCGTTACCTCTAAGGGGGTTTGCTAACAACACAAAGAGAACTACCTTTATTATGACTGTCAAAAAACTCAAACCAAACCCACTTGTTATCAACGACCAAATTGCTCATATAATTCTAAAATCCTTAAATTATAATGAAATATTTTATTATAAAAATTGACATATGATATAAAAAGTTAAGTTAGCTTTTAGTTTGAAAATTTACATACATGTGAAAGTACACTACTCATGAACAACCATTATATAAAAACCATTCAACATACAATGACAACACTGGATAATATCAAATGGTGTTTCAATACCCTCAGAATAAAGTATATTTTGAACTCCTTCATTAATGAAAATATTCCACACTAAATTAATCTAACAAGAAAAGTTAAATATTCAGTTGATCGATAAATATAATAGCCACAAAGTAGTGTTGGTTTTGCTTCCAAATTAGCATAGCCTACTTTATTTATAAATGTATAAAACAAAAATGAAGCATTGCTAGTCTAAAAAAATTATCTGCTTTCAGGAAACAATTCACTATCCCTTCTTTTGTGATTTACTATGATTCCGTAATTTATTTATCTCAGGATACACCTAATAGATCATCAACTTTAGGTGATTTTGTTAAACTAACTATCCAAAAATGAGAGTCATATTATGCATAATTCTGCATTATTTAGGCTATTCAGAAGGCATGCCACTGCTATTCCCAAACGACAAACTCAAAGCTATTAATTCTTACTAGCACAAAATTATGACTCAATACATTGAATTCTATAATTACAATTCAATATATTAAGATGCAGTTTCCTGCATCTGAGATGGAATAACCCCATGCAACAGTACAGGCTGGGGGCCAACTGGCTAGAAAGCCTATTTGCAAGAAAAAAAATATAGGTCCCTGTGGACAACAAGCTGATCATGAGCCAGCAGTGTGCCCTGGCAGCAAAGGCAGCCAACAGCACCCTGGGCTGTTTTAACAGGAGCATTGCCGGCAGATTGAGGGACCTGATAATTTCCCTCTTTCTGGCACTTGTGAGACTGCATCAGGAGCAATATCTCCAGCTCTGGTCTTCCCAGTACAAGACAGATATTGAAACAGTGGAGCAAGTCTGGCAGAGACACCAAGACAACTAGGAGGCTGCAGCACGATATACAAGAAGTGGAGAGAGCTGGGTTTGCACAGCCTGGGGAACAGCAGGTGAAGGTGAGAGCTTTTTGCTGCCTGCAACTGCCTAATAAGAGGGTGTAGGGAAGATGGAACAAGGCTCCTCGTGGAGGTGTGCAGTGACATGACAAGAGGCGATGGACACAAGCCAAAATATGGGACATTCCAATTCAATATAAAGAAAAAAATTACCTTGAGGGTGGTCAAACACTGGGCCAGGTTGCCAAGAAACACTGTGGCATCACCATCCTTGGAGATACTCCAACTTGACTGGAGATGGCCCTATGCAACCTGCTCTAATTGGACCTGCATCAAGCAAGAGGTAGGACTAGATGACCCCTGGCGGTCCTTCCAATCTACATAATTCTATGTTTCTATGATATACATGATACGATTTTGTATGATACACATACCAGTTTTAACAATGCCATATACAGGAACATTTATCAGTATTGCACCCTAGACACTTGCTAAACTATTTAGGGACAGCATACAGCCTTACATTTGCTTTTCTCAGCTTTTCATTCAAACAAAGGCTTCAGTCTTTTGTACAGAACTTACTTCTAGTAAATTAACAGCATTACACATGGCATTTATACTAAGCCTTCCCACTTTGGATCCCAAATGCTTTAGAAATAATGCATTATTTAAAATAGAAAAAGGCACCTGTTAAAACATGCACCAGAAAAACAAGGAAAGTGGCATAAAGTCAGTAGAAAAGCATATTTTTCTTCCTGGCACACTGTGCCTATATGTCACAACCACTGTCCTAATGTTAAGAACACTGTCCTGCCTCTAGGCAGGATACCACAATTCCATGACAGTCTCAGGCATATCATAAATATCACAAGAGGACATGATCTTTCATGCCTAGGTTAATTTATTTAAAATTTATTATTTCAGACTATTAAAAATATCCTGATGCTTGGGCTACAAATTTCTACGCTCAAAGTCAAAATGTACATAAGTTGCTGCAGTTCTGCACCTGCAACTTAATGTCATTTATTTTAAGAAAATGAATACCAAAATGGTAAAATCAACTGCAGTATAGGTAGAGTGCACGGTAGGTTCTTGGCGAAGTCGTCAGATAGTTTATAGTTTTTTAACACAGCGTATACCTTGAAAAGATCACTACATTAATTTTAAAGATCTGATGTAAGAAATAAGATGTTGGTGTTAAACAGGTAAAAGAGGGTAATAAATTTCCCTTTTATTTTTGTGTTTATTGCAGTCACTCAAAGCCAATAGGCTGTGACTGATACACAAGTAATAATCCATGAGACCAGTACCTGGACAAAGCAAACATGTATTTGTATGTCCTTTTGTATAGTAAAGATCTTCCAGTAGCTAAAATGAGCAAAAATCAGCATTGCCAAGTAGACACGCTGCCTATGTTTTAAGTACCACAAGTCACCAGAACACATACAAACTGGCTACAATGGACCCGATTCATCTTCCTATAGGCTCCTGTAAATAAGACAGGTAATGAATGATCACATATTTGGAACATATACTGTCAGGACACAAATTAATGAAAATTTTTTTGCAGTAGGAAAAAACTTTCTGATGCAGTGGCAGCAGACAGTACTGTGATACAGCTCTATTATGGGGATGCAGATACTGTCAGAAAAGAAAAATCTCCAGCAGTCTTCAAAGTTTATTTGGACATTGGGTGCATATTAGAAGTCTATGTGCTCCACTGACGAAAGTTAAGCAGAAACATTTCTTTTCCAAAAGGAGTGACTTTGGAGCTATGCAGATATATCAGAGTTTTAACACACCCATTTTCTTCACACCTTTCTCAAAGCATTTTGGATGACGTGAAAAGCAGCAGTGTAAACATATCTGGTGTTATTTCTTATTGCTTTCCACTGACCACTTCCACAAATGTTACTGAAGTCCCTAGGGAGGAGCAACTAATACAATCGTAGAGGATTGGAAAGGAGAATACACAGAGACACTGTTTTTCCCGTATCAATTACATTTCCTTCTAATTTCTCTTTGCCCAACCAGTAAAAGATTCAAAGGTGTTGGGAACAGGAATAATTATATGAAGAGACAAATTCTGTATACAGACAACTTCCAACTGACTTCAGACACTTTGGCTTTCACAGCACCACATTACTCAAAAAGGACAATGTTAATTTTGTTCAACCTTTTTCAGCAGACAGTTATTCACTGAAGTATGTTAAGGAGTGGTTTGTCCATGCCATTTTCAAATTACCCAATAAATTAAATTCCCTAAGAGAAACAGATGGAAATGTTAGATTCCCTTTTCATTTAAGTATTCTGCTTTACTAGAGATGGATGAAACAGGAGATACACCAAAGGAAGAAACTACTGAGTTTTCACTCTAAACAAACACAATTCATTTTGATAATACTGAAGATTTTGTCTCATCATTCAGACTCGCAGTAGAATAATTGAATTTGGCAGATACTTTCTGTGAAACGTCTTTATTGGTGCTTTTATGTGTTAGCAAGCACAAAAGAAAAAGAAGGAAAAGAATTGAAATATATATAAAGCTATATCTTCATAGCAATAAAAATGATTTTTACTCAGGTAAATGAAGAGGCCTAGTCAGTCTAATACGATGTAAAATCTTAGAGGAAGCAAAGCGCTATATTTCCTTATTTTGATGTAGCTGGTTCACATCAACTCCAAGTAAGAGATATATGGTTGGCCTTGACTGGCTACACTGATACAAAACTACCTGGGTCCTGCTTCCACTAGGACTGTACCTAGAGAAAGGTGTCCTAACATACCTTTTACGATGAGGATTTTTAAAATCTTTGTATTGAGGACAAAGCCTAATACATGCAATGGTACTGGAAGCCTGCACAGCGCTGGATTCAAGGACATCATTTCTCCATTCTTTGTTTTCTTCATTCGTTAAACTGGGGCAACAATTCTTTTTTCTGTGGTATTGAATAATGGCCTGTTCTGCTAGCCCAGAAATAAAAGTAAGTGAAGATAGTCTTTGTATTGATGTGCTGCCTGCCTTGTTTATGATAGAAACTATTTTGTTTTTAGAGGGGAAGTGTTCTAAGAAAAGCTTTTATAACAGGTTCAGAAATATAAAAGCCATTTCAGGATGAGGACATCTCTATCCTTTATTTTGTTAGTCCTTGAAAGGGCTTTTTAAATGTTAACAGCTATGACTGCCTTCCCTCAACTGATGCTCCCTTCTCAGCAATCCTTCTGTTGACATCTCTTTGTTTGCTCTTAGCTTGTCTCTCCTTCTTCCCAACCCCTTAAAGCAAAACTTAGCAAGAGCTTGGAATTGAACTTTTGGCAGACTTCGGGCCACTAAAACACACTGAATAAGTATGTTGCATAAGTCAGATTTCAATAAAAAAATTTCTTTCCCCACCTCCAGTGATATACAGAATATTTTCCACTCTTCTCTGTGGCAACCTCTATATATTGCAGTGACAACTACTAAGCAAAGCTGGTCAGAAAACAGGAAGCATTCTCAGCTTAAAATATGCTGAAAGATATGAAAGAGTTTTGAAATGCTAGGGTAATGTCCTGTTTCCATTTAAAAAGAAATAAAGCTTTCTGCCTAAAACAAATTTAATCTAAACTGTGCACTTAAAGTAGGGTGTATGTGTACATACATACTTTTTTTTTATTTCAAGCTAAAAATTCAGTTGTTTCCTTGTTAAGCTTTCCTACAGACAGATACTGGCAGCATTCCCTGTCTCATGGTGATAGCTACTTTGAGTATCAGAAGTTCATTAGTAACAATTAAAAATTCTACAGCACTTGAGAAGAGGTTGATCCTATTTTATATGCCAATGTCAGTTAGCATATTATAAATTACAGTAGTCCAATTACACTATAGCTAATATTTAGCACTTATACATTGCTTTGAACACACACTGTGCAACCCTTAATTAATTCTTAACGCTGGCATGTAGATATATTATCCTAATTTCACAGATAAAGCAGAAAGGTGAGATAATTTGCCAAAGGCACTTAGTCTTGGGTGGAGCCAGGACTATAACAGGGGAAGATTCAACTCTGAATCCATGGCTTCCAGGCCATATCTTGGACAGCATGTGATAGTTCTATTACTGCAGCTTAGTCGGTCACCGCACACCAAAGACATCCTTACCACATTACACAACAAAAAAATTCTTTTTGCTGTCAGACCTAGTTCTACTTTCATCTACCCTAACTCTACACAGAGAGCTCAAAAAAAAAATTAAAAAAAAATTCTGAAGATTCTACATCAGGTTCTTCAAACATGAAACTGCTTCTGCAAGATCTAGTTAATCCTCAGCTTTCCCATACCTAGTTTTCCTAAGCTGTTGTCTGCCCAAAGTTTTTATAATACAGATTGCCGAGATTCAAAACTTGGAACTGGACTGGAATAGAAAATCTTCATTAAGGTAGTTTTTTTAGTATTTCCTGTAATAGAGCTGGTGTTCACCTATCTTCCTCCCCCAAAGATGGTTCCCATCCACAGACTGGAGCTCACGATAGAAGCAGAAATATATAGAAAAGTCAGAAGTGATTATATACAGTGTTATATAGCACATCATACAATTTAATTCATTGGCTATTTTCACCCCAAAGTAAATCCCCTTGAAGCACACATTGGACTTCCCCATCCTCCCACATTACCCACCAAGTGCACCCAGGTCCCTGAGCAAAAGCGATCCTGCAGATGGGTTTGCCTTTGCCTGAGACAGGCATAACCCAGACTGCTTTCCCTAGCATATTTTTTATGTGCACTACAGAGACTTTATCCCCTTCTGCGACACGTAAATGTTCTGATTAGGCAGGGCCAGCTCGATTGGTAGATCCTTGGTTGACTAACCAACCGGCTTTTGCTAAATGGGTATCCCAATGTTCAAAGGTCTCACCCCCCATTGCTCTCAGCATAGTCTTTAACAGTCCACCATATTGTTCGACTTTCCCAGAGGCTGGTGCATGATAGGGGATGTGATACACACACTCAATGCCATGCTCTTTGGCCCAGGTGTCTATAAGGTTGTTTTGGAAATGAGTCCTGTTGTCTGACTCAAGTCTTTCTGGGGTGCTCTGTCACCATAAGACTTGCTTTTCAAGGCCCAGGATGGTGTTCCAGGCAGTGGCATGGGGCACGGGATGTGTTTCCAGCCATCTGGTGTTGCTTCCACCATTTTAAGCACATGGTGCTTGCCTTGATGGGTTTGTGGGAGTGTGATATAGACAATCTGCCAGGCCTCCCCATATTTGTATTTCAGCCATCGCTCTCCACACCACAGGGGCTTTAACCACTTGGCTTGCTTGATTGCAGCACATATTTCACATTCATGGATAACGTGCGCGATAATATCTATGGTCAAGTCTGTCCCTCGATCATGAGCCCATCTATATGTTGCATCTCTTCCTTGATGGCCTGAGGTGTCATGGGCCCACCAAGCCATAAATAATTCAACCTCATGTTGCCAGTCCAGTTCTGGTTCCATCACCGCTGCACTTGTCCAGTTCCATCATTGCTGCACACTCCTCAGCTTCATCAAAGTTCATACTTCATTAATCTGGGTGCTTTTTACTGTAATACCCTTGATATGGCATACGGCCACCATAGTGATAGTAGCAGAGGATGGTTACAATCCATCGACCTCTGGGTTATAAGACAGAGTATAATTGTACAGGACAGTGAACAATTTTGTTACCTTATCTGTCATTTCACCTCATCTTTCTCTCACCTTATTGTCTATCTCTGTTCATTTCCAACAAAAAACCTCAACGTGCCTCCCTATTGTGCTTTGGCTATACTGATAGAGAGTCGTTTAGTTGAGGTCTGATTTCTGCATTGTAGGCAGTTTCTGCTTCATGCAAAAAATCTCACCTCCTGTGAATTGAATGTTAATTTCAGGATAGTCTCTTAAGAGGGACTTCATCTCCTGTGAATTGAATGTTAATTTCAGGATAGTCTCTTAAGAGGGACTATTTCAAAGAAATGTGGAAAATTCACACCGATATTGCCCAGGATCCTTACCTACTGTTTTGCTTATATCCTAAGACAGTCTCACAGATTGGAAAAGACAGGTTTCTTCTTAGAAACCCAGTCTGTCTTGTTCTCCTGTGAATCATTATATTTCTCAGTTGTTCAAAAGAATACAGCAAATATAACATTGAATCCTAGCACAACAGGATTTCCAGAACTCCTTTCTTATCACTTACTAGTGTTACTGGAATTATATAAAGCTCATGAGTTGCACATCCTCAGAATTATCTGAAATATCTCCATAAAGATAAATGAAATCTTTACATAACCAGTCTGCCACTGAGAGAACCCACATTTTTGTTAGCAGTCAGATCACTCCATTTTTAAGTTACTCCATAAGCAGATGGATGCCATTTAATGCTAGGGATGTATCTGTTTATTAAGGTACCTCTTTTCTGCAAAACCAGAGCATTTTTATCCCAAGTGAGCAATAAACTAAGCAAAAAAAAAAATCTAAAAGCCTCTCACTAAAATATCATCAGCACATCATTATTCAAAATGTAAACAAAAACAAAATTACCAAACCATTAGTCAGCCATATAAACATTAGTACATTTTAGTTGTCCTGAAAAAGACTTAAATTTAACAGTAAGCCACAACTAAGACCCAATTATAATAGCTGATTTAGAGTTTAACAGTCTCATTTTCTTGCACTTTTTTTTTTCCCAAGGCAAACCTTCTCAGTTTGTCCCATAAGGGAACCTTAGCCATGAAGCTAAAATTTCACACTTGTTTTTATTAAGGAACAGGTCTTTAGGCATAATAGTACAGAAACTGTAATAAAAGCTTAACTTTAAAAAAATTGAAAAGGTACAGTTACACTGGTATCAGATTACCACAATTCCTATTAAGTTAACAGACTAAAAATGCTGCTAGATACTACTCTAAAAAATTGAGGTTTTTAATTTATAATGTTATTTTTTACATTTTTTGCATTTTACTCCCCTTCTGTTAGAAATAATTTTTAAACACTGAAACTTAAATTAATCCAGTATTACAGTCATTATATAATATTCTATACATTTAAATACATTAAAATGAAGTTAAAGTGGTAAATATAACATTCTCTCATATTAATGCTCCCTTCTGCTCTTTATCATTGTCAAACAATAACTACAGAAGTTGTAGAAAGCAGGTGTAAGAGCTATGCCTTTCTATTTGATTTTGCACACTCAAGCAGTGCAATATATGTGAATGTGAATTTAAACATCACTATCCTAGTGCTGTTCCGTATAAATAATAATTGAAAATAATTATATTCTACACATATCTATAATTCTGAATCTACCTACCCAGGAGTGGAAGGGCTATATCAGCACATTTCTACATTATTAGATCTGCTGAACTTTTGTGCTCCATCTTCCAGAATATTTTCTTATCAACTCTTCTTCCATTGTATTTCAGTCCTACAAAAGAACGATGGGTGACATCTGAATAACAAGGCTCAGGGAAAACGTTAAAAAGTATCAAAGTGACTGAGGAGCTTAATTGCCATACTCACAAAAAAAATAGTAATGACACATTTTAGCTCTGTAAGGAGGAAATTCATAAAGACAAACTTAGCTAGGAGCAGTTCATCCCCCAAGGACACGGATTCCTCTCAAAGACAGTTCAGAGCTGAAGCCTAACTTTAGAAGCCCTATAGGAACTTTTCATTCACTACAGGGAGAGCATAGGAAAACTACATTCAGAAAACTGAAGGCAGTCACTGCAGGATCTTCCCCAAACTGTTTGAAAGCTTGACTCAGCTGCAGCCAGCAGTCAGATCACCTCAGCTAAAAGTGAGTTCATGGAACCAGACCGACCACCATCACCCACCCCAAGCTGCTTCAGCATAAAGAGAAGTTACTTGCAAGGAACTGAACATCCTTCCTTTATGAGATGTGCCGCCCATCAGCACCTTTACACTGTCTGTAGACCTATGTGTTATGGGACCTATGCGCTATGTTTTCAAAGTTATGTTTACCCCTAATCACTCTTTGCAGAGTGTGGTTTTCTTGCCTTGCAGATGACTACACCTGGCATTGGCAGGCACAGCCTACCTTGTCATTCCTTCCGTCTAGTCCTCAAAATCCAAAAAATTTCCCTGATGGAACACGGAGCTAGACAGGGTGGGTGGGTAGACTTACTGGCTCAAATCCAAAATGTTTAACAGGTGTAGCAACACAAACAATAAAAATTAGAATAAAACCTTGTGATTAGAATAAGCCAAACAAACCACTACAGGTAAGCAGATGCAAAGAAATGCAGCTTAGACCACCGCAAGTTAAAACAAAGTTCAGATTCAAGCCAGTTATTGAGAAGAACTGAAGATCTGGGGCATATTCTGACCACCTATACTGTATATACAAAGCACACAATAAGACTGAGAGAACGAGCACATGTAATTTATGGGTACTGCTGGAGATGAAAAGTCCCATGGCTGAAGTGAGTGCCTTTATGCACATGGACAACATGAATGTACAGACTGACAACCACTCAAAAAAGATCTAATTAAGACACTAACTTGAGTTCTTTTGACTAAACAAGAAAATTGCAATCATTTGTTTTAAATCAATTGTTAAGGAGGTTCTAGTAAGACTACATACACTTACATGCGCTCATACCTGTTTTCACCTTAAGTAGTTTACCTCATTTTAATTTCAAAAATCCTTAAGCACCCAACTTTAACCTTAAACTAGCCAGGTTTAAGCTGCAACATGAATTGGCACACACTGTCTGCACATTTCGGTATGCGCACCTTAGCCTCCTGGCATTAGTTGGACCGTTACAACTTTATCATGGGGATAAAGTCACTATGTAATTGAGGAAGTAAAACAGAAGGGATTTTCATAACATTAAGACGAGAAGACCTGAAGATGTGACTGTGCATCTTCCCATCCAACAAATCTAAGCAAAACCCCCAGAATATTAACATTCGGTGGCAACCCATCCAAACTGAGCTAATTCTGAAGCACACGTCTGTGTGTGAGAAAATACTAACTTGGGGGGTGGTAAGTGAATTTCTGCTTCGTACACGGCACACATGTGGAGGAGATGGGACGGCAGGAAAGACAGTGATGGCAAACGGCCAGAGCAGCTGAAGGGTTAACTGGAGACATTTGGAGCCCCAAACACAGAGGAGTCCGCACAGGTCACAGACTGCCGCTCTCCACACGAGGTGGCAGGGCCGGTAGGCGGGAGGGGAGCCCCCGCGTTACTCCGGTGCGGCGGCGGGAGGGATTTCGGGTCAGGCTGGAGCTGGCGGGACGCGGGCGGTTGCTGAGGTGGACCGAGAAGAGCGGGAGAGGCGCCCCGCCTCCGCCTCCGCCTCCGCCCCGGCCCTCCCCTCACCGCCGGGCCGTGAGGAGAGCGGCGGGAACCTCGCGGCGTCCTCGCGGCTCCGGCCGCTACCCGAGGCGCGCGGCAGGAGGGGGGGCGGGGGGAGCTACCGCCGCCTTCAGGCGACCGTTACCCCACCTGAGGCGCCGGCAGCGGCACGCCCGGGCGGGGACCGCGGCCGCCTCCACGCCGGCGGCTCGCACGTTCGACCGCGGCCAGGGCTCGCCTTCCCTCCTCGGCGGGGATTACCTCAGGCCCCCAGCCAGCCGTCGCCCGGCCGCGCTCACACGCCGGCAGAAGCGCAGCCCCGGAGCCGAGAGCCCCTGGCTCCCCTCGTTACCCCAGCGGCACTTCGCGCCTGACCGGCAGCTGCGCCGCGCCCGACGCCGCACCGAGGCGAACTCCCTCCCGGTGACCGCCTGCCGCCGCCGCCGCCACCGCCGGCCCTCCCGCTC
The DNA here is from genome assembly GCF_964188355.1 of Buteo buteo. Classification (NCBI taxonomy): domain Eukaryota; kingdom Metazoa; phylum Chordata; class Aves; order Accipitriformes; family Accipitridae; genus Buteo; species Buteo buteo. Next base: position 16,080,834 of record NC_134186.1, on the reverse strand, counting down.
CCCGCCCCGCCTCCGCTGCTGCGCGCGACCGAGGACGCCCAAGCCCCGCCTTCCTTGCCGCGCCACCGCCTCCCTCCGGAGACGGGGCCGGGGACCGGCCCGCGCCCCTGCCAATCAGCGGGCAGAGACGCCCCGCCCCCCCCGCCGCGGAGGCCTGTGGGACGGGCAGTCCCCGCCCGCCCGCTCCGCGCCGCCACCGGCCGGGCGAGAACTACCTGTCCCGGCGCGCCCCGCGGCCGACCCCGGGGCCGTGACCCGCCGCCGGCCGAGGGAGCGGCTCCGGCAGGAAGGCGGCGGAGGGGCCCGGTCACCCAGCCGCGGCGATGAGCTCGGCCAGGGAGTCCCAGGGCCACCACGGCCTCAAGCGAGCGGCCTCCCCCGATGTAAATGGGCGCGGGGCCCGGGGGGAGCGGGGAGGAGGCCGGCCGGGAGGGAGGGAGGCCTCGGCGAGGCCCCGGTGCGGGACGCAGGGAAGGCCGCGGCCTTTCCCGGCCGCCTCCTCCCTCCGCCTTCCTCGCGCTGAGGGCTGTCGGGGGGCAGCGGCCGGCGGAGGCGTCACGGGGACGGGGGGGGGGGGTTGTCTGTGGCGGGGGAGGGGGGCGGCGAGGGGCCGCTCGGGGTCCGCCCCGGCGGGCGCAGTCAGCGTGTGCTCCCGCAGGGCTCCAGCAGCTGGGAGGCGGCGGACCTCGGCAACGAGGAGCGGAAGCAGAAGTTCCTGCGGCTGATGGGCGCCGGGAAGGTGAGGCCGCCCCGGGCACACGGGGACCGGGCGGGAGGATCTACCCCACCCCCCCCCAGCCCGGGAGGCTTTGCGGCCTTTTCTGTTTGCGACGCAGCGAACCCTCCCCGTGAGGAGGCTCGCTGCGGGCCGCAGGGCTCTCCCGGGACAAAGACAACACTGGAAGGCGATTTCGCTTTGGGACTCTCCTTTAAGGACGATTTGGGTTTCACGGCCGCAGCTGTTACGTCAGTAGCGATGTGGTGCAAAACATGGGTCTGAAATCGTTGAGCCTCTGCTCTGCAGCTTCCTCCCACCCCCACACCTCTATACTTTCAGACCAGCTAATAAAATTACTTGTGGAAGCTGCCCAGAGAGTCCTTGTTACAAACTAACCAAGCTGTGCGCTGCTAGGTCTGTAAAGTTCGCTTCCACTGGAAAAAAAAATAAAGGTTCAGAAAAATGGTAGCTGATAGACTAAACCAGCAAAATAGTAAACCTAATTAAATAATGCAGGAAATACTTTTAAAGAGAAAATGCTCTAAAACTATTTCTACTATGCTCTTTGCAAAAAATGCTGCAAAACTAGTAAAACATAATTGTGCTTTTTCCACCTACAAAATATTGGTTTAGTGTTGCAATTCTACTTACCATCAAGAAAAATAATTTCACTGGTACTAGCTTATTTTGCTCAAATACAGTATTTCTGTAAGCTAAAATATCTTACTGTATTAAAGAGGCAAAAGTTAATACCTCCTAGTGGATAGGAATACAATACCCTATTAAAACATCCCACTACCACTAATCTTAACGTCTACTTGGATACTTAATGCTGCTTGCTACGTAATGCCAGTTCTTGCCTATAGGGATCCATTTGCTAATGAGAATGACTGAGCCCATAAATTAATGAGCACTGTGAAGGTCTTACCTGATGCTGTGACCAGTCTAAAAGTGGGATCGTCGTAAGATGCACAGACTGAACTATTGCGTAGTGCCAGAGAAAGAGACCCAAAGGGTAAATTGTCAGAACCTAAATTCACACTTGTCCAGCATTGTGTAGTGTAGTTTTTGTATCAGTGGCAAGAAACAGAATGGAGTAGAACCAGCTTTGGGGTGTGGGAAGAGTAAAGGGTATCTAGCTGTTGGGGTTTCTTTTTTTTCAGAAAATTCAACAAAACAAAGGTGAAACAAGTTCATCAAGAGACAGCAGTTGTTAGCTAGTAAAACTTACAGTCCTGCTACAGTTGGTTGTCAAGGTTTGATAGCAAACCTTTTCCATTCAAGATTTCCAGAATGTTGGCAGAGCTGTCTGCACCCTAAAGCTCCAAAACAAACTGCCTTTTCTTTTAGAAAGAACATACTGGCCGCCTTGTTATCGGAGACCACAGATCAACCTCTCACTTCAGGACAGGTCAGTTTATCCAACAGCTGATACAAAGTTGGAAATCGAACACTTATTTAGGAACATCCCAGTACTTTGAGCTTCATAGATACTGCAGGGAGGGATTTCAGATTTTGTGGCTGAAGTTGAAGACAGGGCAGGCTGTGGAGTTGTAGAAGTTGCTAATTTCTCCTGTTAGATTACTGACAAACAGTTTCTGTGACTGCACTTACTTGCCTTCTAAAGTCCAGGTTCAGCAAAGTACTTGATGGTCAATTAAACTTGTGTACAAATGCCATGGAAATCGGGGCCTATCGGTCCTCAGTCTTATTTTGCTGTCAAAATAAGAAAGTAAAGTTTTATTGCTATTGGTACCTAGCAGTATTATACTTCTTCCTTACTGCCAGGTATGGGTATCCAAACTTCTAAATTGTTGTGCAAGGAGAAGAACAGGGCTGATTTCTCCCCCCACCTGTGATTACCTATTGAACAGAAAGATCTCTGCCTTAAAGCAATGAGGGAGAGGCTGAAAAGATCTGCAAGGTCATCTTGGTAATCAGCAATAATTTAATGTCGTGTAACATGTGACCATAGTAACTTCTTATCATGCTTGCTTAGGTAGTAAGTCAAAGTACATCAAAACCAAGCTGGGCTTGACTGTCTGAGAGAAGCTTTGATAAAGTTGTCTAGAATAGCAACTGTCAAGAGTTCCAGAAAACTTCTTTCCCTGATAATGGTCCACTAGTAATTTTTCAGCTGATGAAAAATTATCTGTGGACCAAAACACCAAAAAGAAGCCTGACGATTAGTTCCAGATTCTGCTGTTAGGTTGCAGAGTGACTGAGAATCACCTCCTTATACCTGAATTTCCTAGAAAGGAGATGATGCTTCCCCTAAGGAGTCATAAAGAATCAGTACTACTTTGTTATTGGCAAAAAGTTAAGATGCTGTTTTTTTCACAAAAAAATCAGAACAGCTGTTTTCTTAACACTTTACTTCCTTGTCCAACATACAGTTACTGTCCTTTTATAATAACATACAGCTCTAACTTCCAAATAAGGAAATATTGATTTGCAATATAAGCTTTTAACTTTACAAAGTTACAAATTAAAAACTAGAGTGTTGTAGGCCTATCGGAGGAGAATTAGAGATTCCTACCTTTTACAAGAACAGAGGATTCTTAACTATATTAGACCATATTTTCTCCCAGTCAAAATGATTCTTTACTTACTTATTCAAACAAGTAAGTAAAGGGCATGTAGAAGTGACTCATAAAAAATTGGTTTTTCTGCTAATTCCTAAAGATGGAAAAATGTAGAGCTGTAGTAACCACTCCTGATAATTCAGGATGCTTGAAATAGTTTCAGATACAGCTCTATAAACAAGAGTGATAGTATTGTCCCGACTTCTGCTCCTATATAATAATCATGGTTTAATCATAGTAATCACATGTTACATAGCGAAGGTCAGAAAATTTCTCTTTTCTGTGATGTGTTGCAGTATTGGCAGGAAGCACAGGGAAGTCATACTGGTTACATTTACCTTGTTTAGTGGAACATATGCCATGCATAGTACAACTCTCTGAATGCATCGGGTCTTAGGAATTTAACAACCCATCTTTGTATCAAAGCACTTTTGCTTGCACCCTTGATACCATTGCTTATAAGTCTGGTGGTTTGTATGCAGCAACACTCAGTCCAGTAGTTTAAGATGTCTAAATTTAAACTTTTTCATGTATATATTGATAAACTTTGAAAATGTGACTTCATGTAATTTGATGTCTTTGTTAATTTGAATGAACCATAACCAAAGTACACTGGACAATGCAGGGGAAGAAGACAAGAAAATGAATGAAGAATTGGAGTCTCAGTACCAACAAAGCATGGACAGCACCATGTCTGGACGAAACCGGCGCCATTGTGGACTTGGTTTCAGTGAGGTAGTAAGAAGTTGTTTATTTCCATAATGATTTGGCTTTCGCTTCGCTAAGACAAGACGATACATAGTTTAAAAATCCAATCACCACAACCAGTGGCAAACTTCCGCAGTTTGGGTTAAAGGACAAACTTAGTGCAGGCACTTGACCCCTATTTGCGTACACTGTGGTGGCCATTTAGATGCCTGGAAATGATTGATGCTTCTCATTGTTCTGAAAAGTGATATGACATGCTTAACACTCCATAGCAATCAAGACTGATTAGGACAGAAAGTGACAAATATATTAAATCAGGGTATTGCCAAGGAATACATAAGAAGGCAGGATAACCATCTGAATTGTTGCTGAGAGCTAATTAATGTTAGCTTCTGGTTGCGGTGGGGCACATACCTCTCTATGGTCCTGAAAAGTAAGTGACTATAGAGGAGACAGACAAGGAAAATTTGCTGTACAGAGTCCTCCAGTGAGCTGACACCTGACTAGTCTTGTGCTTGCAAGGAATTCCATAGGAATGAGCAGGAAGAGGAGTGCAACAGAAACCAAGAGAATCAGGTTATTAGGAACATGTCTTCATCTGCCAATTGAAAGGTGCAGTAATTAATTTTTTGCTAACTTTTACCAGCAATTACTGCATAAAAACATAGCTGATGGTTCCAGAACGAGTAAAACCACCTGTGCAGTATTGGGAATCCTTAATATTACAGCCGTGGAGGCTTTGCTCTTTAGGACCACGAAAAAAAAGGCCATTTTGGGATTGTTCTTGTTAGCATTATCATTGGATTACTTCAGCATTCCACTAAACTAACATCTAGTTTCATTATGTTTCACTCAATGACAAATACTCAAGTGTCATTACGTACTGTGTACACCAAAGAAAGGAATTACTAAACTGATGTGATCTGAAACTTTTCAAACTCACTTAATGGTGTCTTTAGGATTTCTGCTGTAACTAAATAAGAATATGGCTGATGAAACCATGGATGTCACGGTTGGCATGGTTAACCAGTTCAGTGGAGTTGCTTTCCATCTAATAATTTGTACATTAAAGACCTGTGTTTAGCAACATAGCCCATTTTAGTACTAAAATGAAAGGAGCCATTAAGCAAGACTTTCTCACTGGGAAATTTTAAAAGCTGAAGTGGAGTTGCCAAGAAATAATGGTTTATCTGTCTCATAATCTGAACTTTTAGTTTCAGGAAAGCGAAGAACAAGAGGAGGCAGCTGGACACTCCTCTGAAGAGAGTTCAGAGGACTCCGAAAGTGGCTCTGAGTCAGAGCAAGAGGAGTCTGCAGAGGAGCTACAAGCTGCTGAAAAGCATGATGAAGCTGAGGTTCCAGAAAACAAAAAAGAAGCAAAAAGCAACTATAAAATGATGTTTGTTAAAGCCAGTGGTTCATAACTGCAGATGTAACAGCTTTGTATTTAAAGTACAGTAAGCCTTATTGTTACAGTGCAAAGTGGAGGACTGCTACAGCACAAATCTTTGTATTATGATTTTAAAAAGACCCTGTTAGATGACAAATAGTAGTATTTGCTTTCTGTTGCCATGGATAACATTTTTATGGGCACAGTGGTATTACTGGTTTTTGTAAAGTGTATAAAATACTGGATGGAGAAATAAATTCTTTTTGTTCCTGCCCAATCTCTACAATGTCATCTAAACTGTGTCTCCCCTTATTCCACGCCAGATAAGGAAACTTCATGTTAGTGGTTTCTTTAGTTAGTACCCCAGTCTTGAATTTCTAACTCTTAAGATTACATGTGAATTACTGGATGTTGCATTAGTTGTAAAATACCAATATCGGCACTATTCTGTGATGTACTAGAGCTTTAAACAATGATTTTGTCTATAGATGCTAGCGTTGACAGGGCTAAGAGAAGTCACTCACTTTTGTGACAGAATTAATCACTGTATCCATCTGAAGTCCTACAGCAGTTGCATGGGAGAAGGTGTTTTAGAAACGTGTAATACAACAGGCGGCTTTAATTGCTTCTCTGGCTTTATAATGAGGGCAGATAAGTTGTAGATCTTTATACCTTTCAGTAGAAAAAAAGTGACTTTTGAATTACTGGCTCCTGGTTATAGCACTGAGCTGTTATTAAAAATAACTCCTCCCGAAGAAACCAGTTTACTTGGAAAGAGAAAATATACTTTGATAATGAAATGGTTATACAAATTGTTTAGCTTTTTTAAATATAGAATACAGAGTTAAGTATGCAACCCCTTCTTCGTTTTCTCCCCGTACACGCATCACTTGGAGGTCTAAAAGTCAATTATCACAAAAAGGTTGTACCTCTCGCGTAAAGTTGATACGCTTAAAGAGTCAGGAGTTCCAGTAACTCCTTCCAGCAAGAATTAAGCACATCCATTCCTCTGTATTCCGGTAGTTAATAAAATATCAGAATGTTTTAGACTTTGTTTTCCTCTTAGTACATCAGACAGATAACTGCCTCTCCTTGCTGGGAGAACAGAACATCTGATCTGTACCTCTAGTACAGCCTCATTCTGCCACAACAGTGTTTCAGGAAACACTCCAGATGCTTGTGGGGAATCTTCCATTTCTGTATACAATTTATGACTTGCAGACAACATTTGCAAGCCAGCTGGCTTACATGAAAGCAGCGGTATGTACTATCACTGTATAGGTTTGCTGAACGTAAACATTGCAGCATCAGTTACTAGGGGAGGACTTGGAATAAGTTACATTATCGAAAAAATAAAAGTAATATTGTAAATAAAAACTGAGTGTATATTTTGATTAATCGTTTTACTAGATTTGCATTTAATACAAAATTTTTCAAAAAGTCATTCAGTTTTAAGAACAATGTTAGAGCAGCCAGTAACGGTCAGTGATTTGTACTTCATGTGTATGGATTTTTTGTTTTCCCAATACTGCAAGCTTCTAATACATAGACAAAAATTAAAGTTGTTTGCACATTGTGAAGACAGACAACCTCACTGTGACTTAGGAAAGTGCCCTATCTCTGGGAAGGTCAAATGATTAACTTCCCTTTTTCCTGTTTAGACACTCAAGCTACACTTAAACCAGTGTGTCACTGTTAAATTCTTTTAGATGTGGCTGCTGGCTGTTTATTGCTTTGAGTGCAATTACAAAATCAAGGTGTAGGCTGCAAAATGCTGCATATGTGCTGACCTCTTTGTCTTCTCTGTCCCAGCACCGGAGCTAGCGCTGCTCCCACAACCTCTCCTTCCGCAGGTGCTTGGCATCCACACACCTTGCCCGTCAGCGCACATCTGAAGAGAGAGTCACTTTCCGAAGGCGACAGAATCCGTTGCTGTAGACCCGCCCTGCCAGGCAGAGGGCCCTGCTGCTTTCCCACTAGCCTCAAAGGAAGGGCACAGGAAAAACCTCACCTGAGGGCTTTTCTCCGCGGTGCTACCAACTTGGAAAGACCCAGGAAAAGCAGATCCAGCTGGCAGGCCCTGCATGGGTCTCTGCCGACAGAACAGGCTGCCACAATGAGCACCGTCAGGGGCCTCTACTGCTCAGCTCTGCCCTGAATTGATTACATCCTCCCGCCTTGTGAAACAGATTTGGCCATCAGTTCCAAATGTAAATAAATAGACCACACAAGGATAAAAAATAAACTGAAATTAAACTGGTCTAGTAAAAGCTCTGACCAGAAAAAAAAAAAAAAAAGCAAAACACTACTTCCATTCCCCAAAAGTATGACATCTAATATTGTGAACATCTGATAACATTTGGTATAACTCATTTATGATGCTGACCTAAGACTCATCTGCTCAAAATAGGAAGGGTTCTACACAATCGCATCTGTTTCTGTGTAACATTTATAAACATACTGAGAACTTGCAGATTCATCTATAAAGCAGCCTGGCCAAGAAGCTTCTCCGTATATGCTGAGAAAGGCTGATTTAGTTCACTGTAGATTGTGCAGTAAATGTTTTCATTCAGAAGTCAGGTTTAGCGACATTTGGTATAATAGCATCAGCAGTAGTGGCATGGATAGTAACAGAATGGGTTTAGCTCTTATTGGAGACAGAGAACACAGAAAAAAATCAAGGTTGGTGTCTTGGTTGATTCTAGTCAGTTCTTTGCTTTTTCAGGTTGGTATGGAAGGAGCTCCCAGACATGATAGCAGAACACATGAGCAGACACTGAATCATAAAGAGGGCAACCACATTTGTCTTTTCAAACAAGATTTGGCCACTGAAATTCCTCAACTCGAAGACCAGCTTATTTCCATCTCAGTAGAAAGGCTGCCCGTACTCCAGCATGTCTTAGGAAACAACTGATGAAAGTCAGATCTGTCACAGAACAACCATCGCATCTGGTAAAAGTTTTCACCTGTTTCTAAACCACACTGGAAATTTACCTACACAAAGGTCAATGCAGGTGCATTATCAGTATTTGGCTTTGGAAGACTGAAGATAGGTGAACAGGTCGAAAGCACTGGTGTGCCTGTTCCTCTTCTGTGTGCCCTGGAATAAGGAACCCCTCGAGACAAGTACTATCACAGCCCCACTGCTGGCAAGGTCCTGCAGTCACAAAAGAGGATGCTTCTAAGCCAGGTAAAAAGGGATTCTCAACAGCATACAGGAATTCTTCGAGGCCAAGAAAACCAGATCTATAAGTCGCCCTGTAGCTTTATGCAACTGCTTTACAGTTTACTCTCCCTTTCTTCCTGAAGTAGAGGCTGACAACTTGATTCCTGAAAGCACAATTTATAGGCCAGCTTCAAAGCTATAGGTCCTTCTAAGGCTCTGGTTGGGGAATTCACATCAAAGACGACGTGCACATGTTGTTCTGATGCCAGAGAGGACGGTTGGTAGAAATCTCTGTGGATTTGCTACAGTCCCCAGTACAGGGATTAAATTATGTACTGAAGCTGCCTCTGTAAACTGCAGGAGACAAAGAGAATAAGTGGCAGTGCAATATCTCATAATCAAAGCCTGGCATGGTTATTTGCATCAGTCTTGGAAGCTGTCAGGGGATTAAGAGAAGGGACATGTGTCAAGGTACCCTCACTGAAGGGACAAAGCAGAAGTTGGTTCTGTTTGCTTTTAAGACTGCCACCTCAACTGTACTTTTCCTGAGAAAAATATCTGAGCAGTACACAGGTGTACAGCATCACGATGGGTAGATAAAAGTTTCCTTAGTTTTTCCACAGCATTAAAGAAATTAAATACTTCGTGATTTACCCTAATTTGATTTGGTTTTGATGTGCAGGTGCGGAATGAGATCACACTGACAGTTTGTGCTATTATCTATCCAAATCCAGTAACATTTATGGTGTCCATAGCTCAGGAAGATCTAGTTGGGGGGGGGCGGGGGCAGGGAAGAGAAGAATGAAAAGTAACATACACCAGAAGAGGGGTTTTGTATCATCAGTCAAGCAATATGGGTGCCATACAAAAAAAACTTCCTTGCTTTGAACTTTTTCACAGCTGCCCACCTTGACCTGCAGGGAAATTCTCTCAAACTGTTACCATAAGTAAGTGTTCTCACCACAAGTATACCAAGCTACATTAAAGACTGCAGAAAGGTTTGATAATCTGAACTGGCTCCTTTTCACCCTCATATTTATTGCTAAAGCTTTAAAACAAATGCAGGTGAAGCTTTTGATCCTTAACTGGTTGGGGCCAAGCCTCCTTCTTCCCGTTACAGTCAGTAAAATCTAGTAATTGCAATCTGTTTGTAAGGATGCAGTAACTGAACATCTCCTTCCAAAACATATTTTTTTTTTGCCAAACAGAATTCTTAACGTAAGAAATTGATTCTGGACACACAAAAAACCCAGAGATCAAATTTACTCAGTAGTCAACTGATGGACTGACTACCCAGATCCTGAATAAAATCTGTGTATAAAATCATTTACTAAGTAACTTTTAAACTGGACTCAGTGAAGACAACTGCTGAGTCCTCAGGCATAAAGTAAGCTTTGAGAAAGCCAGGGGACACAGTTACACCCACAAGATGTTGCTCTCTCTTCCCTCTGAGCCTCTCATCCAGGTTCAGACTTGGGAAGTGAGCGGAGCAGCCAGTTCTGGTACTCGGTGCAGCAGCAGTCCCTCAGCTTTTGCCGATTCTGTGCCTTAGCACCGAATGAAAGGAGAATGGGATCAACATGTGTGCGTGTGTACACGTTCACACCTCCCAACACATACACACAGACACGCTACAACCATGTTGGGCAGAAGACAAAATCCTGTCCAAACAGACTATACCAGAGACAAACAGAACTGGCAGTCATTTCTCTGATGTCAACATTTTCCCCCAGAGTAATACAACTCACTGTAACTAAATGTTAGCAGCTACTTCACTTCATTAGGGTTACATCTCACGTAAGCCATCAGTCAGGGTTTCAAGAAACTTGCCAAAACCTCCCGTGTGTCAAGAGAAGAACCGGAAAACCATGTTAAGGCTTTTCTCAAAACTGGCTCTAGAGATAAAAATCAAGCCAGCCCAAGCCCCCTGAAAATATACCGGACCTGAAGCCAGAGACTGCAGCAGGCCTCACAACACTCAGTCTTGCACGGGGCACATCGCAGTCCAGGCAGGACCAACCTTTTCCACCACCGGCTCTGGGACAAGCCATTTCTACAGGGAAAAGGAGAGTCTCACTCATACTAGCCATTCTTAACTGCAGTTTGCCTTAAAAGAACAGAGCACAGAAGCTGCCAATAGGAAATACAATTGTCCTGTTACCAAAACACTGTTCTGAAGTCATCAGTGATTCTCTCCTTCACCCACTGCCACCATCAACATGCTACTCTCGTTTATCCCATTCACAAGTATTTTTTGTACTAGGACACCGGACTTACATTCTAACTTGCCAGCTATTCCTTCTTCCTACTTCTCCCTCTAAGATTTAGGTTGAGTCCCCTCGTTAAAACATTTTTCTTCTGTCCAGGTCCATGTATTCCAGCTCCTCAAGTCTTTTTACCACCTCTCACTTCAAACCACTCGGCTGTTCTCCACTCTCACCTTCAGCCTCTTAGGCGTTTGCAGAGACATCTCTGCCATTGCTTCCTACAAACTCACTACTCACCTTTGTTTTCTTAATCTCTTCCTTCCTTTAGTGCTTTCTTACACTACAGCTCCTGGTAAAAGCCTTCTTCTAGTGGGCAACAAGAAAACAGCATTGTCCTTTAAGTTTACGCCTTGTAACACTATTTCATCAATAACTGCTGCAAAAATGCCATCCAATTCTGTTAGCGTTTTCTTTGGAGGCTGTTTTGCACTCTCTGTAAGGCAACCAGGAGCACCGGCAAGTAAATAACAAGTAAACAGTGCAGGAATGTGCACATATGCAATACTTTCTGGTTTTACTTACTTTTATAATTAGTGCTCAGAGTTATTCTGCCATCTCCCAGTAATTTCATGGTAGACTTTGTAATTTTACCTTCTTCTTAGGTTTACCTGTAGTTTAACATTCAAAGTATGGTTGTTGCACAGAATACCTCAACAGACTTGTATTAAAAATGCTCTTTAAAATTCCAAAGCTTTGAACTAAAGAAATATCTCAAGAAGTTTTCATGGAAAGTTCATCTCGGTTGGTTCAATTCACCTACAGTTAGATGCACCTTTTCAAATAATGGAAAAAAATGTAAAGGGGTCAGACCCAATCAATACAGTTGTTCAAACAGAATTTCAGGCACTGTGATGTGTGTATTTTTTGTGCTCTTTCTTTGTACTGCTCCGCTATGAAGAAAGGTTGCTTTTGCTAGTAGAGCAATAAAAGTCTTAGCCTTTTTGAATACAGCCAAATAACCAATAGGAATGTTTACTAGGTGTGGAAAACATAGCATTTTTTCATGTTTTTCTTGTGCATGGCTTTATTCTTTTTATAACTACGCAATACATAGACACACACACAGAGCACAAGCAAACACTTTAAAATACCTGAAGACAGGCATAAATCAGAGGGGTAACATCAGATCATGATGTTTTGACACTAAGTAAATCCAGTCTTTCCTTCATATAACATCCAGAAGTTAATTGCTAAGACGCATGGGAAATACGTGGTTTTACTGAGGGGAACTGACACTGATATAAAATACATACACATATATTTGAAGATCTGGAAACCAGGTGAGTAAATGGTGCAGGTGCAAAAATAAGTGTAAACAATACCAGAACCTGTTGGGAGTGCTGTGCTTTCTCAAAACACCAACCCCTCCCTCCAAAGGCTACGGGGTCCCTCGGACCACCTCACTGCACCTTTAACAACTGCTTTGAAACAGCAGCACTCAAGTTGAGTAGTATCTTTCAGTGGCTTTTAGTTCCACACATTAGCAACTTTCCAGAATAGAAGCTCTTAATACAGTTGTTTCCTGAAAAAACTTTCTATCAAGGTTTTTTTCCCAACTGTTCCAAAACAGTCTGGATGCCTCTAACCACTGCTTCTTGTCTAGTCCTTCAAAATAAAGAGCTTTATATAGATGTACAAAGATAAGCAACAGTGCTGTAGCTCAGCAGGATTTCCTAGCAGCCCAGCACTACATACAACTCAAAATAAAAGTAGTGAAAAATGGGGGGCGTGGGGGGTGTTATGCAAGTTCAAAAAGGTGAAAGCAGTGCTACTTACGAGTACTAGGCTGTAGTTTTATAAATTCAGCTGTGCAATAAAATTTTAATAACTTTAGTTGAAGAAATCGAAAACAGATGTATATGGGAAGGGAAGTCAGTCTGCATAATTTTTGCTTGGTATAACATTACAAGACACTAATTAGAAAACAGCGCCTTCAAAAGAACTGATACTGCTTTCTAATGAGTTTCTATTTCTTTAATTATAATTAGTCCCAAACACTTACGCTGCTTAATAGGCAGAAGGAAAAAAAAAGCGCCACTTTCTGACCACAATGATATTGATCTGCAAGCAGACATCATTTTTTTCTGGTCTTAATATTCAAGAGTAGTGGGTAAGACCTACAAAAGAGCATTTTGATTAAAGGAAACAGAACTGAAACAGGAAATCGACCCAGAACAAACACTATATGCATATGAAAATTAGCCCTAATTATTTAAAAATGACAGCCATCCCTGCAAAAAAGATGGTCACTGGAGAACAGCATTTCACATATTCAATGAAAAAGTTTGGAAGAAAAATGATCTTGATAATTTTTTCCCAAATATGGGATTAACTATGGACGCAGAACAAATCTTTAGAAAGACTACTTTTATTAAAAACATTAATGGTATAACTATTTAGGGCCAAATCCTTCTCTTTCACACAAGCTTGAGTGAGCAGATTTTGTGTGTTCGATCAAAGGAAAGAAAATTAACATCTCCCACAACCTGCAGAGCCAAAGTGCCTGCACCCTTTCCCTTCATCACTAGGGCAGCAGACGGAATTCAGAGTCCCTGGCCGCTGCAGTCCTGGATCCCATGGGCTGTGCTCCTCACCCACCAATTATGGGCACATACCCTTCCCTCCTGCATAACAAAGCTCCTGCAGAAAGAATGCAGTTTCACTGAACCACAAAACTTGTCGTCAAAGGCTCCTTTGTGTGCCTGAGAAACGGGACAGGCATGTCATAAGCAGCTCGGCTCTGAATTTCTGCTGCGTGCATCGAAAGGTCAAGCACTCACACTCTCAGATATTCGCTCTCGAGTTCGCAGAGTCAACACTACGCCAGAGAAATACTTCTAACTGCTTCTTTACATTTTGTTCTAGAGATTAAGTTCCAGAAGAATTAGACATTTCCGCCGGTCTCCACCAGACTGATGTCACCGAGGGAACTGTGCAGTGTAAACCACTGCTGGTTAAGCCGCTACTGGCATCTGCTTTGCCGGTTGCCCACCGACCCGCTCTTTGGTTGATACCCTATTTCCATGCAGCGCACATGTTACTATGCGATGCCTCCAGGTTTTTTGCTTGGTTGTTGTTAAATTGAAGTTACTTTTGATACTTTATTTCACCAGAAACTGAAGGGCTAAGAACGTGTCAGACAAACATGTATCTACGAGATAGAAAGGACAGTATTGTAGTCATTGTGTTTGGGGGACCACCCTGAAAAAGCTTTCTATTCAAGAGTAAATTAATCAAATGCTAAGAAACATTTCTAAAAAAGGAAGAAAATAAAAATGAAGCTTTGGTGTAGGGGGAACCTGATCCAAATCCCAGCGAAATAAGTGTAAAACTGGGGAACTTCAATGGGATTTGCACCAAAAAGCAAAATGTGGTAACAGCACAAATGACTGGATTTTCAACCACATGGATGCTGGTAAGAGAGCAGACAAGACAGAGGCAATAGGAGGCAGTTATGTTAATATTTTAATCTGTACATATACCATTTTCCAAACTGTTACATTTTATTTAAATTAATGTTTTCCCGCAAAATATTCATTTATGCTTTCAAAACTTCTTATAAAGGCAAAAATAAATCATTATTTTGGCAAAAGGTTTTGAAGTTGATACTGGCAGTATTGAGGTAAAATAGATTGCATTAGCTAAATACATACTTTTAAGAATATTTCTGACTATACTGTTAATATAATATGATTTCTCTTAAAGACTGAAACTTGAAGGTCAATTTCAAGGGTTTTGTAGCTAGTACTTGAATACAGCAAACGACCAAGTTAGTGGTTTCACAAGATACTGCAAAAGTATTTCTCAGTCATTTCTCATCCAGAGCTTAACTCAACTAATAATCACATAATGGGAAATTTTTGCATGTCTTGCATTCAATGCGTGCAGGTTTTTTTTCCAAGTAAAGCAATTGCAGCAATTCATGTAATCTTATTTTCTCCTTATGTAACTACCTCACCCTTTATCCTATACATAAGTAAAACACTGAATTTCAAAGTTTGGCAAAATTAAGCACCAGGTGAACATACATATGAAATTAGCAGATGCCACATTACATTAGTTTTGCTGTTTCCAGGATAAATACTAGTCAATACACCATATTGTAATGTTTATTGAAAAAAAAAAATCAAAAGAAAAATACATATTTACTAGTAAAATGACATATCCTATTATGTTTTTTTATTGCTTACTTCACATATTTTAATTCAAAGTTTTCTTCTTCCACATCTCAACTTTCAAAAAAGTATAATTTGTTAGCTCTTTGTTACTGAGGGCACAGCACTACTGTTGTCAAGAGCAACCTAGCATACTGTGTACTGATACCAGCAAGTTACTCATATGGGATCAAAAAAAGGAAACGGGAGTTAAAACTGGCTTTCATTATGGCTTTCATGGAAAATTTCAGCTATACAGTGGTTACTGATATTTAGAAATTCAAGCTAAAAGTTCCTGGCAATGTATTATTTAATGGGCAAAAGGGTGGGTGATTAAATCCACAAACATATTCAATCCAAAACACCCTTTCAGCAAACCTCTCACTTGCATTAGCTCTACCCATACCCTATAGGAATGTGCTCCTAGGTTTGTTCAAATTTACATTTTTGTCATGAAACTTTACATTGTGCATCTGAGCCTGAGGGGGAAGTAACAGCATCTTTTAACACCTATGCAAGTAGTTTCTCTTAAAATTAATTCAGCCCTTGATTTAAAAAAATTCTAGAATACATTGTTCTAAAAATACATTGTCAGTATTTTACAGAGTTTATTAAAAGTGCCATTTATTCATATAAAAAGTCTGAACTAAACTGAAGTAAAAATAAAATTATTTGCAATTCTCTTCATTTTCATAGAAAATCCCCCTATTATTCTCTGAATCTATTTCCAGAAGAACATATCATCAGCCGATGAGTATCTTCACAGAAAGCTGGTACAGAATCTCCTCTTTCTTCCATGCGGCATCACAAGGTGGGATTTGCTTTGAGTCTTACGTCAGTGTTCACTTACTGCTTTGGCTAGCATGAAGTAAAATAAAACATGGTTAAATATCAAAGCAAGTACACTAATCCCAAGCAGTAAGCATTTTCAGGAAACATTTTTTTATTAAAGCTTTCTGCAGTTTGACATTATGAACATTTCATATAGACACTTTAAGCAAACAGTTATCTCATGATGCCACTGATGTTCAAACTCCTGTGTCTCCTGCAAGTTGCTGGTTATTGCAATTATTTTCTTGATAATTTTCCTGAAGAAAATGTAGGCTTTTGTATATACAGATGTAAATATATATCTGCACATACACATGTATGTATGTATATTTATATCAACATGTGATACCTGTGTTTTTAAGTCAGTCTGGAATCACAGAATGGTTGGGGTAGGAAGGGACCTCTGAAAGTCATCTGGCCCAAGCCCCCTGCTGAAGTCTAATACCCTGGGACCATACAGTTATTTTTCTGGGTTCTTGAGGCCACAGATGCATACCCTATTTGCATGCAAAGATCTCATGTGATAGTGATAATCAATTAGCATACCCCTGGATATAATAGTAGAGTCAAATGTTATTCAGACACAGCAAAGATGGTGGAGTCCGGTTCTCAGAAAGATAAACTGAACCAGAAAAGCAAATAGCTATTTCCATCAAGGTCTGTAGAGGCTCCTAATGTCTATACACTTCTTGATGCAAAATTTGCCATTTTTCACAGGCCTTGTAGAAGGCAGCTCACTGCCCGTTTGGGCCTTTCTGGTATGTGCTCATTTTTATTTAGGTTTTTATTTCTTGTACAGATATTTGACTCAGATTAGTGACAATGAAAACAAAGGTATCTAAAGATTAATGCTATCTGAGTTATTCACTCAATCAACCCTCTTTACTACTTCATCTGTGTTTTATCTTTTTGTCCAACATCAGGCAATAAAATTAGGCCAAAGGAAATCAGAAAGGTGAGAACAATTTCAAAGGAAACTATGGAAGCATGGCGAGCGTCTTAACTAGGGGCATACTTAGCAGTCAAGTATCATCATATTTATAGGTTTTCCTATTTCAAATAGAGAAAACTCTGAAAATACTACTGGGAAAAGATGATACACATTTCTTTATAAGGACAATGAAATTCTCATAATTTTAATACTTGAAATGGCAAAATAACCTAATGAGAGACAAAAATCAAGTCTTCTGTTAACACGATTCAATGACAAAGACAACAAAAGCACGAAAAAGTCAAACACAATATTGTAGAATTAGTTATAAAGGGCCAAATTTTCAGCTCACCTCAATTAAGACTCCGATGTTAGTTCATGTGTAAGACACCAGCCCATAAATGAACTCCTGCTCATACAACTTTGCACTTTGGATTCTCTTGAGCAGCAACGGTATGTCCCACATGCAGGCAAAAATACCTACGCACCCCTACGGTAGCCACAGGAGTACACAACACTAGCCACAGGAGTACACAACACTAGCCACCGGAGTACAAACCGCTGCTGAAAATCTGGCCCCATGCTACTGAGAATACAGATGTCTCTTTCCTTCACCACAGTAAGATTATGGAAGCATCTTATCTGTAGAGCAACAGCAGCTATTTGAAGACTTTATTAGCCCACATGTTAGCTCATTAGAAGAAATATTTACAAGAATAAAAGGTTTCTGAAAAATAGATGCATGCGTTCATTTGGATCTAATCTATGTTTAGTAAAAATGTTAAAATTCAGCAAGCCACAGCAAAGGTACAATGGCAAATCAGACATGCCGAGAGCAGTTAGTTCTTACTTTTAAGGTGTTTAAACAAATGTGTAGTGAAATCCATTGCTTAAGGGGGAGTGAGGTGGCTGTGGTACAGAAGGTGAGGGTGCTTTAGATGGATAGGTCAACTGCTGAGCTAGAAGGGATCACATACAGGAATTAGGCTGCACAATCAAACATTCATATTAAAAACGGAGTGACCTTAATTTTCTACCACATGAATAGGAAACCTGATTAGTAATGCCATGAGGTGTTACACTATTTTAGTTACACGGAACACAATCTAAACAACAAAATTTCTACCTCCTGTTTTTTTCTTATTAATTGCATAAGTTATGCAAATAAACATTCCCGTTTTGATGATAATATGGACAATCTATCTTAAGATGAAGTTTCCCTGGAACATTTTAAGGCATACAACACTGATATACTCTAGTTCAGCCCTGCTTATAAAACCGCAGCTAGCACCTATATTTGCTAATTTGATTTCAAGATTTCACTGCAGTTGTACAGGTTTTCAACATTTCCTTTGTTACATGCCAATAAGCAGAAACAAATATAATATATAGAAAAATCACACACACCCCAAATTACATATGCATATAACAATTTGCTTAGTACAGTGCACGATATAGTAAATACATTTTCAGATCTCAGCTTGAAACTTCAGGATAAAGAATACAATGATTAAAACTATCCTTGTTTATAAAACAGAGTAATGGTATAGTAACAATAATCATAAAACTAAAGAGATTGAAACTCAGTCTTAAATTCTGCTTTTACATTTTGGAGGGTCAAAGGTAAACCTAATTCCAAAACGTACAATTTAGGAAATTACTTCCTGATACTCCTGCATTTGATTTTCATCTTCCAGATTCTTGTAATGATTTCCATTTAGAAGGTTGATTTCTTAGTACGAACAGAGGAACGCTAAAATGCTGCTTTACAAGAATTAGATAAATGTACATTTTAGAAGATTTATATTGTCATAGCATCTTACCATAACTTAACTGCTTCCCCTTGAAAAATGGGAAAAGTTAAGCTTCACAGCCTTCTTCATAAGCAAATCTTTGTAAAAAATCTAGATATTTAGGTTTGGATTTTCAGAGATGGTCTACTTTCTCAACAAGGAGCAAATGACAACCCATACTTTAAAAATCAAACTACAAAAATATGAATGTGAAGGAATCTGTAAAATCAGAATAAATGAGAATGTACAATCAGCTGTGCAAAGCATCAAACGCTTTTCTTTTTAATCACTTTAGATCATCAGAAGATAGGCCATAACTAAAAAACCTGAACTCCTTTTATGGTTTGTATATTTTCTATCAAAACCAATCCACTCTGGCTTTTTTTAGAATTCCTTGAAAGTTGTTTGTTTGTAAAGGAGTAAGTAATAATTGAAATCAAATTAAGACACATTACAAGAAGTGAGTATTTGAGATACACGTGTGGCAAGGAAATCTGTGCATGGACATAAAGGTTTGGGCTTCCTTAAAGAATCTAGTTCTTGGCCACTATGTTAGGTTTTTTAAAGTGTCTGAAAGACAAAAGAGCTAGCTGCTATACTTCACAATGAAAATTAAATTAAAAATCATCTCGCAACTGACTGCAAATTTCTTCAAGCAGCATTTAAACGTTTCAGTGCCAATACACATTTTAATTCCCTCTTTGGGGAGAACTAAAGAATTAAGAAGATTTCTGTGGTTACATATACTAAAGAAGATGTGGTGATCACACTTTTGAAATAATGACAATAAAAAAATTAAAATATAAACCAAAAAAACCATAGTAATGAAAACATAGCTACTACATTCACTCTACAACATAAAAAGATCAAACACATTTCAGTACTGTACAGTTACTGCAACTACACGCACACCCAGAAGTAAGTTAACTGGCCACATGAAGACTGTTTAGCATGGCAGGCACTCTGCTCTTGTTGTACTGACACAGAGGAATAATTTCAAGTATGGGCTGCATTCAATCTTTGTTGATCCTAGCTTCATCGCTACCTTTTCCGAGAAGAAGCTAGAACTCATGTGGCAAAATGCTGCATTGGCTCGTACCTCATGAAACACAAAGTCCCACTTCATAGCCAAAGTGTGTGAGTCACTGCTACAAGGACCTGGTTACTAGAACTGGGACCAGACTGCCTGTGGAGAAGGCGTTTTGACACACAGATGCCTGAAGGTCCAAAAGATTATTCCTATTCCTGAAATGCTCCCAAGATTTTACAGTTCTGGGGTTTTTTTTGTTTGTTTTGGTTTTTATAATGTCTAGCCTCCTCAGTGAGTCATTTTATCCCTCCCGGTCAGTTAAATTATCCACAGAACCTCTCCGAAGTCTCAAGATTCATATCTTGAAAATGTACTCCATCCCCTCAAAATCACATTCCCCTCGGGTTTAGCTGCCACGGCATCTGTGAGTATACAGCCACATTCAATCAACAGTCTGTTACTACAGATGCGTGTTACGCATCTGGATATTGGAATAATCTGTCTTTAATGGGAAGGTCTTAAGGGCTTCTCTGGCAAGTGCCGTAAGTTTAAACTGACAACTTCAGATGAGAAATGTGCATATTTTTTCTCCATCATAGTTGAAGCTCCCATTATTTCCATTCTCCACTGGAACAGTGAACTGTGCCAGTTATAAATGGCCAGTCAGATACTTGCTAGAATAGCTGCTGCATGTATTACTGTGTGATACAAATCTCTTGACATTGCTTACTTATTTCAACTATAAAGCAATCAAGAGTGAAATTATCACTTTTAGTAACATGTTGCAAAGGATCTATTAATTTCCAGGCATCAAGCAGAATTCATGCACAGCTGTCTTGCTCTGATCTCTAATCTTGGTCACCAGACAGAAACATGCCAATACCCATTTTACAATGTCTTTTTCAGCCTGTTGTCATACAGCTCAAGCTGCAAATGATTGTACTCTAATCTCAATCACCAAACCAGGGAATCTTTCTGTTAAAAAAAAAATTATTTAAAATGCCTTCATCTTGATTTTTTTTAAGTCATAGAACAATTTACTTTTTAAAAATGAATATAGAAATACCTAATTTAATATAATTATAGGGAATTCATTGAAAATGTTGATTTTTTTTAGTAGTATTAGTAAGAGCAAGTTTCCAGGCTCTGAACTTACTGAGCATACTCTTTTGTCCCTTTCACCCTGTCCATATGAGGCCAAATACACAATGTAAATCTTTGGTCCCTCTAAATTTGTTATCTATACACACTTTTCACTATTTTGAATATGAATGACTAAAACTCTCTCTTACACCAGGAGTTCAGTAACAACCCCACACAACTTGAGAAGCTGGGAAGAAATAGCTGTTATTTTGTAAATAACTAAGTATTACCTGCTACCTCCTTGCTCCTCTGAGAGGCTTCAGAAGCCAAAGCATATGATATGGTAATGATGCGCTCCTGCTCTTGCAACTGTGAATCTAAATCAACCGAGTTGTGTTTGTCCTGGGCAACAGTAGGCTGTAGATTGTGCATACTAGTGGGAAAGTGCAAAACAACATTAACATTTGCAAACATAAAGAAGAATCCACCATGCAGATGAGAACAAGCTTGAATCTATACAGCAGTTTTCAGATCTCATCTGTCAAGCTCCATATTTTATTGACATTCTTTAAAGTAGTGTTAGATATTGTACGCAAATGACTACAGCATACAAAGACAAATGATGCAGCCATTACATATTCAGTCACAGTTTCTGTATAGCCTTAAGTACATCTGAAAGTCCTTTGTTGTAGATACGCTCTTTACATGAAAACACTACCAAAAAAAATGCTATTTATTTGAAGTTGTTAATAAAATTTCTTGTTATGCCCAGAGAAAAAGGCATATAACCTGGTGGTCCTCAGGCACAGCCTCTTTAATTGTTTTCCAAAGAGACAGCAGATACTTGAGGTAATCAAATTCTTGAAACTGAATGTTTCAGCTGACTCTACATTAGCTGCAAGTAGCCAAAAGTGTTCTCTCAGAACTCCAGCTCTCTGGAGACAACAGAAACCTGCTCTCACACTGACTTTTCTTCTGCTTTTGGCCAGATCTGTGCCTTTCCTGCCTCCTCACTCTCAACTACAAGTTGCTTGGTAAGGACTCACTACTATTTTAGGATGCTCTGAACAAGAAAATGGACATATAAAAAAATTGTCATTATCTCTTCTACCCTGTTTTAAAAAGGAGTTTAAGCATACTACAAAAATTCTGTGTGCATTTTCTAAAAGCCAGAAGTTATATTTAGATAATTCAATAGGAATTAGACTGTTGTATGAAGTTAGTTCCCAACGTCCAACACCAGCCTCTATATAAGATTTGCGAAAAAAAGAAAATACTGACCTTGATTTAGTAAGAATATTCTTTATCTTTTCTGCTTTGCGCTGCCTTGCTGCCAGTTCTTCTGTAGAAAGAGGCTCTTCTGGCTCCAGTTCAACGTAGCGTTCTGGAATTGCAACCTTCTCAGGTTTTGACAACTGTGGAAAGAAAGCAAGCATCAAGTTTTTAATAACAAAGACTTAAGAAAAAATTAAGATAAATTCTCCTCAATGGGAGAACACAGTGAAAAAAATAAAGCATGGGTTTTCACAGTCAATACATGTACCTGATGCTAAACACTCCCTCTGGATATGAGCCGATGCCCTTTTAATAGTGTCTTTTCCCTCTGATTCCTTTTAGTTCAGAAGGTAGATCAAGCAAATATTGAAGGGGATTACAAAAGAAATCAGAATCAACAGGGAACCTTCCTTCAGCTCAGGCTTAGAGCCCGAACTAGGACTCTGCCTAAAGCTGTTACAGTAGAAAGAAACAACTGTTACAAGAGTGACTGGACAACCTGAGATTTTAATGTCATGATACTTATGTCATGCCAGTGAGGACTTCCTACAACTGAAAGGAAATATCACCTAAAGTTTTAATCTAGGGTATCATTCTTTTGAGACTGCATAATCTTCTTCTGTGAACAGCAGAGAAAAAAAAATGAAACACAACAGTTGGTCATCATCTTAGGAAATTCTTGGACTATAAAATCTGAAATCCTAGGTGTTCAAAAGTTGTCTAGGGAACTGAACCAGAAATACACTAACGTTGTGCAATTGTAACAACACATTGCATACACACAATTCTGCAGATTGAAAATTCTAATATGATTGCACAAAAGCTAGCAACAAGTTTTTGTTAGGATCAGTTTCTTTGTGAGAAATCTTTGTTCCACGTAAGAGATCTAAATCACCCGATGAAAATTCAGTTTACAAATGGACTTTGAAAACTAATGCTTATTATACAGAACAGACTGCTTTTGAAAAGTACAAATAAAGAATGTATGAATAAATAAAAATAAGTAAAAGGGAAACTATTTTTTCTTCTCCTCTTTGGATTTTAGTTAAAACACTCATGAGGCGATGAGTTTTCAAAATTGAAATTTTTAAATACAAATAATCCTAAATTTTTCACCACTGAACCTAGTCCACACTAATTCAATGGCATATGCAAAGTGGCCTGACCTAACCCCCCCAGTGATTAAACTCAGTAATTTACAGGCAATCATAGGCCCAAAGCATTCAATATAGCCCTTCTCCAAGGCTAATGCTTCCTGAAAAATCCTCATTTTCCACTACACTTCCTTACCTTCAAATCCAACTCCTCTCTGGAGCTCTGTAGCTATAGATATATATTTTTTTTTTAATTTATGTATCTATCTCCATACTATAACTAACCTAGATCAGCTCATCCTGCCACTTCCAGAATAACAAACTCAGTTATCATATGAACAGCAGATTTCTTGGCCTTAAAGACACAACTGAGTACATTTCCTTATGAGGCACAGAAGTTCCTCAGGTACAGAAGTGCCTGCCCGATGAAGAGGATGGGTACGTGAAATGGAAAAGGACAACCTGGCTAACCTGAGAAAGCAGCTTTACATTCAGAGCTTCAGACCTGCTTCAGTTACTCTAAAGTAGGACAGAAACACCTATAAGCAAAAATGTTTCCTATCCTAGGCTTAAGGTGCTAATTTGGATATATGAAGTGATTCATGTAGCCCTGGAGGCCTCCTGGAAAAAATTTTAATAGCAGAGTGCAACAAGGAAAGGAAATACAATGAAAGTATTTTTTCTGTTTCTGAAGTTTACAGGAGCACTGCATTTTCCGTAGAAAATATACAATGATTAATTGAAAGATACATTCATTCACAGAAATCAACAGATAATGGCTCACAGGTTCAACCTCTTACAAATATCTCTCTATACAAAATGATACATTGTCAACAGCTTTCAGAAGAGTAGAAGTGCTTACTACTCTAATTATCATTAACAATTTTACTGATTTCCCATCAACGATGGCATTTTACACATTGTGTAGTATCTACTCAAATCTTTCCACTTGCTATATTCTTTCCTTCCACCAGATGGCTCAATCGCATTTCAAACAAATACTTTACTCGGTTACTAGAGCTGAAAAAAGCTCTAATGCCCCAAACACCAAGTCGTTTGAAAAGCTGACAGAAAGGTGTTCTCTGTTCTGACCAGAATAAAGCAGTGCTCCCTCTTCCCTACCATATTTTGCCAGTCAAAATGAAGACTAAGGTAGCTCTGGGGAACTAACTTTTCCTTCATTGCTGTTTCTTATTTTCAAATACTCTTGATGTTGTCATCCCATCTTTTTCTCCCAATGTATATAACATTCCCTAACTTAAATCACTTTTTCTTCTAGAAAGCCTGAGATATATATTTCGAACAGTAGAGCCAGCCTTTCGATTTCTTCTCTCCACTAAAACACAATACGAACAGGAACCTTAGGGAGATTCTAAGTACCAGGCTATAAATTTTCGATACCCAAAAGACTCCTTTTAGTTCAAACTTCCAGCTAGCTTTTGAAAGAAAATATGAGAATTCACTACCTAAAAGTTAGAAAGGTTAATATTTTGGGGCACAGAATAGGAGGCAAAAAATGATGAGTGTTACCTCTCTGCTGATATCTAAATCATAGTCTTGAGGCTCCAGGTCTGTCTCTGTCACTGCTACGGGCTGAACTTTTAACCATTCATTTTCATCCTTGTCTTCTCCACGAATTGCCCTCTCAAGTAACTGCAAATCAAATTCTTGCTCTCGTTTCCACTGGTAATAGATACAAAACAATTAACAGCATTCAACCACACTGCCAAACTCATCATTTAGCAATGTACATTACTGCTGCAAATGCTATATTGCCGAAAGAATCCACAGAGCAAACCCCTTAACTGACAAGAAAATACAACTGTATTTTTTGGAACATATGGTTGGGAGAGCTGATCTCTAGCTGTGCTGCATGGATTTTGGAGTATTGTTTAATTTTCAGATAACGTTCAGCAGTATTAAATTCTAACAAATGTATTAATCACCATTTCACATATGTTGATTAACATGGAACTAGCTACACACAAACACCTTTGGAAGCACAGATGTCAATACAAGTGAGTCTACAGACTGACAGACTAATTAATCCTAGGCATTCTAACCAAGCAGTGCTGTGTGATTTTGAACCACCACACTGAAAGAGTATTTATAATGCAAGTTGAGAACTGCAACTTGAAAATTTTACGTATCTTTTTAGAATAATACCTAGTGTTTAAAGCTAATAATATTTTATGAACTAACACTAACTTGTTTTGAATTCAAAAATAATAATTTAGTAACTTCTAAACTCTTCAGACTTTACTAAAAGCAGTATCTAGCTACCTGCAAAGATAAAAAAATCTCTCACATTCTGTCTTTACAAAGTAAGTATTTAGAAGTAATAAATTCAGAATGTATTTAAATTAAGGAGCATAATTTAGAGTTCCCAAATCATTGCATAGTAGCTCCTTCACAACTACATACAATACAGCTGCATATAAACTCACGCTTAAAAAAAACTACCAACACTTCTTTGTTCAAAATACTAAATTCAGTTGCAGCAACATTCCATCCAGCAGATCTCAGCAGCTTTACCATACAGAGTTGAAACACGATATTAAAAGCAGTGGGAAAGAGAAGGGATAAGAAGAACAACAACAAAGTTATCTCCTCAAGCATTTGAGTGTATCAATAGGAGAATGTGCCATTATATGTTTCTTAAAAATATCTCCAGTATTTCTGTTACAAATCTTTAGCTTGTTTTGGTTGAAATTTGAACTCCATGTGAAGTCCTTAGACTTCATTATGCTACTTGCATTAATCAATCTAATTGAAACCTATTCATGCACAAGCTCTCAATATTCACTCAGAAGATACCTATCTTCCATGTATATTAAAAAAGTTAAATAGCTAAAAGGCATTATATCTCAAAAATTAAGATGTTTCTTTACAGAATTCAAGAGAGAGGAAAAAAAAAATTTTTCTCATACGAGTACTCCAAACTCATTCTTCTACTCATATTCGAACCAGGCCTGATTGACATAGTATATTTTAAATACACAGTTTCATTTTCAAGTTATATATAGGTAAGAAAAACATCAAACCATTCTTACGAAGCAGTATTTTTATTGGCTTTGATGTTGCGACTTTTACATTAAAAAGGCATTGTATATAACAAATGAATTCATGTACTGTGATTAATACTTAAAATGTCATACTACACTTAAGAGCTGACCGATTAAAAATTAGAGTTACACATACAATGTATGTTTAAAGCAAATGTTACATACTGAGCAGCACTTCAATTATACATTTAACTGTTTGCCATTTTGGCTGCTAAATAATTGTAATGCTGTAAGCAATTGTGCTATCAAACATGCTTTTTGCGTATCGAAGCCCTATAGGTACAAGAGATGATCTCTACAAAACATTGCTAGGGCTGAAAGATTCTATTTTAATTCTTTACAGCAAGAAAAAGACCAAGATGGCACCCAACTTTATAGATAAAGTGTTTGCCACAAATGTTAATAAGGAGTGTTATGAAAATGTTTAAATTTGGCTTGTGTATGTTATGTGAGTCAGGAAACATAAGCTCAGATTTACTTCTAATTACGATATGAAAATAACAGTGATACTATAGTTCTACAGTTCCCAAATATTATGCACTATCTTTAATAAATTTGTGATTGCAAACCAGAAGACAAATAGATTACTGTCTCCAAGTAGTGCACTCGTATTTACTGGGCAAGTAAATACAAATAACTGGCTGTAAATTAGTGCTACTGAACAGTGGGAATGAAAGGCTAAATATTACAGGGTTTTTAAAGCTAGCAATTGACACACATGTACTAAATGCAATTAAGCCTGGTAAAAATTGAGTAGTCCAGTTAGAAATTTTAAAATAACTACAAAATTCTGCAAATTAAAAACAAGCAAACAAAAAAAAAGAGGCATTAGGTATGATGAGTGACGGATCTAAAAGCAAGAGATCTTGTGCAATGAATTAGGTAAAACAAGGTGATCATTCTAAAGCTCTAGTGGACCAAATAAAAAATAAATTAAAAGACCACAGCATAAGTGCAATTACAGTACAATCTTGGTTTAGCACCAAGTGAGTGACTGGGTAACTTCACCAATTAGAATTGCTTTGGTTAGTATCCAAAATGTATCATTACAAACTTATCATCTGTACAGCATTTAGTCTCAGAATGCAACAAAAATCCTTTTCTTCAGCAGCTTAAATTTGAGCCTTATTAGAATATTCTATGTTTTAAGCTTTAAAGAAGAATTTGCATCAATTAAAACACATTAGCTCTTACATAAATTTCTAATCAGCATGATTAGATTTTAAAACTGATTACCCACTCATCATCTCTTTAAAAAAACAACCACCACCTTGGTCTGATATTACCACGACTATCTTGCAGCCTAATTTATAAATTAAAAAGAAAAATACCCATGGTGAATAAGAACATTCTAAAAGGCCCATTCCATTATGAAGCAGTTTTAAAACCGTACAAGCTTCTTACACTTTCTAAATACAATTCCAATAAAAAACAATCATGTCTCTGAAATCACTCCAATATACTCACACCTCCACTCAGCACACTAACCTCTGACCAACTTACCTGCTGAACCTGCCATATATACTATAGCTACTAGTAAAAAAAGATCATCTGTTAGTCACACTCTCTGAACTCATTTTATACTGTATAACACTAATTTAATTAGACTAGAAGCATCACACACTCAAGTGAAAGTGCTTGCTAGGAAAAAAAAAAAAAATCCAAAGATATTTTTAGTTTAGTCCTTTTAAGGCATATCTAACATACTGAGCCTATGTCTGCAGAAATGGGTCTGATGAAAGACCGAGATGAAACAGACTGCCTTTCTCCTTGGCTAAGAGTTCTCTTGCGTTCACGAACTAATGCCTTCTGATGTCGCTTCATTCTTTCTAGTTGTTCCTCTGCACTCATCTTGCCTCTTTGGTGGTCTCCAGAGTATAAACGTTCCAAGGCACTCTTTGGTCTCTCCTGTAGAAGTCACAAGGCACACAAAACACATGTTGTAATTAATACTTCATAAGAAGTATACAAAAAAATAAATTCTTTCTGCTACCTTATTACTAAATTAACATGATTTTGTTCTATTATTTTTGCATTAATTTGTATATTTCAACTCTATATTTTGTATTAGTAGTGCTGATTTTTGGTTCTAAACCTTGTCTCATAGATCTATTTCAAATGCAGCAAGTTGTCTGTCTGCTTCCCAATTCATTTAAAAAAGTGAAAAATTGGAGATTTTATTAGGTCATAGGTGTTGGTCATCTCCCATGCTACTACAATCCCACTTACAGGTATGCAAAATATATTCTGGACTTAAATGTTTTGAACAGTTCAGACATATGCCTTCAGATGTTCACTTAAAACTTACCTTGGACCTATCCCTTCGAAGTGTTGCATATGATGAAATGGTAGATGATTGGTGCAATCTGGAAGTTGATCCAGATAAACCTTTATAAGGAAAAAGAGAATGGTTTAAAACCAAGTGACAGGCAAAATGAAGACATCTGTCAGATATTTTCTAAATTATCTTGCTTTTTCTATGACATTTTGGTTACTATTTTAGGCCACATTTCACATTTTGCAGTTCCGGAGATCATGAGAGGCATGAAATTTCATTTCAGCCAGAAGTAATGTATTTCAGGTCACTATTTATCAAAATTCAGAAGGATCTACAATAATTTAGAAGCTTATATTAAATGAGGTATGGGGTATGGGGTGAACTCAGCTGTGCAAGAGTAGATAAACTGTACAAATAATCATCACATCTATGAAGAAAATCAAACCTTAACATTCGCAGTTAGAAAGCGAAGAAATAAGAAGAGAATAGCTAAGAAATTAATTGCTCTTCCCCAAATATTCTCTCTATCCTCATTTGTGAAACACTTGCAGGACTGTAGCACAGTGGGGATGGAGTGTCAAGTCACATGTAGTGTATGGGGGCATTATATTCTTTATCACTTTCATTTCAATGGTAATGTAAGTGTTTAAAAAAATACCTGAGTTTGTAAAGGATCACACAGAAATTATGAGGAAAAATAACTCTGAATATAGGAGACATTCTACTAGCTAATTTCATGTTTTGCTATTTTTTTTAAGCAGTATATATGAAGTTGCTTTGCAAAAGGCTGGTTGTCTCTAACGGCACCATTAAAATGCACAAAATCTCTAGACTTTCACAGCATTGTATAGTTAATCTAAAAATAATGATCTGATGATAAAAATCTCCAGAAAATCCTAGGAGAGAAAAGCTCTTATACAAACAGCACTGTTAAAAATCAACTACATAAATTCCTGGCTTACCACGGGTAGGTAATGTCTGGTATCCACTGTCAGAGCTTATTAAACCACTGGAAGGTTGGCTGAGGTCACCACCTATCGTTGCTAGTTCTGGTTCACTCATGTATGAACGCAGTTCCACCTATATGGAAAAATACTCATCAGCTCAAATGAAATCATGGACAGCAAGTCTTAATAATCTTAAAACAAATCCTAAAGCTTTGTTTCTGGATTACTAAATCTCTCTCCACCATTATACGGCATAGATCTCTCCCTGCCATTACTCTCTGTCCTTATTACAAGACCTAGAGGTCCATGTATTTTACAGACAATAATATCTTTTATTATAGGTTCACATATCAGTAAAGTGCCGGTCTACAGGTGTATGAGTGCTCACCCTATAATCTCCATTTACATACTGTCCGAGTTCTCGGTCTCTCTTTCTTTCATCTGACTGACGTTTCAGGCCCCGCACTGATGTGTGTCTGATGACAGTGGCTTCTCTCGGGAGAGGTGGAACAGCTGGTGGCTGATCATCAGGACTGTACAACTGAGGGAGAGGAGGTCTGGGCGGTGCTTCATCATCCTGGTAACATGAAAGCACACCTATTTGGCAAGCTCTGAAAACAGTCAGGCATAAAACGACTGGAAGTTCATTACATTATATGAGTTATTTGTGACTGCCCTGGCATACGCTCCTCTGTCCACACCAGGAGCTTGAGGCTTTAGAAACCAAACAAGACCCAAGAAAGCAAACAACTAATCAACCACAAAGCTTTACCAAGGAAGGCTCTGCATTGGTATGTTCTAAAAGAGTATATGGCTATATCGTGGTTTAACCCCAGCCAGCAACTAAGCACCACACAGCCACTCACTCACTCCCCCCCACACCCAGTGGGATGGGAGAGAAAAATCGGGAAAAGAAGT
Source organism: Buteo buteo (assembly GCF_964188355.1). Taxonomy (NCBI): domain Eukaryota; kingdom Metazoa; phylum Chordata; class Aves; order Accipitriformes; family Accipitridae; genus Buteo; species Buteo buteo. The sequence goes on along the minus strand of NC_134186.1, from coordinate 16,050,601 downwards.
AAAACTCGTGGGTTGAGATAAGAACAGTTTAATAGAACAGAAAAGAAGAAACTAATAATGATAATGATAACATTAATAAAATGACAACAGCAATAATAAAAGGATGGGAATGTACAAATGATGTGCAGTGCAATTGCTCACTACCTGCCGATCGACACCCAGTTAGTCCCCGAGCGGCAATCCCCTGCCCCTACTCCCCCCAGTTTCTATACTGGATGCGATGTCCCATGGTATGGAATACCCCGTTGGCCAGTTTGGGTCAGCTGCCCTGGCTGTGTCCCCTCCCAACTTCTTGTGCCCCTCCAGCTTTCTCGCTGGCTGGCTGGGCATGAGAAGCTGAAAAATCCTTGACTTTAGACTAAACATTACTTAGCAACAACTGCAAACATCAGTGTTATCAGCATTCTTCACATACTGAACTCAAAACATAGCACTGTACCAGCTACTAGGAAGACAGTTAACTCTATCCCAGCTGAAAGCAGGACAGGCTACTGTACACAAAGGCCAGGTTATGCACATGTATCCTGCTGTAAGTGCTATATCACTCCGTTTCAGTACAAACACCTTAAGCGTCTCCCTGTTGTCCCTCCACACTGTGTGCACTCTGTAACCATGAAACTTTAACTGTTTCTGCCAGAAGTAAATGGAATCATTGGTGAATGAATCTCACAAGAGCAGTACTTACAACCTTTGGCTTGAGCTTAATTGGTGACTGAAGAGGCGGCTCAATTTTTTTCAGCTGCTGTGCTTGGTGCTGCATTCTGGCCTGGAAATAAGGCTGTGGATACAGTCTAACCTCCAGAGAGGATTTAACCGGACTGGGTGGAGGGCTTTGTGGAACTGAAAGTTTGCTCTCCGCAGTTGCGAGGGAAGCTGGTAAGGAAGGCACTGAAGACTGAGAAAATGAAGGCACTATTTTTCTCTCTAGGGGAGAAATATGCAAATGTGTTAGGTGTTGTTTCTCATCAATAATGTTCTTAAGAATAGCAATCAACATCCTTAGACTTCATAAAACAGGCACATTGCTTTGAACACAAACGGGGGGGGTTTTGGACATAAAAATGTTTGAATGTCACATTATAGCAGGGGTGGAAAACATTTTCTTGATGAGGATCAAGCAAGCCTTTCAGGTAGAAAATAAAAACACATGCTTTAGTATCATCCAGTAAAATTCCTTGGAGAGGGCAGTGGGAGGGCAGGAAGGAAAAGCCCGAGAGTCACACAAAATCAATTCATAGACTGTATCTGGCCCCATGCCACGGGCTCCTTAAGATGCCTGTAGACCTAGACAAGGCTAGGCACTCATAGCCATACCTTAAAGAAGATCTCACCATCTCAAAACTATTTTATCTCTGTATGTAAAAGGTAAGCAAAGATACTTTAAATATAAAGTGAATGTACAATAGGTGTTAACAGTCTCTTGGTATCCCAATGCATTCGCTCTTTTCTTTGAAACATAAAGCAACTGAAAGACAGATCCCACCCACTTTCCCCTCTTCTTTTCCATAGCTGATGTTGTTGCTCTACCCACCAAACACCTGCCTGAAGAGGGAGGGGGAAGGCAACTGCAGCAAGGGCGGCATCCAAGGGAAAGGGGAAAAAAAAAAAAAAAAAAAAAAAAAAAAAGGCAGTCGGGAGGAAGGCAGAGAAGAACACAGAGAGGAGCTCCTGGACAGAATGCAGAATAGATACTATGCTGGTATGAGCCTGGCGTGTGACAGAAACTCTTTCTGCAACTTGAAGAACTCAACCCATTACTATTATTATTGTTCCCTTTTTACAGTCATTACATTTTAGTGCCATCAGTATGTGAAAACAAATACAAAAAAACCTTTTTGCCGCCTCAACCAAATAAACACCAAGTTAAATGTGCTCAATCAACAGAGATTTCTGATGCAGCCAATAGCAGAATTAACTGGATTTTCTGCAGTAGAGCAAACTTCTAGACTATTTGCATGGACCTAAAGATCAGCTCCACTTGTATATTTTTTGTTTTAGTTATGTTCTCCTTACCTGGATTCTTGATAGAGTCTACTATGGTTTTGTAGTTTGTTTTATTTGCACTCAAGCCAGCTGTAACATCTTCAATTCTCCACAAGTCTTTTTGTATTTGTGTTTTCTCCTGATGTTTGTAGTAAAAGAAAAAAAGAAAAATCAATTATATCTCATTTTTATTTTATTATGGGCTTACCCTTCTTTTGATACCAAAACCAAACTAATGTTTCAGAACTTAGATGAAAACTTAGGAGTCTAGAAATGAGTTAAATGATTATTTTAAAATAAAATAAAATAAAAAAACAAACAAAAAACCACCAACACAAACCAACATATCTTGCCCATAAAATTTATTAGAGCATTTTCTGAGTCTTGGAAGACTTCTTATAGACGACTAGGGGAAAGAGACACCTCTACATTTTTCTCTACAATACTATTGAGGCTACAAAAACCTAGTTTAATGTTCTACATAAACTGAGCTTACAGAACCTTTTCATTTCAACTTTGTTCTTAAATTCTATACTAACACACTTAAGACTGCTAAGGCAGCCTTAAGAAACTCATCTTAATACCTTTAAGAGTATGCTCAATATTAAAAAAAGCAAAAAAATCAGTAGAGTTTCCCTGAATACTGCCATGAACTTCCTAATAGTTTTTAACGGATGAAATATAAAACCAAAACTAACTCAGAAGGGCTGACAAATTTAATTTCTGCTTATATTTGTGTTGGTAGGTCTACTGGACATGATGTATTGCAGGTTGAAACAGTATATTGCTGCTGTTCCAGGATTTGGTCTCATCTTGCATCCTATTTGCTTTACGGAGGCTATCCAGGAGGAAAGAAAGGGAAGCTTTGTCTACAGTCTGGACTCCCCCTTTGATTGCATCGTGCAGCCAGACGCCTTGGCTACAGAAGCCACCACTTCAGTCAGATGTTCACTGCAATCATCATAAATAGCTAATCTTATCTACTTAATCAAAGCCTGGTGATTCTGCCTTCAAAAACTGGCATTAAGAATAAACTTAGGAAAACCAAGAGGAAAACAGTAGTATTAAAGGAAGCAGAAGGCAGTGAAACACTTTAGTTAAGAATTGCTTACAAACTGCTCAAGAACTCTAGAAATCCATCACTTGCCATGAGCTGCAAAATAACCACTAATTAATCCTATAAGTCTGAAAGAGAAAAACTTTAGTAAAAGCTCTTACACCTCATAGAACTAAGGCAGGCATATAAATTGCTCTCCACTTTCTGTCTTAGATCAGAAAATATGTTCAGCCAGGTTACAGATCAGCAAACAGGGTGCCAAGAACACAAACATTTAAATGATGGAGAACGTTATTTGCCTGTAGTAAACTCACTCGATAGATGGGACATATCTTGAAAGATTGTCAGGATACAATCTATAAATTTGCACATTCCATTTCAGTTTTCTGAGATTAATCATACTACAAGGAACCAAATGATGGATTTACAATAACCAAGCCTCAGAACTGATTAAAAAAACCCCACATGTAGAAAAAATCCTGCTTCTGAAACCACTCAGAAAATGTTCGATTAGTAACGTACAAAAGCCAGGAGATCTTTTAATATTATTTCTTCCCATTACTTAAATATTGATGTGAAAAGAATATTTTAGATCAAAAGTGGACTAGATCTAAAAGATAAGCAGATGAATTTATTTTTAAATTATGAAAGCCAAGATTGCTGTTTATGAAAGGGTATAAATATACTTTATGGGCAAGCATAAAAAGGTTACTTGGAGAAATACATCGATTTCTCTAACTTCCTTCACACAGAAACATAATTTAGAATGATTTATAAAACCAGGGGAGAAACACTTACCAACTAAAAAGTTATCACTGACAAAATACCACATCTCAGTTAATTTCAGCATGCCCAGATCCCCCCAACCCTTAAGCAAAAGACAACGAAGCTACACTCTTAAAAGCAAGATTTACTCTGAGCTGGTTGAAACATTTAGTTTTTAACCTCTTAATTAATGTTATATAGAAACAACATTAGCTGTTTCCTACAGCAACTTGAGACTGTAAATTTACTGAATTTTTAATAACATTCCATGAAGACTGCATTTTTTTTAAATACAGCCTGTATTAATTTAGTGCTATTGGAAAATACTAGATAAACAATCTTGAGTCTACATACCCTTGGGCAGAGATCAAAAAAACTCTAACTGTTATGGGTACTTGAACTCAGACTTCTTTGAAGGAATATAGTTTTAAGAATATTCAGTACATTCTGAAAAAATCAGCTCCCCTTAGTATCTCCAAAATAGGTATTCAGAAACATTTTTTTAAAATCTTAGCCAAAGACAAACATATCTATGCATACATACATATATACATATATATAGTAAGTATACACACACAAAACACATAACATGCATATGTTAGTGTATGTGCATGCATGTGCACTTTTAATAATTATGCATATATGTGATATAATAATAAAACTGAGTGAACATTTTACTGTGCAAACCGCATTCCCTTTATATGTATTGCTGAATCACATGCCACACATTCAGTATTTTAAGCATGCTCAGTGCACAACTGGAAATTGTTAAAGTACTTTAACAAAGTAGATTTTGTTTAAACCTGTAATTTCCCTTTATTAAACAAAATAACTTCATACAGGGACGATTTTATTCTAAAATACCTCTGGGATTTTTTGGAGGGATGTATTCTACAGCTGAGCTCAATTACATAATATTCTGGCTCTAGAAACTGATTCACTCTCCCACCTCCCAAAATTAAAAGTAAATGCAAATAGGTTTTGAAGATTGATGCAATCTAAAAAAGTTTTACAACTCTTGCTTTGATACAAAACATTTATCTATTATTAGTGAAAATAAATAGACTTCAATCCATATCTGACCAGAAATCTCTTGCAAATAAATAAATTTAAATTTTTAACTAATGAGCTCTTTTGGTCCAGGATATTTGGAAAAGTAGGCTAAGATTTGAGCAAAAGGTATACATTAGCTTTGTTCCTTGTGTTTTGTCTTTTAAACAAAACCGTTCTGCTTAAACACAGGAAAAATAATCCAGACTGTATTCCTTGCTGTAAGAATAAAAACACCAGTTGTAACCAGGTATGTAGAAATAATCTGGTGTGCCACATCCAGTTCAGCAAACAGAATAACTTAGCTTCAAACAAAGCTTCTTCATAAGATTCAAAACTGAATAATTGACTTAAAACCGAGATGCCTTTCAATTACTGATGGCTGTTAAACACTTATTCCACTTCACAAAACAATCTGCAGAGATAAATCTTCCATAGATAGAAGAACATGACAAAGAACAAGTAATGACAATAACAAGTCAGTGACTGATGTTCTTAAAAACAGACGAAGAATCCAACAATGTCAGATCAAATAAATGGAAGACTAAGAAGTCCTGCATAGTCTTATAAATTAAATACGTTATCAATGTCAAGATGTCAGTATGTAATAAAAACATAATAAAATAATGACAAATTTGCATAGACAACTTATGAGAAACTATTACAGATGCTGCAAGATAGCTAGTTACTGCACAGCTATGCCATTACAATGTCTGAACTTTGCAAACTTAACTACATGACAGCTGAATACAGTGCAAAAATTGCAGAGGATTTCTCTTATGAGGTAATAGTTTCAAGTTCAGACAAAATCATCCTCATAAGTAAACCAGTGTCTGGAAATAGACTCACCTGAGATACCAATGAACTATTCATCTGTTCCTGTAAGGCTTTTTTCAGCTGGCTTACATCCTTTTCTAATTTCAGATACTCATTCCAGGCATTTTCCATTTCCTATTAACAGAGTGAATACTCTAATACAATGTTACAATAAACTTCAAAATCACTCTATCCATTCTCTAATTGAGCACCGAAGTGTTTTTAAGATGGTGTTGCTCTATTATAAAAAGAAGCAAAAAATCCATTTTTGTAGTCTACATTTTTGCTTGGAGTTGATGATAAACTTCAAAATGCTTTATAGCTTGCAAGATCAAGTCAAGAATCCCTAGTTAAAAAACTCTGGCCATCTTCCTCACACAAAACCATTTCTTAAGCATACAACTGGCACATAATAGAATCTGAACTATGACTAATATGCTATGAAGGAATCAAGTCTATTCCGATTCCATTTCCTTTTACTTCACTCCCCTATGTAAACAAGTTTATAATTAAAATCCAGTCACCTAAACCAGAACTCATGTTTTGAAACACAAAGCAGGTTATCCTTTAAAAGTTCTACAGACTGTGTTGTAATGGCATTAGAAGTGAATAAACAAGCAGACACCTGGAAAACAAGGCCATCCAATTACCCTTACTTTACTTAGATTATCTCCAGCATCCATGACACCATTGTCTGCCTTCTGACCCAGAACTTAGGAAAATTAAGTGTCTGGAGCATTTTTATGTAAGGAATGATGGAATAGGCTTTTCCTCTGAAGTCTGGAAAAGAGATCACTTCAGAGTTGAGGGCAAGAAATAATGGAGGTCAACGAAACCATAACTGGCACGGAGAGAGTAGATAACAACTGACCGTTCTCTATCCTTTCTCATACAAGAATAACGGTCTATCACATGAAACATATACAATTCAGGCTCAAAACAAATAAAAGAAAGGGGCTGTCCACACAGCGGGAAAAAGATCTATGCAATATCTTGCCAAATGATATTTTGGATGCAAAAAAGTTGGGACCCACCTCTCCTATCCTTACTACTCCCTAAGCATCTGCTTATGTCCACTGTTGAAGCCAGAACCCTGGGCTAGAAGCAGCCTTGGACTGGACCAGTACAGCCATTCTTACAATTACTTGCTATTTATGCTCCCAACTAAATTTTAAATGCTGTCTGCGAAAGTCATACATTTTCTAGAGGTACAAAACACTGTATATATACATATAAATAATACTAGCATTTTAATGATCAAATCTTACTATAGGAAAGGTGTTTGTGCAATTCTAGAAAGAATCTTATGAAGAACTAGTCCCATATTCATTAAGAGGTAGGAATAATACAGTGAGTACACAACACCCAGGTTTAATATACTCTCTTTCATGGCCAATTCTTAGAAATATTTTTATTAATAAAAATGCAACATTAAATTGCAATTGAATTTTATTAAGTCATAATATCAACAGTAAATTTTGACTGAAACATCAACAGAATTTCCCAGTTCTTCTTCCCCTGGAAAAATACCATGGAATCATATTTATATTTTCAAAGGGCTAGCTGAAAGAATTGCAATTTAAGCCCTATACATAAATGCAAAAGGTATAAAAAAGTTTTTTTGAGCTTTTTTTGGGGGGGGAGGTGGGAAGGGAGCATTGAAAAAGAAAGCTAGAGAGATTGTTTAAATTTTTTTATTCTGGTTTATTGTCCTGTACCTTAACCAAATCAGTTCAGAACAGGACTTAACTCTCCTATCCTACAAACAATACAGTTTTACTCTGACTGGTATTTTAATTATGGTTTTCTTGAAACAACCAAAAACACATACCGTTGAAACTTTGGATATTTCAGCCCGAATATGTATGAGATCCTCTTGCAAAAGTCTCTGCTGGTAAGAAATTTTTTCTGCATGTTGTGGTTGGTCTTTGTACTGTTCCATCTGTCTGTGTAAAACCTCCAAAACAGACTCCAGCTGATCCTAACAAAGAAGGAGATGGTAGTAAGCTTACAACAGCTTTACATGGAATTTTATTTATCTACCCGCGGGAATATGAAAGTTGTCTTCCACACTCCTAGTCTTTCTTATAAGCCACTAGAGGTTAGGATTGGCCTCCTGTTGTGAGACTAAGATGTAAATGAAAAAGTGCAAGAGCCTTAATTAACTATTATAACCAAAATTATCTGATATTTTCCATTCAATCTTTACATTAAGTAGCCAAAACTGGAAAACACAAAGCACTGAAAGGGGAATTTTTCTATTTACAGTCTGTACAAAACTGCAATTTCCAGTTTCAGAAAAATTCCCTTAAGCAGTGACAGCCCTACCACAGCACAGCATTAGCTATTTATTTAAGAATAGGTTCTCATTCACTGCTATAGTTGAATTAGCCATGTGAGCAATTAAAATAAAGTCTAAAACACAAAGTAGGTCCAATTCATTCAGTCAGGAGTAAATAACACTGAATAATTTTTGCACAGTAGCTCTTCTCAAGGATCTACCTGGACAGTACTTTCATTTTAGAACACATTTTTCTCTGAACTACCTCAATTTATTGACAGCTGTAGCTCACAGGCAGTGAAGCAGATAAAGATACATATAGGCCAGGAAAGGCAAACCATTTTGTTATTGTTTACTATTTGAACTCTGACTTGAATGGGCACAGAGGAAAGGAGGTGGGCTCCAGCTACAAACTTGTCACAGAAAATATTCCAGCATTTCAGTCATAACGCTCAGAACTAAGTTCACAGCACTATATATAAACCAGCATAGGTTTCTGAAATTACTACAAATTTGAATCTCTCCCCCTTCTCTTACTCCTTTCTTAAAAAAAAACCCCAACAACCAACCAAACAAAAACAAAAAAAAACAAAAAAACAAACCAAAAACAAACAACAACAAACCATGACACAAGTTACAGTGAGAGCTCAATATGGTTGCATGCTGCTATTTTTACAAACATTGTGCAGGCGGGAAGAACTGCAAATGAAACATGACTCAGACTCCCACCATATACATATTAAGACATAAAGCAAAACTACACAGAAAAGTGTATGTACCCCAATTTATAATAAGTGCCAGAAAATTAAATGTATATGGTTTTAAAACATTTGTTTTCAAAAATACGTTTTCTAAAAGTGGGTACTCAATCCTAACATAAAAACTAATTCTTTTCCTTATGTAAGTTTATATACATGTCCAAAGGAAACTACTACAATGCAAGCAGCATCCAGTATTTTGATTTTTTGTTTGTAATTCTGTATTTTATGATTAGATGAAAGTTGTTATTTAATTTTATAAACCCCTTTTTAACCTACTTACTTTATTTTCCTTAAGGGCTCTTATTTTGTCCTCCAAGTCCTGCAGAATTCTGTCCTGCTCACAGAAAATGCTTAGCTTGACCTGAAAATGAAATCATACATATAATGTTAGATTTTAAAAACCAAGCAGAAAAGTCTCCACTAGCAATATTTTACCCTTAAGAGCATAATAATGTGAACACGTGACAGTAAAAAATAAATAGCCAAAACAATGCAAGAGGTTCTGAAGTGGTATTTGATACTTACATCAATATCACTTTCTGCAATCTTGACAGGTTTTGTACTTCGTTCTTTTAACGTGTCACGCCCTGTCACCTAAGAGGAACAGGTTTTAAAGAATTGAGAAATTTGTTGGAAATTAAAACCTAATTATTCTTCAACAATGAAAAGAAAATTTTTGTTAAATATTCACAGTTATTAACAAAGATGAGTAACATTTTGGATACAAGGTTTTTCAAATATGGCTTTAGTTTGTAAAAAACATTATCAGAAAGGATTACTAGTTATATTAGACTATTTAATAACTCTTAACAGTAGCTTAAAATTCTGTACAAAACAGCATAACCCCACTTGTCTATGTTTACAAAGGTCCAGTTCCTGCAAAACCTAATAGTTTTAACAGTTCAGCTTTAATAGCTTTCTTGAAGCCAAAAGACTTGAATAGTTCCTTTAAATGTGTGGTTGCAAGTATTACAGCATTAATTAATGACTAAAAATACAACTTTTTGACAACTATTTCATTCTACAAAGGACAGTCTCTTCCATAGTACTGGGCAAATTTTATTAAAGACAGACTGCTATAAAAGAGCTATAGGGGAATTAAATGTAATTAATCTATTTTGACATGTTTATAATATACCAAATCTCTCGTTCCAGAAATCACTGGTTTCATATTCAATTTCTGGTGAGGTTATCTTCTCACATAACACAGTTTTTAAATCAGTACAGAAACTATACTATATTATACTTCCAACCTTCACAGCAATCTTAAAATGAAGGCATGTCTATCTCTGTAAAAAAGTTTGTTATTTTCACTGTCTACATGGGACCCTTTCTGTGAATAAATGATGTTATGAAAATGGCAATAGAATACAGCTCATTAATCATACAGTTTTTAAAAACCTTAAAATCTAATGCCTTAATATTACTAGATTAGAACACTTTTAAATATTGATTAAAGCAAATACTGTCTTACCAAAAAAACACCCGGTGTTTAGAAGTATGGTACTCATATACAGTATATTTCTGTTCGTATACAGGCAAGAGTTTATGAAGAAAAATTCACCTAAATATTGGCTTTAATAATATATAAGCAGAGGTTTTAATAGAAGAGCAGAAGTTCTTGGCTTTTGTAGTGGGGTAGGAAGGGTAGTTTGCTTTTTCACTGCCTGGCAAGCTCCAGACTTGAAGCTACATAGTTTACTTATTAACCTAACAGGGACCTACAGGATCATGCTAGCTTTCTTAAAGTAATTAAATTTTACTGTAACTATAGCTAAATCTTTAATACAGCCTCAGTTGCTCATCTAACATGTTATATGAAGTTAGCCATCTATACATAGTATTTTCAAATAACAAAGTAGTTTTGAGACAGAAGAGTATGGCCATCATTTAAGCTTACTGTCTTTTCTCTTTCAATGGCAGACTCCACTCAAAGACTTAGCATGTGTTTTCATGTGGTGAAATGTTGCTTACCCACCACCAAAATCAAAAGCATTTACTGCCTCTCAAAGCTTTCAATTTTTGGATATTCTAATTTTCAACAATGATGTGTTTCATATATTAAAAAAAAAAATCCTTTCTTTCGAAAGTATTAACGGAATTATTTAAATGCTAAATTCTATGTATAATAGTAACAAATAATGAAATAGAAGCATAAATACTAGCATGTCAAAGTAATAATTTTGCATATTTAATTATCTGCAAGTTAAGAGAATGCAAAAGCCTTTTTCAAAGCAATGGAATTAACATAAAAAACAGTCTACAGATTTTGGGGATATTTTCAATTACATAATCAGAACTGTAAAGAATTTGTTAATTATCAAGCAGTGAACATGAGAACATAATGAAGATTTAGCATGCTTTCACATTTTCCAAAATTACACATAGGAGTCACCACTTGGCACAATCATTTTCAAAACATGATAAAATGAAACCAAACACTGAGGTCAGCCATAATTTCGCATACAGACTCCAAAGGAGGGGGAAGAAGAAAAAAAAAAAGGGCGGGGGGGGGGGGAATCTTACAGAAAGCATTACTGTTTACCGTAAGACACCTGTAAAAGCCAGAATATGTAAACATTGACTGCTATTTTAAAAAGCAATGGATGAGCGCATTTCAGATGCAAGCAGTCTTACATGTATACTGGACAGTAACCCTTGTGCTGAGTTCTTTAGCACTTTGTATATCATGTTGATCAGAGGTCCATTATTTTCTATCTGTTTCAAACAAAAGTTTAGTAATAGCTTGTTACAGATGTAAAAATTAAAACCCACAAACCTTATAACTCAAAACTCCATGAGCAGCAGTAATCACACGCTCTTATGTCACACCGATCCTTGAGGTTTATACAATCTGCCGGTATGGAAGCTACAACTGGGTATCCACTTATCTTATTATATTGTGGGTAGACTGTTCATCCAACCATAAGACTTTTTTACTTTTGCAAAACACTCATACAAACACACAACACAAAATAGGATTTGCTCAGACTTGTCCAATTGCAGTTTTAAGAGTGTTGGGAATTACAGCAAGATATTTTCTGTCATGTAATACGTAGTAACACTTGCACCACGAGCTCTGTAATGATAATTTGAGCAACCTAGTTAAAACCTCAGTGAAAAAAGTCATTTCAGTCACACTTACCCTTCCCCCCATAACAAATACCTGCCATGCACTATATTCTTCAGTATCTATCAGCTCGCACTAGCAACCTCTTTCAACTGCAGTAGACGAAACAGCTTCAGATATTACAGTAAGACTGCAGAAGAATGAAGCAGGACCACTGCCGAACCACTGAGAGGGCCCCAGATTTGCCTCAACTGGTTGCACAATTCATACTTAGTGACACAAATGTTCCTATACTTCCTTATCCATATTTTGTATAACCTGTTCAGGAATGTTTGTAAAATATTCTGAAGGGAGGCTGCCCATCCATCCCTCCTGTAGCCTGCTTGAACTCGATTTCATAGTCACAAAAAGGGAAGCTTGCTTCACCTTATTTGCAAAGTCATCTTAGAAGCTTGTGGGGAAAATTGAGTTTTTCTTTCCTTTGTTCTTCCTTTCTGCTTTTCTAATACAGGGTCTGTCCACTTTAGAGATAAAAAAAAACCAACTGTGGAAATGACTGTGGAAATCTTTTTGCAGAAGAGGCATGGTTATGCTATAGCATACAGACACACCATTTCTTTCATGCTCCGCATACCTCTATTTCAGAAGCACAAGAATAGAGAGCCACTGCAACAATTGAGGGGAAAAAAAGTTCATAATCTAATGGCAATATTGTTAAAGGAACCACCACAATGCATGGTATTTGGCAAGTTCAAAATTATCAATAATTTTTTTTCATAGTGTGAGTAAATGGCCTTTAGACTTTTTTTTATGTCACAACTAGCTCGCATACAAGAGAAAACTACTGAAATGGATTAACACCTCTAGAGTGTTTTTATTTCATTTATACTTATGACAATACACTATAATGTTGAACAATATAATCTTGGTATTAACAAAAATTATTTCTTAGATAGTATTTTTAAACTCTTAAATAATAAAAAATAGACTTGTATAAAAGGATAAGAGCAAGGGGGGGACAAAACATGTGAGTAACAACAGATTACTAAATGCTCTGTAACCAGTTACTGTAATCAGTTTTAGTGCTATGGCATGCATTATGCAGTTAATTGCTTCATCACTGTTCCATTGTGAAAAGTTGTATTTTGAAATCTCTAAGAAGAGAGATCTTCAGAAATAATGGATTTATTGAAAAGAAAAAAGTTTAACTCCAGTTCAAAAATCTTCAGTCCTATTTGAAATTGTTTAATCAGAGCGGGTCTAACTAAAAGCCCAATGAAGTCAAAAGAGAGACTTGAATTAATAGGCTTTCTAGCTAAGCCTTCAGTGTCTTAAATGAAAGGTACCATGTATATTAACTGTGCATTTGCCATGTTCCACCATTACCAAATCAATATGTAATTTCCTTAGTTTCATCCAGCATGCTATTCTTTTTTCCTCATACTGCAAAACAAAGCATCTCTACATTTAGTGGCAAAACACAAATTTAACCAACACAATGTCACATTCTCAAGTTTCACATTCTCTTTAATCTCTGACCTGAATTTTTACATTTCTAGACCACTACTAAAAGACGGTTACTAAGAAATACCCATTTTGAAAAATTACATCATTCTTACGGAAACACACTTGACATTCTGACTGTCAAGATTTTTCTAAAGGGAACTAACGCTAACATTAAGTTTCTTTTCATGGAAAGATCAGGTGCCCCCCCCCCCATTTTTCTTTCTGGCTATTTTTGTCAGGTGCTATGCAGGCTGCAGAAAAGCACAAGGGGAGCTCCTGGGAGACCAAAGAGCTCTTCATGTCCTGCATTGCAACAAATCAATCTGGGTGGAATCCACCAAAATTTAAAAACTCATCTTAATAATTTTGTTAAGCATATAACATTTTCAGAGGCTTAAACTGTGGCCGTTTTTAATTGTGAAAATTGTTGTGTTTTATAACGGACAAAACACTGTGTTTATTAATAATTTTTCAAATCGTAGGACCTTTTTAACTGAAATTTGTCACAAAATTCAGCTGACGGCTTGGGATGCAGTTACATTTGGCAAAGCCATGAACAAACCAAGAACAAGGCCTAAAGTGAAATGTGTCCAACCAATTTTAAATTTGTATATTGATTACAACAGTTTACATATCTGATCATTTAGACTATATATACCACATATATTATGTGATAAATATTCTATCTTTATATATATATGTGACACTGTACATATGTGTAATACGTATTACTAGTATTTTCCACTGATCTACTTGGCTACATATTCAGTCATTGAAACATCAAATAAAATTGAAATATGCATACTAATAGGTTTAGTCAGCTCATTAGTTGCACATATGCAACGCCCCATGGCATCAGGGAGAACTACGTACATGAAAACTATAAGGATAACAAGGTCTCAAATTTCACGCCACCTTGATTTTCAGAAACACCATATGAATTATATATGGTGAGACATCCTACACACCATAGAAAGTGGTAGACTCCTTTGCTAAGCAAAATGATTACACGGTTTGGGGTTTGTTTGTTTTTTTCCTTCAAAACTGGTATTAATAAGTCTAGATTTGCTTTCCAATTGCCAACTATCAGGTGCACCAGGCACAGAAGTAGTTTAGTTTAGACAGATGCTTTGATGCTCAATATCATATTTTTAGGTGTTTTTTTTAAAGAAAATAACATTATTTGGGCAGATTATACCTACAGACGGATGGATTAATGGGTGGATTTGAAATCTCTTAGATGTAATAATATGAAAACCATGACAGGTGCTAATTAATCACCACATTTTCACAAGAAGGCAAGACATTATAAATAGGGCATATTATAAGAATAAGGAAAAAGTCAGCTCAATAAGATTTAAAGGGAAAAAGCTGGATTAAAAGTATCCCCTATTTTAACTTAGAGGAGTTAACTTCATATTAGTTCTAATGCTACAGCAGACAAACATTTTGAATCAGTTTTTTATCTGATTTCACTAAACCCACATAATATCATTTATCTGGAGTACCAGTAACATGAGTGCTTCTTACAAACTGAAGCAATTACATTGTCTGAGTTTGCACTTTAATTGTATAGTCACTACTATGAAGACACTCAATATTCCAAGCACAACAGTGAAGACACAGAGTTTCCATCTCTGAACAGAAGGTGATTTGAAAACTGCAGGTACAAAGATGATACACAGAAGACCGCTGGGTTAAAAAAAAAATAATGGAAGTAGACTCCTATAAAATCTTACCTTGAGATCCAAATACTCTAAATCCTTTTTCAATTGGATATAAGTGTCATCCGCCTTCAGGTAAGTACATAGGGGGAAAAAACAATGCAATGTATTTGAATGTTTGAAACAATTTCAGAATACTTGTATTGGTTATATATAAGAAAATGGATGAAAGAGGAAACAAAATAACAGAGTAGGAAGTATGTAAAAAAGCACATTTGCTCCACCAGCATATTGCTATTTACAGCTGAAAAATGGGCAAAAAATTTCCCAAGAAATATTACTACCTCATGCCCACCCTCCAAACACATAGATTTGAGTTTTCCACCTCTAATGAGACATGTAACTACCTGAAACAATAGGTTTTCAAAAGATTTTTTTTTCAAGATCAATTTCTACTGACTGTCCCTTCTCTGAAAAAGTTATAGTGTTGTCCTCCAGCACAATAAGTCTCTTTGGGAGCAGAAGAGAAAAACTGTACCTAACTGAATGTCAGATGTAACTAAAAGCCATCATATAACAAATCATTAGAATACTTTTGATCACATTTCATACACATTTTAAGATATGAATTCCTTTATTCAGGGAAAGTACAAAATAAGTTTTGTGAATAAATTACTGAAAAAGATCTCACTTATACGATTAGAGAATCCATTTTGTCTTTTAAGTGATAGCATTCAACTTGATCCTTACTTTTCATTGGCTCACCTGTAATTGCTATCAGCTTAATTTTATAGTTACATTCATCTAGCAACATCTTCATTACAGTCACTTCAAGAAAAGCATGCACAGAAGTCATAACAAAGTTATTTCTCCTATTTTCAAAAGAAGTATTTGCAATACAGAACAAAATAAAGTTTAACTGTTGCAAACGTGCTTTGTAGTCAGCCAAAATGCCCCCAAATTCCTAGAATTCCTAATGCTCTTTTGACAGGATTTTATATCCTGTGTACATTAAACTTCAGAATAAAAGAAAAACACAACTATACCTTTTCTCAAGTTTTGAGCCAATGAGAATGTGTAGTTAAAAAAGAAAAGAAAAACCCTTTATGCCATAAAATCAATAGGTCACACTTGCATTTCTTTAGAGGTGTTCACTTACAATTCTTGTTTGATCAGCTTGTAAGTCCAGCTGAGGACTTGACTAGAAAGTCTGCCCATTTTTTGAGAAATCCCTGTTACTATCACCCATCTTAGTGCAATTGTTCTGTAGGTGAGCTAAGTCCAAAAATGAAACTTTTCCAAATACAAAAAAATACCTTTGGTCTCGGGCCAATACAAAACCTTCACCAATTCCAAGCAGAGTCACCACATTTTATTCCCAGGTGGCTCCATTTTTGAGGCTCTAATATGAACCAAAGAGCTCTGTAAATACATTTGTTTGATCTCACATTTACAAGTTTCATACATCAGAGCAATCAAGAGCCCTGTTGATGATCCAAGATGCCCCTGAGCTTTTATGAACCAATGTTCACCTGCAGAACTGACACAGTTACAAGCTCATATGAATGTACAAACTGGCTGATGCATTTCAATTTGCAGGTGACGCAGCATGTGGCACAGGGAGCCAATTCCACCATGAAAGCAGCACAAAGAAATGGTTTTGCTTTAGAATGAACTTATCTAGTATTTTAACCCACATTTCTGAAGATGCAGCATTTTCAGAAATAGTATAAAAAGGAAGTATACATAACACTTTGAAACATATGCACTAGTGGCCTGTAACTTAAAATGCTCATCTTTTATAGCAAACACAGTAGCAAAGAAAAACTGCAAACAACCTGGGAATTGTAGAATACCAAAGAATGGGCAAGAAAGCACAGACTCAAGCATGCCACTAATGAAGCATGTGCAGAGTCACAAAAAATGTCATACGGCACAGATGAGCCACGCAGCAGCTGACCTGATAGGTGGAATTAGTTGGCAAGTGCTGCAGTAATTGTGCGATTGTGTAATTTCGTATACTAGCCAACTTAGCCTGATGTCTCCTTAATCGAATGAGAAGCAATGTTAGCTCTTCAGGCTGCAGGTATTTAGACACATTGTAAAGAGGAAATTAGCAGTCTTCAGGGAGAGTAACTGTAATTACATTTTTCACCTCAGTGCCCAGAAAGCAGTTACTTGACATGATTAAGCAATTATTCCATTAACTCTGCATTTGGTCAAATAAACATAATAAAGTTGAATCCTGTAATAACACAGACTTCACCCCTGTTCATGTTGCAGGTAGCAGCAAAATTCCTACAGGGTTTACTGGGAGCTGGTTAAGATTAGGTTCTCATTCAAGTTATTTATGTTTTAACTAATAAAAATACAACTACTATGGAATGAGCAGGTTTTTAAAACATAACTACAATACTATGATGACACAAAAGGAAAAGTAAGTGCTCTCTCAACTTACCGACTTGCCATGCAAACTGGGTGCGCTCACTGTATGTGTCATGTAGCCCATAGCAGGCATAGAGCGTCGATCAATGTGAGTTGAGCTCTGTAAGAAGCCACAGCCAGAATTGTAAGGATTGTCTCAAGTGAGAGTCATGTTGTACTTGAGGGAAAATTCAGAAGATATACACCTCTGCCACAAATTTTCTATTTGAATTCACAGCATGCTTAGATCAGGGTAACATTCACAGGCCAGCCAGATCCTTTGATGATTAAGTAAAACTTAGGAATGAACAAATGCAAATTTAGCACTTGTGTCGCTGGGCAGATCAGCAGATTCTGGCAGGACAAGATGCTTCAGCAGAATGCGCAGTGGCTTCCAGCAAATAAAACAAACACTCATAAAGTTCCCCCCTACCTAATGCCTCCCAGAGAAAGGCTGGTTGCCTTATGCCCTCCAACAGCAGGCTTGTACTCCATACAGTAACAACTGTGAATGCCCTCTTTTAGTCAGCAAACACTAAGCTGCTGACATGAGTGACACCTTGTGGCAATGGGTTCCATTAATACCAGGTGTTTTTTAAATAATCGTAGTTGATCCACCCCTTTCAGCTTATAATATGAAACCCTACTGCGCATCCATTCTTTCATTTTTCTCTTAATACCAAACTTTTATGGCTTTCCTCAAGGCAGACTAAATGTCTTATGATTTATTTTTATTCCTGTCTCTGAATTTCACTGAATGCTGTTTTGTTCTGCCTTTTTAATTTCCTTCCCTCCCCCCCCCCCCCCCCCCAAAGTGTAACTGGATGGAATTTAATAAAACATTCCAGGGAGGGGGGAGTATCACAGATTTCTATAGACAGATACATTTAAACGTAAAATGATGCTGTGTGCTTACATATAAAAACACGAGCATTTTTCTCTAGAAACTTTTACATAAGTTTCACAGCAAAGTTTTACAGATGAGGAAAACTGTGTTTCCCTATATTGGTAAAACCAGTGTGACATAAAAAGAGCTTTATTTTATGCGTAAAATTTATGTAGTTACATTACACAGGAAGGGAAAAGACTGCTGCACATTCCTTCGTAAGGGTTGTAATGCTCCTTCAACTTACACATGGAGAAACCAATGCCTGGTATAATATAATCAGGCGTTAAAAAAATATTAATTTCCAGTGCTGCACATCACTAGTCTTTTTCACCCTCTGACAGAATATTATAAATCTATAAAAGCTCAAAGACATCTGACAGCTACAGCGCACATACACTAGGAAAAAAATCTAAATTGTGCATGAAGCTGGCATGCAACCTAAAGTCATGGTCCTGAACCCATGCTGGGTGTCTGAATTTACAAGCCTCTTTCTTTGCAAATACTTTCCCCATCAGAGCCCATGGTTGAGGTCAAAGAATTAGGTGAATACAGAGGCTTTCATTTCCACTTATTCCAGTGTAAGAGCTACCAAGACAAGTTCTACATTGATTCAATCCTGTATTTTCCCTAATTTCCTTAGGCAAGGAGCACCATGTGGAGTACCGAATAGGGAAACCTCTGTCACCTCTGCATAAGAGGCTACAACAGTACCCACAAAAAAACCCAGACCGAAATTCTGCAGAAGGTTAAAGTTTCAGACCAACACTATTTGATTTTTGTTAGCCCAATGATAATGACTCTGTAAAGGGCTTAAACTATCAGATGTATGAAAAATTTTTAGTTATGGCTAAAAACATAATAACTGAATCAGCTGTAAGACTAACTACAATAGCAAGACACGTAGAGAAAACAGACGCGGCAAGCACTGAAGACTACAAGCGTAAGTAAATAATCAAGGAAGAGTTTATCCTGCTGAGTTTTATATTCTTGCCTACCTAGTCTATACACTAAAATACTACAATTCGTGTATTTCATACATATAAACATGTGCCTTCCAGTTTTTGCATAAAAATATTCCAAACCAAGGTGCTGTACCACCAATTTTCCTTTTCTGCCCAACAAAAATTAATAAATCTGAAAAGATCAGAAAGATAAGAGTTTTAGGAGAAAATTATTCATTGTGTTAACCTTTGCTTGCACGATCTTTCATACACAATGAAGGATGCAATGAAAAATGACTAAATTAAATTATCAATGTATGACACCACATGTAGAATAGTTTGAAATCAGTTATACTGTATACAAACCTTTACAGCATGATTTCGTATCTTCCTGGGTGATCCAGCAAAAGGAACATCTACAGTCTGTCTCTCGTCAGATGGTTTAACTGTAAGCCTTTCTGCAGGAGTATGTGGTCTCCTTGGGGGAAAGCTTTTTGGAGGTCCAGGTGGAGGAATATCAGATGGAGAGGGCGGAACAGATATTGATCGTGGAACATCTAATGAACTTTTTGACTTACCACGATCAATAAAGTCTGAAGAACTTACATAAAGCGGGGCAGTGGGGCTGCCATGTTTAAATTGCTGTCTCTGCTGCCACTCATACAGCTGCCAAACAGTTCCGTCTTTATTTGCTTTCCTTTCCTCCTGGGACATCTTCAAGTGGCTAACACGATCTTGTGCATATTTGTAGTCACTCGGCAAATTGCGGATTGGAGGTGGTGGTGAGCTCCCTGAAGGCTGCCTGGTATTCTTTGGCAAAGTGTGATAGTTTTCAGGAAAAGGTGGATTGGGACCCTGACGTGTAAGAGTCTGATCAGAAGTGAGGCTGTAAGGGAGGGTGAAAAAAAAGGGTAAATTTTGGCATACATTGATGAGCAGGAGTGACTGATGGAAAAAAAAAAATCTCTTATGACATTAGCATAGGAGCTACAAGACAGAACACACAAGTAATTTAAAAAGAATTTACAGAAATATTAACAAAGTAATATTGATGAAATCTACTCTACACAAAAAAGTTACACTGTATTGATGCAAAGATGTAAATAGTATAAATACAGGCTTTTAATTTAGTGTCTAACCTAGGATGACCTACTAGAAATAAACATAAAGGACAGCAGCATTATGTACTTAGACCAAAAAGAATGTCAAGAACATGAAGAGAGGAATTATTATGTTTAAAGAGCAAATCCATAAATTACAATATTTCTTTTCACTGAAAGCCTGCTCACCACTAGGTGGTGCAGTTTATGAACTACAAATGCATGCTCATTATAAAAAATTACCTTAAAGTGCAAGAAGAAATCTCACCAATCACAGAATAAGTATCTCAGATAATTTTTGTTGATGTGAATGAAGCAAAAAAAAAAAAAAAGTAAGAAATTGCTCAAGGTCCCCAGGTCTGTATGATTTACTTTCATCTGACCTAATGCTACCAGTTCTACCATTTTAAGCAACACAAGGTTTTTTGCAACACAACTCATTGACAAACTACAATATAAAAAGAGGCATTACATCCTGTCTTTAGTACTGCATCCATAATACACGTAAACTGTAGAAATTAAATCTTTTAGTAGGTAGAGAGTTAAGACAGAATTAGCAATAGCTTTGACAGAGTGTAGTTAGCCCCCTCACCTACTTTGAAGTCAAAATCTTTCCACAGCCTCATGCATAAAACCTGTCTGTCTTATTTCTGATTCTCCAATTAAAGATCTGGGGGGTTTGCACTTGCAGTCATTCGCTCATTGATTCAGGACCTCCAAACAGAAAACCATTCTGCTAGACTTGCTACAGAGCAACAATACAAAAAATAAATAAAAACAACAAAAAAAACCCCACAAATGAAGAAACTCTGAGCACATTCATCACTCCACTTGGTAGGCTCCACTCTCTGCATGAGAGGGAGACCTGATGGTGTGGAAACTGCAAGAATTGTGCATGAAAGACAGGGCATGATGGAAAGGAACATCTTTGTTCAGCATCCAAGAACAACAGAAGCAGGGGGAAAAGAATTGCTACTGCTGCTCAGTAGTTGCCTCTGCAGGATTTGGCTCTGTTGGGCTGTCTTGAAATATGGATGCTCTTGAGAGGATACATAATTTCTCACGCCAGAAAGCAGAATAACTGCCCTGCGCTGCATGGAGGATTACAAATTCGTAAAAGCTCTGCTCTCTCATACCACAGACCCTTGATGTTCCCTCGAATTTCACAATGAAGGTCAAAGCAGGCAGGGAGTATGAATAGAGCCAACTCAAAGATCAGCATTTAGTGGTCAAGTAACCTCTTTTATTTGTCTAGCTCATTACATCATGGGTACTCTGTATGTTCTTTACTGTACTGCCAATTCTTTCCACATGAAAATCAAAGTGGTTGGTAGAAATGTGTTTTCTCTAGGTAGGAATGAGAACTGAGATAACTTGCTTCAAAAGGACATCTGAGACAGGCATGAAGCTAGGACAGATCCTTTTGGTGATTTTCCTGTGGAAAAATGAGGAAAGGGGCTTGACCAGTCCTGTACTCCAACCTAGCAGAACTGTCATGAAGGCACTGGCAAACTACTGAATGTTGCAAATGATCTGTGTTGGTTATTTTCTAATTGGACATGAAAGGGTAAAGTACTGAGATCAGCAAGAATTAATGGTAGTCATGAAGTCATCAGGGCTAGCAGCTTTAGGAGCAAAACCAGTCTGAAAACAAAGACCCCATGTGGTTTTTGTGGGGAGGGAAATCAGGTCGTTCTTCTAGAAAAGGATGCATTTGTCTGAGAGGAACTAAAAACTGTTTGGATGAAAGCAGTACTTTGAGTAGCTGGGAAGTGCCGACTTCATGCAATACTTCAGCCTGCTAGAAAAAAGAACACAGTTGCCTGTGTATTACATTGCACAGGGAAAGTCATATTCAAAGCTGAACTTCAGAGGCAACTGCCTACATACAGGCAGGTTGCAATTTCTCAGTATATGAAGTAAGGAGAAACCTCCAGCTAAGATGACAGCCTTGGAGCAGGTGGCACCTCTAGCACACAAGGTTTCAGACCTTTAAAAATAATTTGCATTGTATAAAAATAGGCACTAAGACGACATAACCAATTTCTGTGACAGGAAAGGAGCAATGTCCCAAATGACTCAAATTAGTCCACCATGGACTGTGGACAATTGCTTTCTCAGGGATCAAGAGTAAAAATAAGCAAAAAGCAGCTCTTCTTGAGAATCTCCCTGTCTTGAATGATGAGGAATAAAGAATATAAAAAGGAAAGCAGACATTGAAGAGTGAAAAAATGGCCTGATGCCATATTATATGAATATTGGCCATGAAAATCATTCAGGGTCTGCAATGGGAAGCAACTGCACAGAAGGTACTGTAAAAAGAGAAGATAGATGTTCAAAAGAAAACAAATACAATTATAGTGGAAACACTATGCCCATTCATGGGAATGCACAGAAGCTAACAAAGACAAGTAATGTTTCTTCCTTAAGCAAATCAGGAAAGAAA
Source organism: Buteo buteo (assembly GCF_964188355.1). NCBI lineage: Eukaryota > Metazoa > Chordata > Aves > Accipitriformes > Accipitridae > Buteo > Buteo buteo. The sequence goes on along the minus strand of NC_134186.1, from coordinate 16,027,848 downwards.
GTTCTGCATAGCAAGAGATGTTTAACACTGTATTTGCAAGGAATGAAATTCCTCAACATGACTGCATTTAGATGGGAAATATTAAGGTTGCATTTACTGATATATATATTCTTTGTTTAAGTGCAAATAAACTGTTAGAAATAGCAAATCCTTTACAATTATGAATTCACTATGTCTATCCAGGCACTGGAATCAGATCAAAGACTAATAATTTCTGGACAGCTGCTGTTTGATGGTCCTGAACTTTAATTACTTAAACCCAAAATCTCCTGAAAGCCTCCTTTCAAACCTTCTTCCAGTTCTCTAGATCTCTCTCAAAGGCTGACATGAACCTTACCAAAGCAGGTATTCCCCTTTCCTGAGAACAGAGAGGGGTTAAATGACTACATTGGTTGTAACTGTAGTGCAGCTAACAGTGCAGCTAAGAGAGATGAATCTCCAAAGTGACAGCTAATATTTACTAGTTAGCAAACAGTTCCAAGTGCTTTATAAAAAGAGAAAGTAAAATATCTATTTGAAAGATCTAAATATCTGTATAAAAGGTGCAATCCCTGCAAATAATTGTACAAACAACTGCTGTATTTGTGTGAAGCCTCTAGCTGAAAGAGTTCTTTCTTGTCATAAACAACATGCTGGCAAGCATTGTGTCTTTATACACCTGAGCCAGGAAACAAAACTGTAGTCATTCTGTGTTCAAAAATTATAAAGGCTTCCAAATCCTCAGAGGTTCTTCATTTGTAACATTTCAAGTGGAATAACAATAAACATGGAGCGTTAAGAAATTAAGTGGTCCACTCATACTTACTAAAATGAAAATGGAATGTCAATCAAATTATCATCTCTATCTTAAATTTCTACATCCTGAAATCAAGAAGACACTCAACAACTAACATGCCACTTTTATCCGTCAGTTAAGGGCACTGCAAGAACCTCAGCAGGTTGAGAGAAAGTGCCATTTAAAAAAAATCAATCCATTAATCTTCGGGAAGGTAATGTGCAATTTATTCTGAATGCAGAGAATATAACAGCATTTGTCAGGGAAAGACAAAGAAAACAAGGTCAACTGAGCTAAAATAGAACATAAAGTTCTTAAGGTAAGAAGAAAATTACTACATACATAAAGTTAGATTTTGGTTACATGGCAGAACAAAGCAGTTAACTTTTGTGAAGTTTCTTTGAATACTTAACAGCTCCAGCTGAGGTAGCTAGTTTTATCTAGAACAAAAGCTTGCACCTGCAACAGTGCTATCTTAACACTACACCTGATACACGCCTAAAGGTGATTTACTGGAAAGAGTAATTAGGAAGAAAACAGTACTTATTTAGCTATCAGTCAAGCCTGTTCATTGCCAATACTTTTGATGTGAAAAACATCAACAGAAGTTTTCTTAAGCACTGGCTAATTAGTTCAATAGTTCTCCGTATTACTTTAGACTAATATATCTGTGCATGTAAGAAGAACTAACATACCAAGTACTTTTTTTCATTTAAGTCATATTCTTTTGGGAAGCACTGATTGATATCCAGGCAAAAAAAAATGCAAGTAAACTAACTCTAGCAGGCTAGAACAATGTTATATAAAATCGAAAAGTATGAAGGCTTCTTTAAGGGTAATTCCAAAGGTTAAGAGAGTAGAAGAATGGACTTCGAAACAGAATTAACAAGCTTAAATTTCTTACTGGATCCAAAATGACAAATGTTAGCTTCGATAAGCATTAAAAAAAAAAATGCCCCAAATGTTTTCTTCCTCCTAAAACCCACTAATGCTAATGTCTCCTATTGTTCTAGATTATGATTAGATTTTCGCAAATTTATAAGGTACTAATTGAGGAGGTTACCCATATTTGAAAAATCCTCGCATGCAGCATAGAGCCCAACTGTCTTTCCTGCCACTTGACACAAGGTGACATTCTGAACAGACACATGCATACATCACTTCATTTTTTCAACTGGTACCTATGCACACTTTGGAAGTAAAGCAATGATAAGATTTTCAAATTACAAAAGCACTCCCATGTGCATTCCACTTCTTGGTAGAATTTAGGTAATTTTCAGGGACTGAAAAGGGAAAAAAGAATCCTGGAGACCATGGGAACATCCTAGGACCTCTTCATTAACTAAATGAGTATACGCAGACCTTTCAATAGGTGACGCACACACTGTGACTTTGAGTGCAGTGATCTCATGTAGAGGAGCGAATGGATCTTTGGAACAGGAACAGAAGGGGGTAAAAAAAAGAATCAGCATTCTTTACTTTTAAGTGGAAAATAAACGATAATCTGTAATTTATATTGTGCAGTATTTTAATCAATAAGAAGTAACTGAGGGCTGCACTTCACCCTCTGGTTCTTCAATTGTAGCAAATTTTAAGAAGTTTTAAGCATCCACAGTGATAAAAATAGTAAAAAACCCAACACTCTAACCTCACTTTTGCTATTTGCAGTATAGTGACAATAATAAAGCGATTTGATTAGCCAATCACATATTGATTTTCCCATGAGAAAAACACCTGAAAAATACCATTCTGCACTGGAGGAGAAAGTAAGTTTTGTTATATATTGTCTCTGTAAAAAAAAAAAATAATCATTCTGATTTGCACTAAATTTATTACTAATACATATTTTCCTTTAAGAAAATGCCATTTGGCAGTCTATTTAAAGATGGGCCTATTACTAACCTTTTTGTATCTCCTTTTTGCACTTTTACCCAGTGCTCCACTTGAGCCATGTTACTTTTTCTTTGAATCTGTTTATCTGGGTTTGTTCTGGGAACAAACCCTCTTTTATATGAGCTGGTACCATTCTGTTCCACTAGGCCAGCACTCGTATTTAATGAACTAGGAAGCGTTCCATTTTTCTCAGCTGGCTGAGGCTGAGCTACTTGGGACCTTGATGCATTCGCTAAGTCTGGAAATAATGAATCAGCTTCTGTTAACGCATGCTTAGCCTTTCCCTTCTTAGTTTCCAGAGTTTCTTTTCTGTGGATATAACGCTCCTCCTCCTCTTTTCCTCTTCTTATCTCTTCCCGCTTATCATACCCAAGCACTTCAGCTGATTTTTGATAACTTTCTTTTGTATCTGGAATCTCTGCCTTCACACACTCTTTAAAAACATCCACATGATTGACTTGGGGAACAGCTTGCTGATCCACTTTTTCAGTTTCTCTGAAAAGAAAATACATGTCAGTAATGAACACTGCTTAACTGTGAAAAGTCGATGTGGTCTTGTTACTATTTTAGAAAGGATACCCACAAAAGCACCTTCTCCAGGCTGTAATAAATTTGACATGTTAAGATAGATATGCTCAGCAAAACTCAGTTGTTACCCAGTTAGACAAAAGTTACCTTTACAGTGCTATCAAAGAAGAAGAAGTCATTTATATGCATCTGTGACAGTGACTGAAAATACTAATATTGTATGAAAGAAGTGTTGAACTTGCAAAATATTATGTACAAACAACTGTAAAGAAGAAAGTCTTCCTAACCTGGGAAACACTAAAAGCCAAAAAACCAAAACCAAACTGCCAACTGTTCATTTCAAAGTCAAAAAAGGCTTTCATATCTTTGTAGATGCCTTAGGGACTAGTCATTTTTGGCCAAGAGAACAAAAATGTCTACATTTGCGTCAGTACTATCACTGTCCAGGCAATTTCTAACCTGGGGGCTATTCCTGAAAAGAGGAAAAAAAAAATTTCCATTGCTCCTAATACATGATGCAATGCACACTAGTTTATTTACCTTATTGTCTAAATATTTCAAAAATTTCGTATCAGAAATCTTGATATTAAAGTTAACAGCACATTATAAAAAGTCTAAGGATCTTAAAAGTTTTGTGTTGCTTTTGACACATAACGTACTTCATTTGCAATCTTCTTCATCTCCTTATAGTGATAAGCTTCTTGACAACATTTTTTTCTCTTACAATTCAATGGAGTATCATTGATCACCTCATCTTCTCTGAAACTAAGTTCAGCTTCTTTAAAACTTTATGAAAGGTGAATTCCGAGGAAGTGCCATGAAACAATTGCTTTCACTTCAGTCTATTTAGTGTCTCAAAATGAATAGTCTACTAGGAGGAAGGACACTGGATCAATACTTCTATTGATCTTCCCCGATTTTTCCTTCAATTATTCCTATCCTTATAAAGACAAAGAAAAAACAGGTAACAGTTTACATATTATTTCAAATTTAAACTAAATCCAGAAAATCTTAACACAAAGTCACATAGGATGCAAAGCTGTGGAAGAGGTGTTGATCCTTTACTTATATTTGATTTGCCAAAAGCAAGCAGTAGTGCGAGATACTCTGAGAAACTGCACCATGACATTTTAATCCTCACAGCCCCAAGGGTTAAGAGCAGGGTTGTCTTCAGAGTAACAGAGTCTTCTTTCACAAGGAGTTGTAGGGAAAGAATCACATTCCAAAGTCAAAACATCAAAAAGGCTACATCAATTTTAAGAAAAGGGAAAAACTGGAAGAACATGAAGGCACAGCTGAATTCCTTTGCCTCTAGCACTAATTAAGATTGGGACAATGGGACAAAGGACTTCCTCCTTTTGTAACAGTGCTTTTTTTCTACACCAAGAAAAACATTAAAAAAAATCTTACAAGAACTAAAGGCCACCAAAGTGGGGGGGGAGGGGGGGAAGGCAGTTAATTCCTGCATAAATTAGTTAATATCCATAACTCTATGCACTTATGATCTACCCATCATTAACATTGTTTTCCCTCTTAACAGAATTTTAATCCTAGTTCTAAACACTCATTTGAAACAACTGGTTACTCTTTTGTCTTTTCCCTTTTACTTATCTCTCCTCAAGGCTGCCAATTAGCTGTTGCAGGTGTATGAATTTGCTCACAAAAACTTTTAAACTGAAATTCCTAAAAAATTAGATATATACACAGAAATTAATCCATGCCACTAAATGTGGGCACATGATTTGTGTGTAGACACAAATACTGAATGCCAGGTTTTCTTAATTAATGATAAATGTAAATTAAAAGTAATTATTTCTTTAAAATGGGAATATAATTTTCTGAAATCATCACCAATCTGATTTTTTTATATATAAATGTGTGTGTGTGTGTATATATACATATATAAAAAATACATTTAAAAAATTTGTAAATTTGTAAAAACAGTTTCTGTATTGAACTTGCCTCTTCAGTGAAGAGTGTGTTTGCATAAGAGCAGCTTGATTCATAGCCCGGATCCAGCCATTCATATCCTCTTGGGTATCTGCACTGAAGTAGTATGTCCGCATCCCTGAATGCTCTGCCTGAGAGCCAATAACAGAATTCTTATTATAAATATATGCCCGCATACCTGTATGAACAGCCTGTAAGAAAAAAGAAAAAAGAAATAAAAATCAGACAGCCCTTTCATTCCCTGCCCTCCCCCCCCTCAAAAGATTTACTGTAACTTTTCCTGATATCTTTAAAAAAAACTTTCCAGATTGTTTGACCATTACTTGAATTTTGGGTAGAATTATTACACTGCCACAATGGGCCATAGTGCAGCAAACTCAAATGGCACTCTGCGATTTTTACTGAAATTCCTTTATCTCTTTCTCGCTCTATTAAGCTAAAAGTACAGCACTTCTGTTTTTCATAACAGGAAATTTCAGGTTTTCATTTTCTTTTAACTATTTCAATTGCCATAAATACCATACAAAACAAATTAAAGAAATTCTTACTGAGACATTTATAAGCAAGCCAATTTTCTCAGCTTATTTAATAAAGCAATTTACTCAGACAAAACACAGACAAAAATCTTATAATTCAAGCAATTAAACTGCTTATTTAAGAACTGATTATAATGCATGTTAAGATCTTTTGGTTAAAGCGTGCACTTGAACCTCTATATTAGCTGCAAAATCACAAGACTTACTGATAAAGTTAGTAATACTGAAGGAATTATCACAGCATATAAAATATTGATACATAACTGCACACCAAAATACTCCATGAAATTCCACTGAAAACTAGAGGCATTTGGAAGTTCCTCTATAAATATATTCAATATGGAACGTCTAGGCTAGTTGAATTTAATCAAATCTCATCCACATTTGTATAAGAAATAGTACACATATTACTAAGTCACGTCAGTCCTGAAACACTTGACTATATATCACAGAATCATAGAATGGTTTGGGTTGGAAGGGACCTTAAAGATCATCTAGTTCCAACCCCCCTGCCATGGGCAGGGACACCTTCCGCTAGACCAGGTTGCTCAAAGCCCCATCCAGCCTGGCCTTGAACACTGCCAGGGATGGGGCATCCACAACTTCTCTGGGCAACCTGTTCCAGTGTCTCACCACCCTCACAGTAAAGAATTTCTTCCTAATATCTAGTCAAAATCTACCCTCTTTTGGTTTAAAACCATTACCCCTCATCCTATCACTACACTCCCTAATAAAGAGGGAGTAAAGTAACTTTCCTCAAAGTTAATTTACAGATGTGCTTCGGATTAGCAAGGAGAGATTCATTTCCTCACTTTCCAAAAAAGTGAAGACAGTATACTCGGCTTGAAAGCTCTTGTAATGATAATAAAACAAAATTAGTAATTTAAACTGCTTTTTATAAAACGAAACCTGCTATCACACACAAAAGCTAAAGGCATGAAAAGCTGCTGAGACAAGGGTTTTTTTAAAGGGAAAAAAATTATCTCAACTTTTTTAATTTGGCTATGTCTTCTTTTAAAGGTTAAGCATATTTCACAAATCTTCCCTAAATGACTGGTCTTTTTATTTTGAGGAAACTCTCTCCCCCTCATTATTCCAAATTTAAAAAAAAACACTCTACATTCACAGATGGCTTCAGAAACACAGCAATAGTTTTGACAAAACGTAGCCTATTTAATCCAGTGCAGCCCTCCCTAAATGTTGTCAATTTCAGTTGTTTACCCTGAATTTCCCAAACTACTATAATCTTAGAGACTCCTATCAACAACTCCGAAGAGCAAAATATTTGCTTGCCATTACAGTGCTTCAAATTTTGTGGAAAATTTACTCCCTTTGTATTGCAGCCTGTTCTTATAAACATGTGAAACGTGGTCTTTCCCTTCTGTGTCTCAAGCAAGGAAGCATCAGTTTGTTTTGAAAACTGTGGTAATACAGTCTCCGCAAGGGTCAGTCCCCGACCTGCCATCACACCCGTAGTGGAAAGGCTGAGACTGCAGCAAACCAGCCAGCTAGAAAAAGGAGGAGAAGGAAGAGGAAGAAAGGGTGACACAGAGAAGTCCAAGACTCTTTCCGGCTCGAAAGAATCTCTGCTTCCTAACAGCATTGGCCAATAAGGGAATACACAGTGGTTTCTCCCTCCTCACCATTAGCTGCCTACCTTAACACAGGAAGACAGGACTTACATACATGAAAGAGTAGCTCTGATCAATTTGGCTATTTAGGAATCAAAGGATTTTTTTCATGTTTGGTTGAGTTCTTTGGGTTTGGGTTTTCTTTGTTGTTATTGGGTTTTGAGGGGTTTTTTTTGCCATTTTGAGACCATTACAAATGATCAAAACAAATATGACTTAGAAGCATTTAATTCACTGCAATTTATGGTTAGCATCCAATGTAAGACGAGACCATAAATTGGCACCTCCAGATGTAGAGGAAAACAGTGATTTTAATGCTAGACCTTATGACTACCAGGTTCCTTCACAGACCACGTGGAGCCCACAGAAGAAGATGCTAGAAGTGAAGTGACTCCTCAGAAAAGCAGACTACGTATGCCCTGCTGCAGATAACAGAGTAGGACCCTCCCATTCATTGGTTATATACTTGCTGAAAAAAACAGAACCTTGGGTAACTAACTGCGGAGACTGCATACCATATCAATAAATGGATTTCACAGCTGTGTCTTAACTGACCTGTACATCCTGATCAACATAACACATTTGCCTTTCAAGTTCTCTTTCAGCAGTGCATGATGAGCACAGCTGAAAGCATTGCCTAAGAGGCTGTAGGTGAAAATGATGTAAAAATGCGAAGTATGTTGCACCATTCTCCCTTGAGAGACTGAAGCTAACACAGCCATAAACTTTCATAGCTTCAGAAGGGATGGTGTGGAGATGGTGTGTTATTGTCAACAAACGCAAAATCCTTAAGCTCGTAATATGTAAAACTGGTTAAAGGAAAATTCAAATATATTTCAGTAATTTATTAGTAGCGTATTTTATATCCAAGAAAGCCACTTTGTGCCAATGTCCTGTAGCTGTCAGTGCTAGCAGACACAGAAGCTAGGAGGTCTTTTTTTTTTTTTTTTTTTAAAGCAATAGCTATTAGGATGACTACAGCATACTAAAAAGCCTAAAACACAGCACATGCACACATGTACACCATACACACAACAGGGAAAAAATAATATTGGTACCTATTCATGCATTCAGATGCCTTAATGTGGATAGATTGAGAAAAGCAGTCTCTCTCCCATAATGCACAGAAGGAGAAATGGACAGTAAACCCCAAGAGCATATCAATAGGACAAGACAAGGACAAAAAGTTAAACAAGTTAAAATCATGAAAAGATTTGTGTTTCCAAAGAAAATACTTAACAAAAGACTATATTAAAAGTAACTAATACCTAGAGCTGTTATGTTCACCTCCAATAATTCAAAATTCCTAGGGGAGAAGAAGCCACAGTTCATAGGACAAAGGGATGGAGAGGGGAATAGTTTTCTAATAATTGTAATCTTTCAAAGTTAGTCCTCTCAAAAAGCTATAACATATAAGAAAGTCTCCCTTCTCCTGAAGTTTGATATTTATGAACCATTTATGAGCAAAAATTGAAACAATACTCTGAGCCTTCACTATAAACAGAACAGCAGCACCCTACAATCTAACTCATCTTTCACCCTCAAATAATATTGAGCTTTTTCAGGACTTCTAGAAGCTAGAACCTTTCCTCTTCCAAATTCTAAAATGGCATCTCTCAAATTTATAGCCCTTGGTGTTTCTTCACCTTGACTCCCGAGACCCAGAGAAGTTTTATAAGTAATATGGGAGCCTAAGGAAGCAACAATGATCCAGAGAACATAAAGAAACAAACTATGTCAACATTTTTTAGGAAAACCAGTGAGATCAAAGAAAGAGATAAGAAGTTTGCCCTGGTCCCAGTGGATCTAAGCAATGAACAGATACTTCCATTAGTAAGTCTTAGAGAGTCAATAATGAAAAGATGTTTAAAAACAAGCTGCAGTAGCATCTTCTGGAAGTAATGATTTGGCCTGGCTTCCTAGGCTCTGAACACCCTCATGCTGAAAGGGTATATCTCTGAAAAAATTTAAAAGGTAGTATCAAAATAAAAAGGAGTAATTTGTATCTCCATCACTGCTTCCTGCCTCTTACAGGAACATCAGAGCATCTTTCATTGACTTTATTTGGTAGCAAGATATGCACCTAAATACAAACATATACTTGCATACATATTCTTTGCGTGAAGTTTTTTTGTTTTCTTTACAGCCAACATTGGTAGGCCTTCCAAGTTTCTAAATTTGTATTACTGTCAGATTCATATAAATGAGTTTTCTTCCAGTATTCTCTCATATATTTTAAACACATGTGAGACCAATTAAAAACAGTTTTCATGATTGAGGACAATGAGGCTTCTAAAGAGACTGCAATGAGATGAACCTTCATAAATTGATACTGTTCATGTTTAAAATTGTTGTATTACTACAAAGTACAGTCAATTTTCTATTAATCACAGGGATATTTGCAGCTATATATTAATGTTGTGTAAACTTTTTCACACTAAAATCTATACATTGGATTTGTACTCCCTCACATTTGTATCAGCAAAAAATCACTGTATTAAAAAATCTAGCAATTAGATTAATCAAATATCTTTAAGGTGTTAGCTACTGCACTAAATATGCAGTAAGAATCCTGAGTTCTAAAAGGCTGTCACACAGCTTAATGACAGTAGTTTACAGGTAGTCACAGCATTTTGCTTGGAACAAATAAACAAGGTGAAAAATTCATCAAGATAGATACTTAAAAGCAGAGTTTCTAAACAAAACAATTTAACATACATACTGCTACACTTCAAAGTAGGTTTTTGATTGCATTCTAACAGCCTGTATGCAGTTCTGCAGGCGTGTAATTGTTAGACACCCAAAGAGACACAAAAGCTTAAAGCTGGGCCGCAGGAGATGATGAAAGGAAAAGAATTCTGAGAACTCCTATGGTGTACATTAACAGCTAGCAGGGTTTAACACATATCCTAGTGAGCATGTATTTTACAAACCTTCTTCTAACTGAATCATATGCAAAAAGCATCCATGTATTTGCTAAGTAAATTTCCTTCGTTTAGTATTATGAACAAAACTGTTGAAATTTTTCACAGTTTGACTGCTTCCCTAGCTTCAAAAATTCATTGTTACTTAAAACAGCCACTTAAAATGGGAACCAATACCTCTATCGTAACAGAGGATTTACAACAATCCGAATAAATAACAGGCCAAATGTAAAAAGTAACATGGCACATTCTCCCACTCATTCAGGACTTAAATGCGAAAAAGTCTTATCTTTATTTTGGGCTTAATCTGCTTGTGTTTTCTATTTCTGGCTGCACTACGTCATGAGACAGAATGTCCATCTACGCTCTGGATAGCAAAGTGTACTGAAGAGATTAGATAAAGGTAATGGCTGGTGAGTGATGGAATGCCAGTACGGCTGTGCTCCTGCCGCCACATGCCCAGAGCCGACTCCGTGACCATCAGTGTTGGATGGGGTCCATGCGACAGGAATCCTACAAAATCCTCCTGCTGCTCTAGAAGTTGGTTCTAAATAAAATGAAACTGCAGCATCAAGTCTGCAGTCAATCATCAAACACCTAAAGCAGAGTTAAGACTCGCCCAACAAACTAATACAGGAAATAGATATTGTAGATTTCTATATAGATTTCTAGCATAAAGTCTCTTTTGCTATCAACTCCCTATTTCTATATCAACTTTTTAGTAATGACCCTATGTTGAAAGTCTCAGGTTACTGGTTCAAGCTTATTTTCAGAAAAAGACTCAGATTAGACTTGGTAGAGCTCGTATAGTTATGATATCCTAAAAGGAACAGGGGAAGTCTGCATTTGCTTCTGAAAATGTTTATGATCTCACCATGGATTCTACTCCACAGGGAAGGAGAGGCACAACTTGGCAGTGGTGACTTGAGAGCTTGCCTGTAGAACATACTGCCTGGAAACTACATGTGTGTGTGCGTGTGTCTGTATACACACACACACACACGATTTTTTTTTTTCTCCTTATCACTGAAAGTGTTAAACTAGTTAACAATCCTAATATACATTCAATTAACATTTACAAACACCCTTTCAATAAAATAAAAAGCAGATTTTTTTTTTAAACTCTAAAGCAACTAGATACTATCACTACTTTCTTTATCTCCTTCCCCAGTCTGCACTAATAGTTATTCACGAGAAGCAGAAGCCTAGAAGTACGTTGAGTCCTCCTCTTTCAGTATGTGCTTCTTCCTAGGAAAAGGCTCTAGAAGCGGAGGGGTCTTTATAAATTACACTTATTAAATATTGGAGTGGAATGTTTTTCTTATACAAAGGTTCCTTTGTAGCTTGTCCTGCTATCTCATGTTCGATGTATTTGAAAAAGTACAATAAACATTTCCACAAAGTGCACTGGATGGTTTTTTAAACATATTTCCCAAGTTAATATTTGCTTAATAAATTTCAAACCATTATCCACTTGAAAATAGAACCAAGAGCAATAAAAGGCAGTCTACAGTTTTAAAGCACCCCAAAAATCAAAATGCAAGAGAAAGTCTAAGCTGAGCAGATGCTCTTCATAATTTCAGAACAGAAAAGATTTAAACAGAAAGTTTCCTTGTAGATCTCCTGAAGTATACCTGATCAAAACCTGATTTCTAATTTATTTATTTTTTTAAAGTACATAGCTTATTTGCCTGGTAGAAAAACAGGTTCTGCTCCAAGTATTGGTAGAATTTAAATCTGCAACATACACTGAAGTTTCTAAACTTTGCCTTAGTGCTGCAGCTCAGACAATCAATTGAGTCAGGTTTTTCCACTGTCATGAAGGAATGTATGTTTTATTTCATCTTTGTAGTTTTTTATAACAAAGAATAGAACTGTAAATTATACAATTAATTTTTTAAAAATAAAAGAAAAAACACAAAACCAACCTCGAACTATACCAAACGAGTATTTTTTCTTTAAAAAAGTCCACGTCACTTAGGACAACTATTGCTTCCTCCAAAAAGGGAGAAAAAAATTGGTTACTCTTTTTCCCCTTGAAATGACGAAATGTAACATCAAAGTCTACAGTGTTGTCATTTTCTAACTGTGAGAACTGAGCTGGTTATTTTATTTTTTAAAAAACACAACAAAACCAAAACCAAGTGACCATCAGTCCACTAAGAGATTGAGTACTCTGTAAAGAAAAAAAGACAACTTTTCTTTCAATTTGTAAAGAGTACTGGAACAACTTATCAAAACTAATTTCTGATTTTAGGAACAGCATTTTTACTCACAGACACGTTATTAAGCTCTAAAGACACTTACATAGTAACAGGCATATGAATGTCAATCCATAAGCTACAAAAAAGTGTGAAGTCACATTTGAAAAGGCAGTCAATAAACCTGTCTACTTAAAAAAAATAATAAATAAAATAGGAAAGCAGATGATGTTTAGGTTTACAACAACAGCTTTTCTAATGCAAATAAACATTTTAAAAAACGATAAGCTAAAAATCTTTGTAACTGTACCTTAAAAGAAAATTTGCGATTTATGCGATCTTCAGGTCCAACTGGAGATATTACGTAACTAGGCAATGGTATGCTACCCAGAACAGATTCTTCTCTGCTGTCTGTTGAATAAAACAAACAAACAAGAATCTAATTCACTGCACTTTTCAGTGGCGTAACAATACATTCTCCTTTATGGACACACAGTCAACAGGCATTAAGTAGAAAGAAGAGCAGTTCAGACTGGATGTAAGGAAAAGCATTCTCCCTGTGAGGACAGAGCAGCAGTGGATCAGGGTGACCAGGGAGGCTGTGCCATCTCCATCCTTGGACGCTTTCAACGCCTGAATAGATTAAGCCCTGAGCAACCTGGGCTGACTTCCTTCCTGACCCTCCTTTCACCAGGCTGTTGGACTAGACACTTCCTGAAGTCCCTTCTGACCTGAATTTTCTTACAACTCAACACCAATAATATATGGAGAAAAATGTTTTATTTTTAAAGAAACAAGATTGAATTTTTTTGAAAAAAATCAGTTTGTTTTTTTGTTAAGGTTTTTTGGGAGCTTTGATTTTTTTATGTTCAGACAGAAGAATACACTTCAAGAATAAAGCTTATTGTGACAAATGAACTCTGACAGGCTGCATAACATGATGGACCTTCCATTTAGCATTCTACATCTAGGCTAATTGCTGTAATCAGGAAACCTCTATTACTGCCGGCTCTAGAGTGATCAGCAGCAGAATGCAGCTCCTAGAAATATGAATTCAAGTTTCATATTCTGTAATGCTTTCCAAAAACTGTAACACGCTACACAATATTCAAAACTTCAAAATAACCTTATGGAATACCATTATTCCTAGTTCAGCCTAAGATCACAGCTAACCTTTTTTTGGTAGAAATACTGGATTCAGAAGTTCTCATTCTTACATTGTCCTTTGGATTAAAGCTAATCAATGCCCTGATCTGGCCATAGTGCCTTCTCAAAAAATCAGCTGTCCAAGGGTAAGCAAGTAGGTAACACAATGCAGACAAGAGATAAGATAAATCTTAAACTGGTATTGCTGCCAAATGTTTTGCAACATAAACCTGGGCGTATATCAAAGATAAGTTATGTGACAAAAGATCATACAGCATCCCCTTGCTCCCCAACTCTGGCCTGAAATTTGCTGCACATTAAAGACATATGAATAAGTAGCTGTTTCACTATGCATCTTCTCAGAATGCCTAACTATATCTGAAGAGTTCAATTAGTTTATGCTTGCAATGTGATTTGAACAGGTGAACTGTTATAGACTAACTCAGAAGAGCTAGTATCTACTCACCTTTGTAGTAAAACAAACAATAATCAGCAAGCACAAACCATCGCCTTTTCCATAATCGCATTCCAGAGCTATCCTGAAATGCAAGAAATGAGATACACTTTTCATTTAAGGAAAGTTAACAGCCTATCATACAATGCTGTATCAGTGAATAGTTTACCAGAAGTTTACCTAAATACGGTATTAATTGCAGAAACAAGTGGTTTACATTTTTGCAAAATATTATGTACTGAGAAAGAGAAGAGGCAAAACATCCAGCTATAAAATAATCAGGGTAGAATATTCAAACTGCTAATTTTCATTAAGTAATTAAACTTGCATCCCAAACAGCATTCAGATTAACCTTACACACAACCAATGCATATTTTATCTAGACAGATTTATCTGCAATAAAGAAACAAAGTATGCATCTGGATGGCAGAAACTCCAGCAAGGATTGCCTGTAGAGCAAGATGAAAATCACTACACAGCTGTGAAGTATGACCTCACATTTCAGACAATGATCCCCTATAATTCTACAGTCAATCTCCCATATGTTACCCATGCCTAAAATGTAATTTAATCAAATATTCCTTAGGAAATAAAACAGGCTGCATAATGTGCAAATTTTAATGAAGTAGAATATAATATGCCTGTGGAGATCTATATATCTCTCTCTATATATAACATATATCACCTTGTCAAAATGAGTAATATTTACATTTAAATGAATTTTAGAAGCTTGTAAAATTGCCAGACTGTAACTTAAGCAAGTACAACATATTCAGCTGAGGTAGGCTTTGATGAGACCAGCAGCATAGAAAGCATCTTCAGACTTTAAGTGCTTGCAAGTAGAGGTGAGGGGACAGAAGTAAATAGCTAAAGGAATATTATATATACTATTTCCCTTCTTTCTGCAGTCATATTAAGCGTGCAAGGACTTTCTTCCCTTTCCTTTTTCATGCTACAATGCTGTCAACACATACTGTGTCCGAGTTCTGATTCTGTCCTGAAAACTGGACTTGGGTAGTGGATGTCAACAGAGCTGACAGCAGAATACAGCTCTCCATGTAAGAGGAAGCGGATGGCTGTCAGCCATTTCACTTTCCTGTATATGTAGAATCCTAATTGTAAGCCTTAGATTTCAGCCTTTTCCTAGTCATCCCTAAACCTAGCTGCTGGATCTCTGGTGATAATCTGATGGACACTGACTGCCAAATTAGAAACAAGTATTCTCATACAACAAACAGTTTTATTTACTTTTCGCACTTGAGGATGTACTTCTGTCAGCTTAAGAGTTCAAGATTCAGCAGCTGTAAAATTCTCTTTGTGGGATAAGATCCTATAATCCAGCCTTTGCTTGGACACTGGTCTTCGCGAGAGCAATGTGTGGTGAACAGGTCCCTGTCTCCCTTCATTTTATCCCTCCTGCTTCTGGAGAACAAAAGGCATATGGGTTGGAATTAAGCCTTTGATCAGGGTGTAAGGGCATAAGCAAGCAGATGGAATAAGGCCTTCACAGCCAGCCTCCGGTTTATAGTGCATTCTGAGGGAGACTGAGTCAACACGGCAGCAAGCCAGCAGGATAAAACAGGGAAAATAACCAGAATTGGACAACGAAGGTACAGCCTCAACATTTAAGCATGATAGCGATGTCCATTTATCACTGTTGCCACTTCTGAATCAAACCTGTACGAAAACTTGCTTTTCACACTTGCTGAGCACAAGCCCCTCATTACGGAACCTTGTGGGAGTACCCAACACTGCCCTGCATCACCAACATTCGAGCTTCTGTTTTTTTCAGTTACTTGGAAGGCACTCACTTTTACTTGATGATTGTATTGAAGTATATGAACAGAAACAGATGATTACACATATACCTGTTTGTGTAGCCAGCCTCTTACTATAACAGGAACATTGGGATTCCTCCTGATAGCTTGTTCCCTCTTTCCAAAGCTATGAACTTTATTTCCAGCCTTCACAACCTGTAAAGAAGTATAATGTAGAAGTGGTTTTTAAACTGTACTGAGACTCATTTCATATTACAAATAACCTCAGTGCAATAATTCATTCTTCATTACATAGTAACAAAGTATTTATAGCACTTTCAAGGGCAAGTAAATAGGCAAAGATATTTACAACAAAGCAAAAGTCAATCTTCCACTTTCACTAACAGATCAGTGCCAGCACAGTCTGCCAACTCCGGGTGGAACAGCAGCAGCACTGGTGAGTGAGGTCAGAACTGCTGAAGTTTTAGTGTGCTTGGGAAGTATTTTTGAGTACATTACAAGAGCTGCACGCAAGTCTCTCTCTGCAACATGGTACAAGGCTCTTACACACATAGGACTTTGTGCACATGAATCCTACTCTTGCTCTTTGTTTTGGGGGGTTTTTTTTGGTTGGTTTTGGTTTCCTTTCCTATTTAAAGTCAAACAACATTGATAGGTTAATAAAATGCCTGGACCTCGACCGTGCAAACAAAAGGAGACGACAGAGTGATGCTGCTAAGGAAGAGACCTAGACAGAGGTAAGTGGAAATCACAAGGACTAGGTAATGGTTTGTGGTTTACTGCAACCTGTTTTGACTCACATGGGCAAAACTATTTCAAAAACAAACAAGGAAAGCCTATCAGCCTGTGAAAAAGACAGTGAGAATCTCTGGATGACTAACCTGCCTGTTCTTTTCCAATCTGGGCACAGTTTGTTACTGCAATTGCTTTAGGAAGCTGAGGTGCACAAATCACCCTTACAGTTACTCCCGACTTCTCCATGGAAAGAGCTGTCCAGATTCACACTCTGTCTCCTTCCTACAATGTCTCTCCTTTGTTTGAATCTCTTCTCTCAGCTGGTCAAGGTATTGACGCTCTGTCAGCTGCAAACAGCAGCTCTGGAAACAGCCACAGGTTTCTGAGCAGATGCCCCTGCCATTCAGCTGGCAATAATAACCAGTTCACGGTAAAAGCCTGGTGAGGATGGTATCCCCAAGATCTCCCAGCCCATTTCTCTGCCATACCTGTGCTAAGGCACTCAGCTAACAAGCTGCAGAGCACTAGCTGTGCAAACACAGCGCGTCAATTATGACCGCAAAATCTCTCCCGGTACTCGCTCACAGACCTACAAGCAGCAAGTCTGACACTAAAGGAAGGAAGAAATAAGATGTTAGGCATTTTGTGTTTGCTTTTGAAAATATTTCAAAAGATAACTTGTGAACCTGTGTCCAAATATGACTTTAAACAACCACCACAAAGACGTATCACGAGGACAGCCAAGCTCTGGATGATCATATGATCATCAGGCCAAGCCATATATGTTTTCTTTTAAGAAAAATGAGAAGTAAATCAATTCAGTCAAGGTTTTAAAAAAACATTGCCAAATGTTAGATGCAACAGCTACATTACAAGGGTGATGAAAAATAATGAGGCCCAAACTGTTTAAGGCTCTGAAAGTCAAAAATCTATGCTTTGCACCTGAACAGAAATCAATTTACAAAATGTACAGAATTTAGCTTCCTAATTCTTCATTCTCATATTATCCTAGGAAGGGTGAATGAACTGAGGAACAGTTAAAGTATAGCTGATCTAGCCTTCCAGCAGGGTTTAAATTTGATTTTTTTCATCAGATCCCCTGTCACTGATCAAGCACTTTGATTCTCTGACCTTATTTAATTTTTAAAAAATTCAGACCACAATGTAGAAAAGTCATCCTTGGACTTGGTCAAAAGACCGAACAATTTCTATTACACAGGAGGGCGAAAAGTCTTCCCAAGGCTGTATATTCTATATCAATACAATACCTGTAATAGAAATAAAAAATGATTTTATGGTGCTTTATTATTTAAAATTTTCATATCATTTGTAGTATTAATTATCTCATTCTGCTCTGGAATAAAACAAAGCGTAACAGATACTGAATGTCATGCCTTGCTTCCATTAGTTAAAATAAAAAGTTAGTTGAAAAGAAAAGGTATATTTTAAAAACTATTTGTCAGTACAGCAGTAGTCTTTTCTTAACTTAAAATATTCTGATATCATTATCGTGTATTGAAAAACACAGGTCAGAGCAGCTAACTATGTCACTGAAGAGAAAGAAGTTGCTTTTGACTTCAGTACCTTTGTTATGCTGGCTTGCTTATGAATGACTCAGAGTAGCGCGACTGGAATGTGAGAGGAACCCCTCTGCAGATACCGAGGTCAGTGACGAAGGAGGTGGAGGGGGGGCGCCTGAGGAGGTTGATGCCCCCGCAGCCCGTGATGAGGCGGCAGGCTGTCCCCCCCCAGCCCATGGAGGGGAGCGGGGGAGCAGACGCCCACTAGCCCACTGTGGAGAAGCCCATGCTGGAGCAGGGGGATGCCCCCCAAGATGGCCGTGACTCCATGGGAAAGCCCGCGCTGGAGCAGTGTGTGACAGAAGGTCGGCCCACGGAAAGAACCCACGCCTGTGGAAAGGACTCACGCTGGAGAAGTTCGTGAAGGACTGTCTCCTGTGGGAGGGACCCCACGGTGGAGCAGGGGACGAGTGAGGAGTCCTGCCCCTGAGGAGGAAGGAGCGGCAGAGACAAGGTGTGAGGAACCGACCCCAACCCCTGTCCCCTGTTCCCCTGCGCCGCCGGGGGAGGAGGGGGAGAGAACCGGGAGTGGGGCTGAGGCAGGAAGGAGGGAGGGCTGGGGGGAAGGTGTTGTCAGGTGGGGTTTTACTTCTCATTATCCTTGTTTTGATTTGATGGGTAGTAGATTAAATTGATTTTGTTTCTTCCCCAAGTTGAGCTTGTCTTTTGCCCATGACCGTAAGTGGGGAGTGATCCCTCCCTGTCCTTGTCTCGACCCATGAGCTTTTCTTTATATTTTCTCCTCATCCCACCGGGACCAGGGAGGAGGAGTGAGTGAGCAGCTTCATGGTGTTTTGTTACTGGCTGGGCTTAAACCACAAAAATCAGCATGGCCTTTCACTTTTTATTCCCTCAACTCTATAAGCCTCAAATTTCAAAAGGAAGGATAGACTGCTTTGGTCTAAAGTCTTCGGATGACTTATTCACAGTGTCAGCATCAAAATGGTGGGGCCCACCCCAAGAATCTGTGTGCATTTCTGCAAAACTTCCTATCTCAGGTGTCTTACAAATATGTTTATATACATACCAATGAAACATAGTAACATTTTGGTAAGTATAAGCCTAATTTTGGCTTTTTTCTTTTTCTTCTTTCCAACATGCTCCTCTCGTTGTACACTGTACAACTGACATTGTTGGCCAGAACATGTGAAATTCTCTTTCCAAACAATTACTTTCTATTTCAGAAGTTTTATTCAATCCAACACCACAACAAGCAAGACAGAAGTCTTCATCTCTTTCATCTTGAATTGAGAATGACAAATCTGCTGTACAGTCAGCAGCTTGCCTTCCCCCTCCACCCCAAATGCAGCAATTCTTAGCTGTCAACTTTCTGCAGAAGAATCAAGTGGAAAGCCACATACCTGTTCCTGCACTTTCTAATTTGGTACTACTTCAATGAGTATAGCTTTGTATAAAAATCAGTTTGATTTTGGTCAGGATTCCAACACTATACCTAAACAATTCTGTAATGGCATTTGCATAAAAGCATTTCATAAAAGATAATAATTAGCTATGGGTAGCTAGAGACCTTTGCCATGACAAACAGAACACGTCTCGGCTTCATGATTGTGTCTCAAGTCCGCATCTGGGAACTCACTCTTTGAAAGAATGATTATGGAATTCATGGAAGAAAACATTTAGAAATAGATGAAAGGACGTTAAAATCTACTCTCAACGTGCCAGAAGTCAACCTCTAAATGGAGGACACAGGTTATTCATTTTACAGCCTTTATTCTCATTACTAGTTCACTTGAAATCATTTTGTGTTAGGCTGTGAAGGAATTCAACAGATCTTCTGACTCTACAGAACGAGAGGAGTGACTGCAAGCCTGGAAACACATGCAATGATGAAACAAAGCAACTATAAGAAAGACGCTGGTTCTCTGTCTTAATCAAAACTCCAGTAAAGTGTTTATTGAGGGCCTGCAGCAGGATGGATCTTACACAAACTTGGTGGAGAAGGAAAGTACAAGCAAGCCCTCTATGAGAGCTCTATTCAAAGTCTAAAGCTGCCACGTATTAAAAAAATGCCATACCTGAGAGCCTACAAGAAGCACGTGTGGCCACACTTATACTGGACTGTAAACAAAATAGAAGCAGAGATGCACTTGAGTTTTGGGAGGTGATTCTGGATATTCTCCAAGCTGTGATGGAAAAAGCATTACCCTCAGCTTTAGCTCTGCCTTTCTGACATCGCCAGTGAACTAACCTCTAGCACGTGTGTAGTGCTATAAGTTGTATCCAGTCACCATTTTTGATCTGACTGTTTCGCAAAGCCTGATTAGATCAGTGCAAACACGTGACAAAGAGAAGCAGCTGGAGTGGGTGACAGAGGATGCACTCTTTTTGGCAGAAGTATGATCCCAGGTAAGTTAAAGCCAACTGTGTCACTGTAGAAATCCCCAGCTCAAAGCAGAGTATCAGGTCCCCATTAAGTTTTCTGCTTTTAAGAGTGAAAAAGATGAGCCTTCTGCCTCTAATGCTGGCTTAAAAAAAATCAGAATAAGGAGAATAAATACAGTAAACACAAATGCCCAAGTACTTTGGTAAGTTCAAATGGTAGAACACCAAAAAGAAATGTATCAAGTAACTCAGGTAACCTACTGATTCTACTGTTTTCAGTGAAAACTTCATCTAGCACTTTAAGGACAAATGTATTCTTGAGATTTGATACATGACAATCTTTGTGTTGGTCCAATAACCTATACACTTTGGATCTAAAAAAATAATTTTTTTCTTTTTTTCTTTTTTTTTTTTTAAGCTTTTCATGAAATTGTTTTCATCTTTTCTAATATTGACCCAAGCATATCAAAACATTAGAAAAAGATTTTAAGTGATTCCAACTCAACAAAAATATCTTTGCAACCAATTTGGCAAAGTTCTTTCTTCAACTCAATTACCTCAACAGGTTTCACACTTTTGCATTTAGAAGAAACCTGAGAAGTTTAAAAACTGCAGGCAAAATTAAGAAATCTATCTTATCTCTGCTAATTCTTACAGTATTTTTTCGCTTCTTTTTATCCAGCCCCCTCCCATTCTCACTGTACTGTATTTATTGTAGGGTCAAAGAAGCATTAGAATACTTCCAAGTACAGCGCTTTACCATATTTTGTACAATAAACAACACAGGCCATTTGTCAATGACAAACAATAGATTTTTCTATTATTAAACATTCTGCCTGTAAACTTGGTGTCTGTACTGTTTGTGCACCACAGTGATGGCAGAAAAGAATCTAAGCTGTTACTAAGATGAAGAACAGCAGTAAGGTTTCATGGAAAAGTAAGAACTGCAAATTACAATTCCCGGTATTCTGCAGCATTTTTTGCCATACGGTGCTACTATGCTGTAAAAAGGCTTTTGCTTGGGTGGAAGATATTACCTCTTCTTTGAGGTAAGTTATTAGACTTCTAGACTAAACCCATGTCCCTATTAAAATCAGCATTAAATGAGTACTGGATTTAAAGTGAGTGAAGTTCTAATAATCAAGCTGAAACAACAGCCTTTTTCCTTTACCTTAGAGCCAGGTTTTGTATCAACAGCAGATGTAGTTACTGCGGTAGATGTTTCACTGACCATGCTTGAAGGTCTTTGGTTTATTTGTTGCTTGGACATAGATGAATTCTGTCTGGAAAAAAACAAAACCAGATAATCTAAAGCACATTGTTTCAAACAGTCAGCTTTGCCTTTTTATATTTAATATTAACAGTGAGCAAATGAATGACAGGCTAGTCAAACATTTCCCATGCATCTGCAACTTTCTTTGCACCACCACTATTATTTTGATTTCAGGTATTTGTCAAGCAGATGCTGCCAGTGGCATCTGATGATTGGTATTTGTCTATGTATCGGGAGGAAAAAACCTGCCAAATTGTCTGCAAGTCCAACAGAGAATCAAGATATAACAAAGAGCACTCAGAGAAGATAAGGATAACGTAGGGAAACTAGATTGTGCCCAAACATGTGAAAGAGCAAGTACTGGGGAGGGAAGGATAGGAGTCAGCACTTTGCAATAACAGGCTTATTTAAAATCAAAGTGAGACTAGCCTACTGTTAGATCTTTCACTAACTTAATGTTAGATCTTTGAATCTGCCCAAAATATGATTCATACTACAATATGAATTATTAAAATACCTTTTAAGTGAAATGGTGCAATTCATGGCAGATATTGTTAGAAATAAATAACTTCTGAGTCATACTAAGATTCAAGAAATCTTGATAACTAGCTTAGATGCAGACAGCCATTTAAAGCACAGGTAAGATCAATCCTACCATGAGAACCTGTTCAACAAGGAAGAATTCAGTACAGCTGCCCAGATGAAGAAATGAGAGGACAAACAGAAGTGCAAAATCTTGTGGAATCCCATATGCAGGTTGTGAGGAGAAGCCTCAGCATCCAGGCTCAATACAAATTTGTGAATTAAACCCACAGGTAGTATTTTCAAAAATCGTTAACAACAGAGTTTAGCAAATTATATTTTAGGAACAAGCAGCGATACAGTCACACCAGAAACAAAAAACCCAAACTATTAGCAACCTATGATTTTCCTTTTCCTACCTCAATAAGTCACCAAAGCCATTTATTTAAAAAAAAAAAAAAAAAAGAAGAAAAAAAAGAGAGACAAGCCACACCAAACATTACTTTTGCCACCACTGAAATTCAATCCAATTCTGAATGCAACAGAGAACAGAGTAATTTGGAGCAGTTATCACTCATAAGAACAGAGAAGAAGAGTTTGTGATTGTAGTAGCTCAACACAAAGTTTAACTGAGGACAAGGTGTTTGCTACCATTGCTCTTCCTCAGTTACAACATGAACAATTACCTGTCCAAAAGCTTTTATAGTTCATTTGGTGTCAGGGAAAGCACATTTTTCCATTTGTGACCACACAGTTTCAATTAAGCTTGGAAGGAAGTAAAACAACTTTGATCCCATTTCCTTTATGCCTTGCTTATCTGGCATAAATCCCTTCTTTCTAGCTTTTATACCTAAGTTCAGCTCTAAGATATGAGAACAAACCACAGCAAGTCCCTAAAATCCCTGGCCAGCCTTGAATGCACGAGAGCTTCATCACATCAGTTTGATACAATTTGCCTTACCTCTTATGGACCAGGTATCCTACTTCAGCATTTAATCAGCAAAGAGCAGATTAAGACACTTCCCATATATAATGCTGCCTAAACTGTTGATTTCTGTTGATCAGCCAGTTTTATCATCTCCTTTTGACTCTGTTCTCACTTGTTCCGTTCCCCCTCTATGAACTTTCAAAACAGGTAGAAAATGCAGACTTAGAATGTACCTGCATCTTACTTACCTTTTCCTAATATTTACTTATCAAAAAGGTTCCATTTCCCTGCTCGAGGCAACTAAACCAAGAGTAGGTATTTCAGCGAGGAAGGAATACTAACAGATATGTGACAGTCTTCTATGCTGCTTCCTCAAAAAAAAGTATTAGATTTTATATAATTAAGAAGGCCAATAGAAATGAGTTGCAAAAGTATGAAAACAGAACACATTCAAGGAAAATGTTTGGCCTTAGAGGACACAAAATTTCTCTTCTTCCCTTGAGGTTTAGATTCTCTACAATGTCCATACCACAAACTATTGAGTTTTATACTGTAGGACAGTCACACAATATTGTCCAGATACTCACTGGGGCGAGGAGGGAGGAAAGGAGGAAGTGGAGGGAAGAGGAGAGAGCACATAACATACATGTTCAGAAAATCTGTAGGCTTTCCACACTATAAATAATCTGATTAGATTATGTTTCTTTGTTTTATAGAGTAGCTATTTCATAAAGAGCTAACTTTCTCAGGAAAGACAAAAATGAAAAATAAAATTTAAGTTTTGATAAATTGGAATTAATATTTTCAATAAAAACATTAATGTGGAAAGGGAAATAACCCCAGAGGAATAGTTTTAATCTACAAATTCAACTCAGATTGAAAGGATTTTCACTATTTCACAAGATACTGTTTTACAGTAGGCTAAACATAATGCAGTTTAAAAAAAAAAATAAATTAAAAGAACTACAGAGGAAGATAAGCTTTATATGTTTAACAAGGCCATCACTATCAGAAAATCATAATGCAATACAGAACAATAAACGCATAATTTCTAAGCATTCATAATGTGGCCATTTAGCAATTTCTCTTCCACTTGCTACTGAAAGTGATCACTGCCAATAAATCAAGCTTTCCTCTTCTAGTAGTACCGAGATTAATAATGAACTTCAAATTCACAAGGAGAAAAATGCTTTTTAAGAAATGTGAGGTTGTTGCCATGTGGAAGAACTTAAATAGCCAGCAAAAAAGACAGTAAGTCCATCAAAAGAGAAAATAGGTTATTATTCTCCTAAAAAAAGGTTTTGGGCAGCAAACACTGGTAATCCAAATTGTCTGTACCCGAGATGTAATAGAAAACACCAAACAATATTGAAAATTAATTTAAGTACTTCTATATAGTTTTTCAAGGACAGAATAGATGTGTTGCCTGAAACATAATGAAACTCAAGTATTCAAGTGTCTTAATAACTGATTAATATTCTCAGTCTGTTTTTAAGAGCAAATAAAAATATGCAGAATATCCAAAATCACCTGAAACATCCCAGCATGTTAATGGAGTTAACGCTGTCCTAATAGTATTTACAGATTCATCTTTTAAAAATATATATTTATGTATAGCATTAACTCTGTGCATTGAGAAACAGTAGTTCAAAATCACTATTACCAAAGATGTTTGATAATAACTGTTATCCAAGATACCCCATCCTGTCTTCATAGTGACTTTTTTGTCTATTTTCAGGATTTTTTTCTTACTGCCTCCCTCAGATGTGTGCATACACACATAGAATTGTACTGTGTACATTCAGAGCACCAGTCCCTTCTAAATCTTTTCCTTCTAAATCTTTTTAAAATAATTGAAAATAACTGTATAGTATCTCCTGTCAGGCAACTCCCTGCTATACTTAAACAGTGCTAGTAGGTTTACAG
The DNA here is from genome assembly GCF_964188355.1 of Buteo buteo. Taxonomy (NCBI): domain Eukaryota; kingdom Metazoa; phylum Chordata; class Aves; order Accipitriformes; family Accipitridae; genus Buteo; species Buteo buteo. Next base: position 16,002,725 of record NC_134186.1, on the reverse strand, counting down.
AAGTCACATTTACCAGCTGAAAGAATTACATGGCTAATATTTGATTTATTAAAAAAACAAAAAACAAAAAACAAAAAACAAAAAACCCCAAACCACTGAACGACAACAACCACAAAATTATTACAGCAGTAGCCTGTATTGAAAATGCAATACTTACAACAGAACATATTCTTTTACTCTAAAAGATCATAAAAATTAGTCGACTTAGAAGATCCACATTCATGCCAGAGACTTAAAAAGTTTATTTTGTTGGAACCAAATACGACACAGTAACATCATGTCAATCCAGTTTTAATACTAATAAATCTCCTATTCAGCTAGATAAAAAATTAACTGTCCTAGTATTTCTATACACATAAACATGGCAGATATTTATTTTGGGGTTGCTTGGGTTTCCTCCTTTCTCTCCACCTGATATTTTTGCTGCTATAGTAACCAGATGCAATAGACAAAATAAGATGGCTCTCTCCCCAGAGATGATACACAGGCTTCTATCAGTTGCACAAAAAACAGGCAAAAAAAGAAGGTAACACTAATTGGATTAAGCGCATTTTTTTCCCCTATATTTCTACATTTACATTCAAGTCTTATCTTTTTTAACTTTAAAGTACTACCTTCTCATTTGCAAACATACTACTATCACAAATACATTGCAAAGCTTCTAATACACTACTACTAGTGTTTAGCTACAGATACAATTAGATACATGGCTGTAAGTGTCTGCTTCTTCCTTTCCGTATACAATTAGTTAAAGAACTGTTATTTAAAGAAAGATAAGAGAGAAGAAATCTAAACATTACGTGCATCTATCCTAAGTAATTCTATCATAGATTTTGTAGAGAATTGTGCGTATAACAATGTGGCTAAACTAGATCTAACGCCTGTCCGGCAGCCTTATCATTAATACTCATTTTTCCATTGGTTGTTTATGAAAGGTCCCTTTGTGGATTAAGGGGTCATTAAAAACATAAAAGTAAAGCACAGAAATCAAGAGACAGTTGTGAAACGGAGGGTGGCTCCCAGAGGGAATTCCCATACAGCCAAGATGAACAAATTATTTACGGATGATCCTGAAAACTGTGAGGTGACCAAGTCAATAGAGGACAAAAGTTATTCTGAACACAAACTGACATGCTGACAGGAGCAGATAGAAAAATAATCTTCATATATGAGTAACAATGTGATAAGATGCCAACTGAATTCAATGTCAACAACAGAAAACTAATTCAAAGGAGGAAGAAATTAAAAACATTTCTGCAGCTTTTATCGCTCAAAACAACATTGGCCATCTGAGGAAAGATATTTTTAAATCTTGGCACAATCAGTAGAAGCAGCCAAAGTATGTTAAGAATTATTTGGAAAAGAATAGAGAAGAAAAATACAATTAAATTATAAAAAACAATGAGCTCATACACTGAATACTGCATTCACCTATAATCCATCACTCCATCAGAAAAAAGACAAATCTAAAAGCATCATACAGAAAAGCTAGCTCTCAAACAGGGCTAGTGAAAGGTACAGAACACACAAGCCACGTGCTAAGTGACCAAAGCTGCTAAGCTTGTAAAAACAGAATAGGAGGTAGGGATTTGACAGTGGTCTCAGCTAAGAATGGGCTAGGACATAAGGAATTATCAATCACTATTTCTCAAAAAAAACCTAAATAAGAACGCCTTTAGGAAGAAGGAATAGCGTAAGAATCAAAAGATAATGTAATTCAAAAGTTATAGGTTCCAGGCAATACTCTTTGTTTTTATCCTTCAGTTACAATGGAGTTGAGGAAATCAAATTTCAGCTTAAAAAGCAAAATTGATGTGATACTGTTTAAAAGGGGAAATGCCTTGGGAAAAGACTAGTAAAATACACTCTCGGCCTTCTACTGAAAATATGTAGTTCTCATTTGATGAAGTGACGCAAGGGTGTCTGGTTCATAACTGACTCATAATCAAGCTAGGATTACATCATTTATTGACATCATTTTCCAAAACTTCTTTTCAAATCTTCTTGCCAGAACATTGCTTCCTGGATGAGAAACGGCCAGAGCAGTCTGTATATTCATCATTTCTAAATTACTGTAAATTACTTTTCTGATGTATCTATTAAAAGGACACATTTAACATTTGTTGCAGCCTGAACAAGTTTGTGCTTATGTCTCCCCACCAGCTCCCCGTCAACATCTGGTGACAACTCCTGGCTTTGGCCCTAATCTTAAATTAAAATCAACCCATAAGTAATAAATCACGTCACAACAGAACTGAAGAACAAATTGCCTTTTATGAAATCCTTAAAAGTGCTACTACTTCAGACAGGATTCTTCAGCTATAGAAAGAAGTACTCTCAGTCAAAAGGATCCCATGATGGAAAGTTTGCACCGACCATGCAAATCCAGAGACTATCTTTCCAATTGCGTCCTGTTTGTGAAAGTCATCTCATCACAAGATACGATCTGCAACACTGATTCCATACTAATACACCATGAACAACACCAATGCCATACAAATCCCTGATGCCTCAGGGAAAAGAACTGAACACACGGCATAGCCCCATTGATTCTTAGGCCTACAGACAGGGAGGTGCTAACAGCTCCTTTGATTTCAGCAGAGATATCCACATATGTCAACAGCATCATTTGACAGGAACTCAGGTATGACCATGATGAACAGCATCTGTGTAAAAACCCACGCTGTCACACAGAAGTGGTACAAAACTAAGGAAACCAGAGCATCCCACACACATGAAAATGACATCTTTAAAGCAATTTTAACTGATATATTAAAAACATCTGATTTTAAAACTGTATGTGTCAATAATAAAGCCAGTAATAGAGCTCAGGAAAATGTTCTTGCAAAAGACTCTTTCCTGAGTAGTCACTACAAACACATACTCCTCTCTATATCCCTCCAGCCATTCCCTCTTCTTTTAGAATAAAAACCACCTGTCTCTATTAATTCTACTACATTGTAAGATCTTTTTCCCGCTTTTCATACCATCTCAGTGTAACTGAAGTCTAGAGATGACAAGTTATGCCCATTCATCTGATTGCCCTCCAGATAAACACCTTCATTTCTCTTCCAAAAGAGTTTCTAACATACACAAAAGATCACTAAAACCACATGCCACCAGCAAGTTGTTCTTTCATTTCTGCTTTTAATATTTTATCTGCTACCATGATTACAAAACCAGAAACAGCCCAGGGAAGTGTGACTAAGCCCAGGGAGGCACTCCAAGGAGTTCTATCCAAACACCTATTTTCCCTTACATATGTACAAATTTTCTTTATATTAAATTTGATTGAACTTTTACAACAGATTAAATAAAAATCAGTTAACAGACAGAAGTTGGAACACAGATGCAGTGGCTGTTGTCCATACTGCCTTTGAGACTTGCTCCATTGCACAATCCCTGTTCTCCTCACTAAATGACTTGGAGCAGCTTGTTTGCAGACCTGTTAAGGAGCTGAACCCCTCCCAAGCAGCAAACCACCCCCATACCAGGTAACACCCGGGGTGACCTCCAGCTCAGTAGCTATCCCACAGTCTTTGTACCTAATCACAGGCCTCTCCCACACACTGCAAAATATGTTCAATGTTCTATTTCATGTTGATTCTCAGCAGGGACCTTAACATAGGATTGGCCCTTTGATGTGCTTTGGGCTTGGGGGAGGGCAGCTGTTTGGTTGTTTTTTTGCTGGGGTTTTGTTGCTATTGTTGGTTTTGGTTGGTTGGTTTATTTGTTAAACCATTTGAGAAGCACTTCTCAGGGCTGTAGCCGAAGCTCTGAGCAGAGGGCTATACAGTCATGCTCTACTTCTCCTTTCCTCCCCAAGTCCACAATAGAAGACACTGCCAGAGAAGCCTCAGTCTCCTGGGAGCCTCGCATGGCCTTCTCTGGGCCTCATTTTTCTTAATCCTACACTCCTCTAAATCAAACATAAAGCAAATTAAACGTCATGTAAGTTTAAACAAAGTGTTCAGAATTGTGCGGGCAGCCATACAAACCACCACATCTGGGCCATTACAGCATGATGGCCTGCCTCTGGGATGCATGAAGGGCTAAAGGCTGCTTAAACAGTGTTGGAACACTAGGCTGGAAAAAGAAAAGCTATCTGGTGGTGACCCTTTCCTCTTGCCTGTTGGAGTGATGTAGATGGAGTGATGTAGAACTTTTTCCTATACTCTGTCTAGGGATGATATCCAGTCATAGCATTACAGAAGGGATTCCAGGAGCAATCTAGCATGCAGCAAGGATGACAGGAATAGTTAAACCCTACAGTGAAACAGGGAGTGATCCAAACCAACGCCAAAGACATGCCCAGATACACCAGTTTGCACATACGCATCTCATGCCTTTTTTTTTCTTTTTTTTTTTTTTTTTTAAATCAGACAATCAAGATAAAATATGCTGGAAACTAATATATGTGATTCCATTTCTCAGAATAAGTGGAAGAATGCCTACTTTTAATAAATACCAGGCCAAGACAGGGAATACAGAAAAGCTAAAACATAAGAAAACCAAGGAATTACAATGGAAACCAGTAATATTTTGTGTATTTCAATTTCAGTACAAACCTTTCAGTTTGCTCTAAAGACATTTTACATTTATGTTATGTATATCTGATATTTATATAAAGCTAAAGCATCATTGTTTAAGTATCCTATTTATATTGTCTTTTTTTGTTTGTTTACTTTGGGGTTTGGGGGGATTTTTTTATTAAAGATTTGGTAAAGATTTTCTCTCAAGCCCTAATGTGGAACAGTGCTAGACTCAAAAACATACTATGAGAAGTAAATTTTTAAGCATAAACCATCTCTATGACATTTTTGCTACAATACCAGAAGAACTGTCAAACTACTAAACTACTGTAGGTAAATGCATTACTATTTTAGATGTCTTGATATGGGTATAAAACTACTTACTCTTCTCGCAAAATAAATTCAATATTTTCTGGAGAAACCTGTCCTGTCAGAGGATGTCTAAATGACGTGGTCTGCTGATTATGGCTGAAAGGAAAAAAAAAAAGAAAAAAAGAAAAAAGAAATTAATATTGCTAAACTCAGTAAAATATATCTATGATCTCTAAAAGGCAGAACTGTTTATACTGATGCTTTGCGGCTGCTACTCCAGAAATGAAACGTATTTCTGAGGTACTTTTCAAGCTAGAAATATTTTCAGCTCCTTCCTGCATTCTTGTTGACTTTGCCAATGGCACACTGTACCATTTAATTATTAAACAGGTTAATGTTTTAAAAGTAAACTAGTTCCAAACCTTAGTTAGGGAGACGCACTTGAATTTATGATTATTTACACCTAACTACTACCAGATTATTTAAATTTAACATAGAAATGACACATCATAAATTACTGATTTGTATTTCTGTAAATTTCACAGAACAGAACCAGTAAAATAATTTAACGTGTTACTGGACAATGTTTTACACAATTTGTAATATTTAATGAGATCACAGAGAGAGATTTTGTGGAAGCCATTTGCTGCATGCTTTTTCTCCCCTCTAGTCTGGTATTTCTTCAATGATTTTTCTTTACACCTCCATGCAGAGCATCATATATAACCTTAGCTGTCCAGTTGCATAGCCTATATAAAACAACATAGAATCATAGAATTATTTAGGTTGGAAAAGACCTTCAAGATCATCGAGTCCAACCATCATCCATGCCCACTAAACCATCTTCTGGAGTGCCTTGTCTATGCGCTTTTTTAATACCTCCAGGGATGGTGACTCAACCACTTCCCTGGGCAGCCTGTTCCAATGCTTGATAAACCTTTCGGTAAAGAAATTTTTCCTAATATCCAATCTAAACCTCCCCTTGGGCAATATTTCCTCTTGTCCTATCACCATCCACCTGACAGAAGAGACCAGCACCCACCTTGCTACAACCTCCTTTCAGGTAGTTGTAGAGAGCGATAAGGTCTCCCCTCAGCCACCTTTTCTCCAGGCTAAACAGCCCCAGCTCCCTCAGCCGCTCCTCATAGGACTTGTTCTCTAGATCCTTCACCAGCTTCGTCGCCCTTCTCTGGACACGCTCCAGCACCTCAGTGTCTTTCCTGTAGTGAGGGGCCCAAAACTGAACACAGTACTCAAGGTGCCGCCTCACCAGTGCCGAGTACAGGGAAACAGTCACTTCCCTGCTCCTGCTGGCCACACCGTTTCTGATACAGGCCAGGATGCCGTTGGCCTTCTTGGCCACCTGGGCACACTGCTGGCTCATATTCAGCTGCTGTCAACCAGCACCCCCAGGTCTTTCTCTGCTGGGCAGCTTTCCAGCCACTCCTCCCCAAGCCTGTAGCGCTGCATGGGGCCGCCGTGACCGAAGTGCAGGACCCGGCACTTGGCCTTGTTGAACCTCATACGATTGGCCTCAGCCCACTGATCCAGCCTGTCCAGATCTCTCTGTAGAACCTCCCTACCCTCAAGCAGATCGACCCTGCCTCCCAACTCCTTGTCATCTGCAAACTTGCTGAGGGTGCACTCAATCCCCTTGTCTAGATCATTGATAAAGATATTAAACAGAACCGGCCCCAACATCAAGCCCTGGGGAACACCACTTGTGACCTGCTGCCAACTGGATTTCACTCCATTCACCACAACCTTCTGGGCTCGTCCATCCAGCCAGTTTTTCACCCAGTGAAGAGTGCACCCATCCAGGCCATGAGACGCCAGCTTCTCAAGGAGTATGCCATGAGAGACAGCGCCAAAGGCCTTGCTGAAGTCAAGGTAGATAACATCCACAGCCTTTCCCTTATCCACTAGTCAGGTCACCTGGTCACAGAAGGAGATCAAGTTGGTCAAGCAGGACCTGCCTTTCGTAAACCCATGCTGACTGGGCCTGATCCGCTGCTTGTCCTGGACATGCCATGTGAGCACTCTCAAGACAAACTGTTCCACAATCTTCCCCAGTACCGAGGTCAAGCTGACAGGCCTGTAGTTCCCTGGATCCTCCCTCCGACCCTTCTTGTAAATGGGTGTCACATTAGCAATTTACATAATTTAGTATTTCATCTGAGTTAAATTAAAATCAGGATTTTCTATCAACCTTTCCCCCAGAGTGCTATCTAGATGTTTGCTACCCTCTGTGAAATATTGCTATCCATTAAAGACAATTATTTTATCTAGCTGTGTAACTGTACTCATATAATGCAAAAATACAGAGTGAAGAAAGCTTATTTCAAGATAAACTGGTAGTCTTCCCTCCTCCCCAAAGTCAATCATTTCAATTAATTGTACAGAAAACACAAGACAATTTCTATAGAGTCTTATACCTACTAAACCCTTTATTCTGCAGCCGTGTCAAAAGAAACAAGCTATAAAAATCACAAATTTTAAAGAAATAAGAAACTGAAGATCTTTCTTTAGTATTAGAAAGGTCATGGCTGACATGCTGTTAGGGAGCCTTAGAATTAGAGAGAGTAATGAATCAAGAGCTCACTTATCTAAGGTTCTGGATTTTTGAGTCTAGTTAACAATATTTAGGTAAACAACATCCAAAACTAGAAATCCCATCAAATGCAGCAAAATATTAACACATTGTGAATATATTTGGAAAACAAAAATAATAAAGCCATTAAATTAATTATACCTCAAAGATCCAAAAATGAACACTTCATCCATTTTTTTGTTTTAAAGAAGGGTTTTCTTCCTGTAATGCCCAGCAATTTCAGGTCTTACAGATTTGACCCAATTGTCCAGCATAGCAGGATGTACCCCCAGAAACAGAATAAGGCATGAAGAAATATTTTGGGGTTTCGGAGTAATGAAATTCCAAAGAGATAACAATCCTTCTATAGAGTAAAGGACAGCTAAAAAATCAAACAGCTTGTGCAGCCATAACATTCAAATGTAAATAGCTCAGGACATGCCATGATTTAAAAAACAAATGAAAACCAACCAACCAAAAACCACCACCAAAACAAAACAAACAAATAACCCCCCAAAACCCCAACAACAATAACAAAAACCCCACAACCAAAACCACAAATTGCTCACACTAAGTCCCACTTGGACCATGAACGGCAGAGGATGTTTTCTGTGCGTGCTTTCCAATATGCCTTGCTACAGGAAGTCATATATAAGGGACCAATATAATGAACATCTTTAATGAAAAGTTGAAAGCTGTGACAGCTTATGTTACACCAAAAGGTCTTTTTCCAGCCTCGGCTCTTACAAAATTCTAGCCCTACAGCCATTAAAAGCTGTGAACAACGTATTAGGCCATCAACTACCCCACAGCACCAGCAACAGCATTCATTCCCTAGACTGGTGAGAACTGACCTCTGCTACAGAGGTGGGTTAATGAAGTTTCTAACTCTTCAGTTTTCCCATGAAATCACAGATCAGGAGAAAGTAATTCCACTAAGCCTGCAGTGCTAACATCTACAAAGCAACCATGATCTTTTTCTCACAAAAGGACTGAGGAGTATTGTTTTCTAAAGAAGCACTTTTACATGAGTTTATTTTCTAATTTTGGGTATACATCCAAAGAAAGGAATAGGAAATTGCAGATGGTTTCAAAGAAAATAATAAATAAATTGTAACAGTAACAATTAAACTCCATATTTATCACACAGACCAGTTTTAAGCTGAAAGTCTTTCCTTTCAAAACAGGACTGAAGCAGCCTGTTTTATCTTTGATACTTAGGCTAGGCCTACTAACAAAAATGCAGATACATTGTCAGCTTTATTCTCCAGGGGCAGACAAACTGTCAACAAGCTCTCATCTGCAGGCTTTTAGTCATTAATAACTCACTCTACAATTAACACTAAGAAAAAGGACTATATTCCAGAAGTGCTCTAGGGTTATTTAGGAAATGAAGTTACTCATTATACCACACTAGCACTTTCACAAATGTTTTATTATTTCCCATGAAATAAATTCAGCAGGCCTTCAGAAGATGAATTAGTCCTCCTGCTGTAGTTAAAGAGCAAGTCCATTACTAATAGACTAAATATTACTTGCTAACAATAAAAGTTTTAGCTGGAAAGTAAACACTTCTTAAATATCTGAGCAATTGCATTTTGGGAGACGTTTTGCACTTCAAATAGCAAGAGCAGAGAAAGAGAAGGATAGTTCTGTTACTACATAAAATGCAGATGGTAATTTCACAGACAAGGAGAAGGCATACAAAACCAAAATTTTCCACAAATCTGCAGCTTCAATACTTAGGACTTGACTGAGAAGAGAGAAATGAAACCACTGGCACTAACAATTAGTTTTGCAGAACACAGTGGTTTATTTGAATTTGAAAAGTGAGAGTTTAAGTGTTTTGCCTCATAGGACTCATTAAGAATAAGCAATAGTATTCAAAACAACCTATACAACAGATGGCTAATGCCTTGCAACAAGGAATTAGATAGCAGGGAGATTTTTGTCCCAGTGAGAGCAGTCAAATATTGGAAGAGGTTGCCTAGCAAGGCTGTGGAATCTCCATCCTTGAAAACATCCAAACTGCAGACGGATAAGGCCCTGAGCGACTGAATCAAACTTTGTAAGTTGGTTCCAACTTTGAAGCTGGCCTGGCTCTGAACAGGAGAGGCTGGATCTGACGGGGTCCAGAGGTTCCTTCCAACCTAAATTATTTTCTTCTGCCTTTCTCTGCTCCTCCCTCCATCTTTCTCTGCAAGTATCACTAAATTCTTAAAATACCTTTGAAGCTTTCCCAGTATTTAAACAGATGTACTCCAAGAATATTAGCAGTACCTTGTTTTGATTAGAACGAGAGAAATTGTAACGTTAGATTTTTAGATTTAGATCATTATTTTTTGTTGTTGTTTTCATGTCCTTTAAATACTTGCTTAACAGTAGTATCTGTTTACACAACAATGATAACAATAACATCTCCAGTGAGAGTGATCTAATAACCTTGTTGCAGTGAAAGTTCTCCTTCCTTTCCAAGCACAGACTAAGAAAAGACCTGGCACAGTTGTTCGCCAGACACATTAGCTAACCAAGCCTCCTGGTAGTTAATCATCTGTATTTCCTCCAAACAGCAACTACTGAACGCATTTCTATTGTCCAGAAATCTACCATGTATAATGGGCACAATAAATGAGCCTTAATAAAAGGACACAATATGCTGCTCCACTCTTCATGCCCCTTTTATTCTTTCTTCACTGGAGAAAGACTTAATATCCCCAACAAAACTGGGAAAGGCTTATGACGCTTCACCATGCGAATTCTGAATGCACTGTAACTTGTATTTAGTACAATGCTACACATTTGAAATGCCAAGCTAACTTTCCTAGTAATGTTACACATTTTCTGTGTGATAAAATACTGCATTTTTCCTAGCAATCATCTTTTAATTTTAACAGTTCTGTATTATTCTGTTTTTGTATAATTACTAATCAACAGAACCACCAAACCAAAGCAAGTATGAAAACTCCACACAAAAATTACATTCATTAGCATCTACTACTACCATCATTATTAAATTACAGTATAGACTGTTAAAAGTAATTCTGAATTTCAAAGTTACAGAACACAATTTTCCAAGGCTTGCTGTTGGTTGATAATAGTTAAGGCTCAGACCTTTCGTAACAGAATCACAGTTCAAACACTGGCTCTTTGCAATTAGATACCGCAACACAAATTCTACCATTTCACAGCATGCATACACAATATCGACAAACATTAAGAACTGATGGTCACCCACTGTCTGAAGACCGAGGTACTAAGACTCAAGACCTTCAAGATGTAAACAATGTTAATACATCTGGCTAACGTTAGACACACATGAAAGTATGCTGCTTGAGCATCTAATGTAACTTCTAAGTTGGCCCTGGCTTCAGGGGTTGGGGGGATGGAACCAGATAACCTTACAAACTCCATGTTGTTTATGATCCTGCTGGGTGGGTGGGAGTGCAGACAGACACCTATAGCCTTTGATAGCACCTTACTGCTCACCATCAGAATGCAGCCTAAAACATTTCTCAGATATTGATTAAGCAAGTCTGCAAATTTAACACTGCCTATCATTTGTTTGCACCAACCTAACCTAGAGTATGATGAAATCTAACTGATTTAAACACAGGAAAACCACACAATTATAATCAAGTCTCCAATCCTACAATGTAACTGACACAGGCAGGCACTTTTGCCCACATGGATCCTTTTGCAGAACTCATCATTAATGCAACCTCACCTATTTTTTTTTTATTTTTTTTTTACCTTTCAGTTCATTTTGTATTCAAGTCAAAGCCAAGTTATAATAATTAACTTTTGGACATGACTGATGCTGACGACCTTTCATTTGAAGCCAAGCAAGTTTATAGATCGCCTCTAGAGTAATTTAAATGCCCAAGCAGATGAACCTTGAAATGTGTGAATCAACTACTGATTGAGTCTACATCACATCAAAAACAAATTTATAAGTTGCAAGAAAAATTCATGGTGTCATTGGACAGACTGTCCTATAAATTATTATGAGCTATTTCTACAGTATTTATTTTCCATGTAAGCTGACTCCTTTATGCTTCCCTGCAAGACTAGATAAGCATGAACATCTTTAAGTTGAATACCCCAAATGGTGATGATGTGGGCACCCACGCTTCTATGGGAGTTACTGGTATGAGTGCAGCCAACAGAAGAACTCACACAGTGAAGAACTGCTGTTCAGCCAGCAAGTTGTTACTTCAGACAGGAGGAAGTGCTTGTATATAACCAGGAAAACAGCCAGGCACAGTTTGCTTTATTTCATAACATGTTTCTGATATACATCAATAGCTTCAAAATAGTTTCAGCATTCCCTTCTGAGTATTTTTTAGATATTATCTTTTAGAGTTGGTTAGAAAGAGTATCAATGAATAGTCCAAGAAAATCAGTGCCATCAAAGTTCTGCAGATAATATTATAGGAAGAAAAATGCAATGTAATACAAACATAATTTGGAAGAGTTCAGAACAATACCAACTAACTCTATTACACAAGCACTACAAGCTGGACACACACAAAACCCCATCTTTTCAAGATAATGAACATTATCCATACTTTATCATAGTAGAGTGTCTCCTCGGAGTACCAGTAAAACCCTTGCTCCACTGTAATCAGTGTCTGGGAGACTTTCCTAAAGTCAAAATTTCACCCCCTCATACAGTTTAATTAGCATCTTAACCTATGCACTACTGCATAAGAATCACAGAGTAAAAGTTATTCTCTCAAATCTCACATCCTCCTTAGACTATCACCCTGAGAATTTGCAAGTGGTTAGTTATTTAGGCAGAATACGATTCTGTAACTATCTTGAGCAGCTATGTCTGTGACTACAATCAGTCAACACAAGAGCCTGTGCTTATAAAGACAGACAAGGGGACAGCTGGCATGATATCAGATTATATCATATTTTCACTTTTTCGTTGTAAGAGCTTGCAGACAAGAAAAGTTTGAAACTAACATTAAACCGACAGTCATGCTCTCACATAGTGTCCTTCCTTCTACCTAGCTCACTAATAATGAGGTTAAAAGGGAACTGCAGGCTTCTTTGGAGCAGGGTCTTTTTTTTTTTTTTTTTTGTTTTAATGAACTACCAAAGATAATTTATACTATCCAATAGTAAGATCGGCAGGAAAGGTTTTGCTATTAACGAACATCCTTTTAAGAACAGATCTAATAAATCACTGGTAAGCTAATATGGAAAATGCCACTGAATCACTACAGATATTTTCAGTCATTAAAAGACTCAGATAAAAGGATTAATATACGATCATCACAGACTTCCATGAGTATTACAGGTTGAAGTCATCTGCCGATTCACAAATCCCTTTGATGCATATCATGAGACACCATCAGGATTTTACTAACTCACAAAACCCACATTCAAGTAACTTCAAATTAAGGGAAAAAAGCACGTTAAAGTTTTGAAGACCAGGAAATCCTTAGAAAAGAGGACATTCCTGAAAAGTGAAATTTGATTCTATTTCCTTACTCTTGCAGTTTTAGAAAAATTACAGTCCTTGCCTTCAAAATTGATAATTAAGTTTTAAAAAAAAATCCTCTGATCACAGCAAAATAAAATTAGAAAGATAAAAGATCACGTTATTGTATCACATCTTAATTCAGGCTTGGAACTCACTTAAGACTGTTCCTTTCTTTCCCACTAAAGTATTTTAAGAGAGTCAGAAAATTGTCCATAAACCTCCAAAATAAAATGTAGTACCTTCAAAACTATCTATCTAAATTAATTTGGAACTTTGCTACCTAATAAAAACAATCTTGACTTTTAGTGACAATGAAATGTCACCAACATCACAACGTGAACAGCAGACTTGACTGTACATTCCTTACGATAGCATGTGAAAATCTAAGTCAAAACTTGAAAGTTTGAAATGGAAACAGGAGTAGGCCCAATAGTTAAATACATGTATTGGTGATATATACATACATATATTTGTATGCTTACATATATACACATATACATATTTATATGTATATCTGGGATACACACACACAGCCCTCATCTCCAATGCTGGCACAGATATTTCTGCAATGATACAAATAACTGTGGCTCCTACAGGATTAAATGGTTGGGACAAATAGTCCCAACAGTCCAATTAGATGCAGAAACTCCAAAGACAGATGCTCACATAGAAAGCAAGTATTTTTTTAATCAAAGATTTTTGTGAAGAAGGCGTTTGTTTGTTTGTTTTTCCACTGGGGATCATCGGTGTGACAGGAAAGCAGCAACTTAACTTTTTTCACGACTCAGTTCTGTACTTCACATAAAGCAGCATTTGCCCTACAGCCTTTCACACAGAAGAAAACTATGTAGACCTAGTGTAACCATATTACAGTAGCAGAGTCGCAGAATAGTTAGATGTGAAATACTGCTATAAACCAATCCTGCCACAAGAAAACAACATACAGAGAGTGACACGTCACATTATTTATTTCTTCTGGATCTGATACACAAACTAAATTAATAAATTCATTCTCTAATAACAAATAAAGTGGTGATATCACTAAGTAATATGATTAAAACACCCTGGGTAAAAAGCAGCATACCCTTAAACTCCAATGTCAACCACAATTTAAAGGGTTTAGTGTGGAAGCCATCCAACAAGCATTGCCATATAAGCATACTATTTTGGAAGAAGTTTTTAAGGGAAACTTTACACAAAAATATATAATATCTCAATTCTTAAGCCATAACAAAACTGGTTAAAATAAAAAAGATGTTTATATGCATAGCATCTAAATTTACCAATGGAGGCTAAAAACCCTCACCAGTCCTATTTGAACATATTTTACTTTGATGCAAAGACTTACGCAATAATAGACCCGACAATCCACATTATTCTACACATGAAAGCAAATACAAGTTTTCCAGCATTCAGCTTTCATCTAAGTAGCAAGCCAGACAGCGTAGAAAGCTGAAACAATTTTAATACAACAGCTATGAAAACTGAATAAAACAGCTTTCAAAAACTTTGTTCCTCTGCCGTGTAAGACACATAACCTCAAAACATTTTCTCTTCATCAGCTTTTTAATGTTGAAGACAGATTTCAACTTCTTAAGACAAATGCACTTCTGATTTGTTATTTATAGAATTTAATGCATAATACAAAAAAGTGATTATCAGAGGACAATACTGCAGACTGAGGCCTTGCTGGGGTGCTGTGTGTGCCCTCGGACAATGTGGAAACATATTACCCTTTTCCCCTTTCCATATAATGGAAACACTTTATCCACAACCTATACCATGGGAATGAAGTTTTAATCAAATACTGTCTTCTTACAAAATCACAAGCGTCCAGAACAGAATTAAAGAATTACAGCTGGTATCCATCAAGTTCCCTCAGGGCTACAGTCTAGAATACCGCATCCAATTTTGGACTTTGTCATACAGGAAAGGTATCAACAAACTAAAGTGAGTCCAGTGGAGGGGCACCAAGACGGTCAGGAGCACCTGCTCTGTGAGGGAAAGCTGAGGGAGCCAGCCTTGTTCAGCCCGGAGAAATGATAGCTTCAGGATGACCTACCAGCAGCCCCCGGCAAGGAGGTAATCAAGAAGGCTCTTCACAGTAGTGCATGACAGGAGTACAAGAGAGAGCAGGCATAAATTGAAACAAGAGACCTTCAGACTGCATGTAGGAAAAGCTTTTTCACCTTGAGGATACAAAGATGGATCGTGAGAATGGTAAAGTGCTGGAACAGGCTGCCCAGAAAGGTCGTACAGTCTCCATCCTTGGAGATTTTGAACACTAGAGTAGAGGAAGACCTGGACAACCCGGTCTGACCTCACCACTGACCCTGCTTTGAGCAGAAGGTTGCACTAGAGACCTCCTGAGGTCTCACCCAAACCAAGTTGCCCTACAATCATAAGGTTGGGTATAGTTCCCATTTCTACCACAAAGCCTAAAAAAAAAAAAACGCAACCAAAACCCAAAACAACCAAAAAAGTTTCACAGAACAGATCTTGCTAGCAGAATAATGTAAAAACTCCATATCAGTTAGGAAGAAAAACTCAAATTAGCATTAGAACCTGGTTTCTTCCTTCAACCTTTAATAATACCATTAATTAACTTCTTCACCAAATAATTAAATCCAAAGTCCATTTACATTCTACTAATAAATATTCCATGAAAGAAGAGAATGTACACAGCCTGCGTTCCTGTGGTTGTGTGCTTTTTATCTAACAGAACACATGTTCCAACCAAAGCCTGTCCTGGAGTTAAAGACATGCAACACATGCATGGGTCTGTCTCAGTCCCTCTCTAGCCCTACCAACGTCCTCCACTGCTTCACAATGCTGTTGAGGTACTGGCTGTAATCCTACAAACCTCATCCCCTTCAGATACCAGGCGAAAGAATAAACACAGGTATTAGCATCATATTCGCTGAAGTACCATTTAATGTGAAGAAACCACACTTCCCACAACGCACTCCTATTCTTGTGAGTTGGCTGTTCATGTTTACTGGCATATATATTAATAAAAGTTCCTTCATTAGTAACAAACTGTTCCAGCCTATCTTGTGGTTAATTCTGAAACACTTCAAACTCTATTCATATACAGCTTAAGTCAAAATTTAAAATTACAGCAACAACGTTATTTCCTTTTGTTTGTGTGATTCTTGACTGCTTTAAAGGAGTTCCTCCTTCCGCAATCTCATTCAGCTCACTGTGTTGGATAAAATACGATGCATCTCCACCAAATTTAAATGCATTTGTAAAATACTTTTTCCTAACAAGTCTTAAGTATAAAATGGTCTACAGTACTCCTGAAAGGCACATAACATCAAGCTTTTGCTCGAGAGAAGACTAGTAATACAAGATCATCTTGCCTAGAGCAGTAAGTATAAATTAAAGGAGTTTATCAGACCAACTCTTCAGAGCTTTGAATTACACACCTACTGGTTACTTTCCTTTCCAAAGAAGCCCAACACCTACAGCACTGAAATACTGACACATAGGATAGCCATGACGTTAGCATCAATTCACAGAATGTTACTCTAAGTCACACATGAATCCATGCCAACCCAGAGCCGAATTTACACTCCACAGTTAAAACCAACGGAAGGCCAGTTAACCAGGGGCAGCTCTTACCCTGGGGCAGTAGGAGCCATTCCTAGCAGAACGTCATCATCCCCTCTTTCGGAGCCTTTCTTCCCTCCTGCATGAGGTGCAGACCTCAGACCTGCAGGCACAAAGCCTGGCCCCGCAGCACACCCGCGCAGGAAGCGCACGGACCTGCATGCACCGCATGTGCACAGGGCCAATCCCTATCAGTTAGGAAAAAAACCCAATACATTACAGCTGCCACTGCCATTAAATAAAACTGCAGCGATTACAGAAAGGGGTTATTTGCACTGTCAGAGACTTGTATCTCTAAAAAAATTAATTTTAAAAAATCACATTAATCAATATAGTATTATGAGTTACCGTGTATTAATCACACTCTTTCATACCTCATATAAAATGGTTCTGAGGCTAAAGCTACAAAGTGGATAAAACTTGACTAAAATGTTATTTACCCAAATGTTTCCATCATTCAAGTTACCCACTGTGTAGTGAGAAACCCGCTATGATTCATAGCCTAAAACTAATTCCAGATAAATATTTTAGGGATTGGAACTGTAAAACAGACATGGAAGATTCTCTTTTTAGTTTATGCACAGAGTTTATAAATTATCCAGAAATGTCTTTTTGAGTCAACAAAAAGCTCTTCAGCATTACAAAAAAAAAAAAAAAAAAAAAGGATTTATAGCTCTATCAGTTGTTGAAGACTTCAGTCAAACTTGCTCAAAGAAATAACCTAGAGCCAGCTTGTCCTTATGGACATGTAGAAATACTCAGTGGTCCCAAGTCAGACAAGCAGAGAAACTCCTAAGACATTTCCAAACAATCACAGAAATACTGCTGTAGAATTAATTTAAAGTATTCTCTTTAGCATCTATAGAAAGGAAAATATGCTAAAATATACATAACACTACTAGACAAGCTTTATACAACCAACCAAAAAAAAATTAAGATATTAAGAATTTCAACATTGTACTAAACAATTCGAATCGCCAAAACTTTTCTGCTTTTAATACTCATTTTACTCCATGCAGAAACCCAAGCAAACTGTTTTGAAGGTGAACTATTTTGGTGAGTGTAATGCCAGAATTTTCTTTGCTAAACATAAACCAATGAACTAATTCTGCAGAAAGAAGGCAATTATTTTCAGTCATCCAGTGTCTCCTCCCCAACCCCCAAACCCACAATGTAATCAAAGCATGTCAAATCACAATATTACCTATAGCAATGGATTAATAACAATTTACGTTATTGACATAAATCATGTTGAGTTTAGTGTATTGAATATCTAAGTATGTGAACCAAATATAAATCAAATTTAAGAAAACTCACCTATAATCACATTCTGTGTTTAATTTCTTGAAACAACACACTGCACTATCAGAAGGTGAAAATTGGAGAATAAAATATTAAAATAAAATACAATCAGACAGCTGTGAGAGGAGTGGCATTGAAAACAACCCAGCCACAGAAGAAACATTTGCGTAGTCTTAATGTCACTAAGTAGACACATTAAGAGTGCCCAAACAGCCAGTTCAGAAAAAGTCCACAGTAGACACAACTAATGACAATACGAAGATCTAGTGGCTAAGGAAAATAGCACAAGGAACGTATAAAGAAATACATTTTCACTCTTTCCGTCTCAAAAATAGCTTTAGCTAGCAAACATTTTTAAAACTACTTTGCTGGTTTTCTATGAAGTGGTTCGGAGGTTACATTTGTATCAGAAAACATCAATATGCATTATTGGATAGAATGCAGCCATCTGGGGACAGCATGCATCTTCAAAATCAGCTCTGAATTAGACTCTGTGTGAAACCACATTATCCCGCTGGGAAAGATGAAAACTCCTTCCTTAAACACATGAAGAGTGCTATTATTTTTCAAAGTAACTGGAAGGATGAAGCAACTACAACCTTTCACAATAAGCCTGGAAGTCAAAAGCCAAATACAACAGCCAAAATATCAACACCCAAAACAGATGAAATCAGGCTCCTTAACTTTGGTTCAGGGAACAAGGCTGCAGCAAAATCCAGCCAAAAGACAGCTCTTAGAACATCACTATATATAGTGGAGCTATCAGCTACATTCCTCCTGCACCACTTGAGCAGCACGTTATGGCTGCTTTGTCTGGTTCTTGTCCTGTAGCTCCACCGTACTGAAGCCCCCACCAGAGCACTCCATTCTCACCAACCTGCAGCTGGTGCAGGTAACACCTCCAAGAGTACAACGGCACTGCTTCTGCTGCTGCTGCTTTATCGCCAGGGCTTTCGCAGCCTACGTGGCTCCACAACAGAGTTCACATATCTGAAGAAATACGCCCTTAAATAAAAGCTCAGCCAGAGGATCTACAGTATGACCCACCTCTCACCTTTGCAATGCAAGGACTAGTTCTCTGCCATCTCCCCGAACTAGCCAGCGACCTGAGAAGACAGTCCCGTGCCGGTTCCCTTTCTGACCTCAGACCACCACCACTGTTTGCTGCCGTCAAAGAACACAGCCAGAGCAGAGCGCAAGCACCACTCGGGGAGCGCTCCGGTTCGCATGCCTCGCCACTCGGCTGGCTTTCCTCCAGTCAGCCGCCGCGCAGGCAAGGGCAATGCTGAAGTGAGAGAATCTGGCAGCAGGCAAGCTCTCACATTGCTGACGAGGCCTGGGGTGAGGACAGGGAGCACTGGCAGGATTAGAGATTGAAAGAAATTCCAAAAACTTCTTCAGATCCTGCATTAAGTCCTTTCAATGCCAAGCAAGTCTCTATCAAGCACGTGACTGAAACTTGGCAGCTACAACGGTGAAGTAACTTCACATGAAATAATAATTGTTCTTTAGGTAATTATTTAACAATACATACAATGATAGAATATCTTTGAAAAATGTGCATCTTCCACTTACAGAAAACTTTGTAATCTCTTGAAAATATAGGTATTAAATAGTCCTTCGCTATTCAGGGAATTAAAAGGGTTTTTTCACCTTCAGATGCAGCAAGATCAAAAATAAAGTGCTCCAAAGCACGTAAGTGAGCAGAGCCAGACTAAGAGCTAGACACTCCAGGTAAGTTCAGACCAGCACTGTAGCAAAAATGGTTTTATTCAATGCTAACTTTTAAAATGCAAAAAACCCCAAGTGCAACATCACAAGTATTACATACATATATATCTAGTCAAGAGGATTACAAGCAGCACAGTACCTTTTCACGCGTTCAGTGCTTCAGTTGCATTTTAATTTACTTACTATAGAAAATGCACAAAGTCTTAAAAACACTTAGATGAATGTATAATCTAGCAATTTAACTATATGCAAAAGAAGATTCAGTTGTTTCAGGGGTTTTTTGGTGTGCTTGTTTTCTTTTGTTTTACATACTGACTATTCTGTACAATTAAACCGCCACCACACATCAACATTTCAAGGATTTTCTCAAGAACTCTTGGCATCTTCCCCTCCTCTCCAAAACTACATCTGATATTACAGCAGTCGAAACCAAAGCTAAGATTTATTTCTACCTTCTTGGACAGTGCGCCACACTACATTAAAAATTTTCAGCTTTAACTTCATACAATATACTTACGTTTATTTGCTTTTCACTTTGTACAACTGTAAAATATGTTAACTACTCTTTCAAGCATCCTATCTGCTTTCCTAAATAGTTATAAAGAGTAGAATAATTTTTCTGCACAGCTACTCACTTGGTCTCTCATTTTTCCACATGAATTCTGTGTGCTCATGAAAAAGGTGTAGCTTATAGCAATAACCTCCAACAAACAGCGGAAAAGCTCCAGACCTGTTGTTTGGAAGCTGGTTAGCTGTGACTGCTTCATTCACCTTCTCTGGGACTTTATCTGATTACAGAAAGTCCAAACTTTCAAATAGGAAACAGCTCCTCTTACTGTAGTCTAAGTAACTGGACAAACCCTGTATTATTTCCTCCCAAGGACTTCTTATGTTCTTCATATAGAAACTTCATTTTAGATTAATTTCTATTTTAATTTCTCCCAGCCAGCTGTTGAAACTAATCAAGGTCGCGAATCATTACTCTGAACACTTGCTGCCCATACTTATTTAATTCTAATAAAGTGACCAACAAATGACGCTTATTCCTAAAATGTAACTTAATAGACACTGCAATTACACTACCTTAAAAAAAAACAGTAAATCTATAAGCAGCACAGAAAAGAGTTAAGACTTCGGAGTGACTGATTTTTGCAAGTCAACACTGACTCACAGAGTGATTCTGCTTCGATGTTATATTCATCAGTTTTGCATTATGAAGTTGAAACAATTTGAACTCATTGAGTGATGACATTTCAGTTATTTTGGATACTGGATCAGGACTTGGAAACATGTCTTTACAGATAAATGGGGTTCTCCCACAAGAAAAGAGAAAGCAGTGGCTAAATTTGCAAAACCTGAAGTGCATTAAGTTTTTCTGCATCATTAACAGATAAAAGAAGTTAATGGTTTTGGCACTACTGCACTGGGATTTGGGAGATGAGGATTCAGATCTTAGCTCTGCAGCAGATTTCTTGTATGACCTTGTTGAGTAATCCTATTTTTGTAAAACCACCAGTTTATTACAGTTTAAGACTTTCAAAAGAGAGAAAAGGTGCCTACCAATTTAGAGTCTTAACCTCATTTGCAGCTTTTGGGGTGCTACAGCAGTACATACAAGCACAAACATTCATTGTTTTTCAACAGTAGAAAGGACTACCTCAACCTTCCCAAAGAATTCCAGCAAACCTGGGAGGTGAGAACAGGCTGAAATTTCTGAATCTAGCTGAAAAGATACATTGCTACCTTCCAAGTTTAATTGTTTACAGATTTACAGAAAATCTCTTCTAATGCATAGAAGTTTGTTCTTTAAAATATTTATATCCAACATAAAGTCGCCTTTATTCTGAAGACAACATTTTGGCTACATCAATTATTCTTTTCACTTCAAGTACTAAGTGTATGGATGTAGGAAGAAGAAGGTTGGCTTTTATACTAGTGTACTTTTTCACAGCTGTGAGATAACACACTGTAAACCAGGATACAGTTCTGTACAAACATAAGGCCCTAATGCATTACGATACCCAGAAAGCAAGTTTAGCAAAATTATTTGGCAAGATTAAATTGCCAGCGTGGTTCTTTAAAACTGAACCAATCAATGGCACCTGAAAACTTGCATCTCCAAATGTAAGTCTCCAAAAGTAAATTCACTTTGAGATTAACTTTCCTATACTACTTACTCAAAATCTTTCTGCTCAGTCAGTTACTTTCTAGTTGCTATCAACTTAATTCACCCAGGTACAACTTATAAATAACTGCACTGAAACATCAAGTTCAACCTAACATGCCCCAGAATATGTCTGCTTTTGTGGTACCACATACTGTCATCTTATTACTGTTCTTTGAAAACAATCTAAGAATCTAAATCTAAATTAGTGATGCTAATACAACAGATTAAATTCCAGAAGTGATGAGTGGCAATATTCATTCATCTCAAAGTACAACACTAGAAAGACATAACTGCATTGTAATGCAAATTACTGTGAAATCAGAGTAAAAGGAGTGAAAATGCCCTGTTTCTGAATAAGAAGATGCTCTCTAGGAAAAACAAATTAATTATTCTTATCTTGTATGACACAGACTTTGTTTTACATCCAGCACTCTGGGACTTTCATGTTATATGCCATAACTTTAAGTTTTAATACCTCTGAACTTAACTATTCTCAGACAGCTCACAAATTCTGCAAATACCACGTGCATATTCTACATTCTTCTGACATGAACAGGTTGCAGAGTAAGACATTGTGTACTTGAGACATTAAGAAAAACCAGCTCAAACTTTTTGGCACCTTGCACTGTCTGGTCCTACATACTTTACATGCCTACATACCTGTTTTTACTCTCAAATATTTCTATTGACATGAACATAAATTTTATCTGAATGAGAACTAGAAAAAAGACACAAAAGCTATTTTGTGGATACATTAGAAAATGACAACTGAGAGTTACCGTGGGAAGAAAAAAAACCCCTGGAGTTCTACATGGAAACAGTTATATTTTTGTTTTAAATAACATCATCTAAAGAAAGTAAACAATAAAATTGATTTAAGTTCCAACACTAATGTTTCTGATTAGTCAGCATGCCCTACAGGGAAGGACAACAAAAATAAGATATCAGTCAGGTACTTTGCTGTGAGTTGTGAGACCACCTCCCTGCATTTTATACTGAAGAGTTGGAGGAAACAAAAACCAAACAACCTTGACAGCAGGACCAAGAATCATGTTATGTTTCTTAATAGTCTTCCCCAGAAGTTTATCTGAAGGAAGAAAAATGACAGGTGGACCATTTTTATTAAGTGGTCTTACCCTACCCACCAAATCACAAATATAAGGACCGTGGTCCCATTGTAAAGATATTTCCTGCTGCAGTTAACAGCAGATTCTTAGGAAGGGGGGAGGGGAACCAAACCCATATACATGACATGTAACACCAACTATTTTTGGAAGCAAGGAACCTTCATCTAATGCCAAGTGGCATGTATCAAAGACGCATGCAAGATGCCAGTTTTCTAGCTGCTTACCAACAGAAAAGAAACTCACAGATTTCTTTCATGAAACCATTAATAAGCCAATCAACAAATAAATACAAGGGATTAACACTCCAATGTAATGATCACAGAATCATAGAACGGTTTGGATTGGAAGGGATTCTCATACTGAATCCAAAACATAACACTATATCAGTTACTAGAAAGAAAATTAACTCTATCCCAGCTGAAACCAGGACAACCATCTCGTTCCATCCCCCTGCCATGGGCAGGGACACCTTCCACTAGACCAGGTTGCTCAAAGCCCCATCCAGCCTGGCCTTGAACACTGGGGCATCCACAACCTCTCCGGGCAACCTGTTCCAGTGCCTCACCATCCTCACAGTGAAGAACTTCTTCCTTACATCTAATCTAAATCTACCCTCTTTCAGTTTAAAACCATTACCCCTCATCCGATCACTAGACTTCCTGATAAAGAGTCCCTCCCCATCTTTCCTGTAGGCCCCCTTTAAGTACTGGAAGGCTGTTATAAGGTCTCCCTGGAGCCTTCTCTTGTCCAGGCTGAACAGCCTCAAGTATCTCAGCCTGTCTTCATAGGAGTGATGCTCTAACCCCCTGATCATCTTCGTGGCCCTCCTCTGGACCTGCTCAAGCAGGTCTTTCTTATGCTGGGGACCCCAAAGTTGAACTCAGTACCGCAGGTGGGATCTCACCAGTGCAGAGTAGAGGGGGAGAATCACTGCCCTTGACCTACTAACCACAATTTGCCTATTGAAATTTCACAAAGTTCATTTAAAATGTATTTTGACCAATGTTCACTTAACATAGACTGTCTGCACATCATCTTATCAATGACAACTGTATTCTAGATTGCTCAAGATTTCCTATAGTTGATAAAAGTATCCAAGCATCATGTATAGTTCATAAACTAGGTGTTCCACAAATTCTTCTCACAACATTTTCAAGGCAGCTAGAGATTTTAAATTTTATCTGCTCTTTGTGTTATGCTGTCTTGCAGTGGGAACAGTTGAGTAAAGAGGCAAGAGTGAGGATGCAGGAGCAATAAGGAACAGTACATGCAAGGAGACAGGGGACAGATGTGTACAGGGCTGCAAAATGCCGAATGCCCACAACAAAATTAATTCTATGCAGTTGCCACTGAGGAAGAAAAAAAAAGGTTTATGAAAGTTCTGGTTCTACTACAGGAAAATTATCATTAGAGCTTGGAAACCAACTACTACCTAAAACCACCATATGAGGGACTGGACTAGCAAGAAATTGTATGTCCTTCAACAGGCACATAGCATTGCAATACACACAACGCAGGTCACCAGCTTTTCACAGGACCTTCCCTTAGGCGAACCAAGTTCCAGCAACTAAAGAAAGTCATATAAGCACTACAGGGATTTTCCTTGCTTCCTAATCCTCTACAACTGAAATGTTCTCTTCTGTTCCTTGAGCTCCCAACTGTTCCCTGGGGCTGGAAGTACAGGTAATTCCAGCTCTCCAAAGAAATATCCTGCCCTCCTCTTCACACAATTACTAATGTATAACCATATTATAATCATATTATAACCATATATGTTATATTCATATATAATTATACAACTTTTACAATCAAGATAACTATATATTCATCAATTCAAGAATCAAAAACGAAGTATTAACTGACCTATGAGATTCCAATTGGAGCACACTTTTTAAAATGCAGATATTCAGAATACTTTATGTAGGGCATTAGCAGCAACAATTGTTTCTACAAATTAAATCTCAATGGTATCAATTAGCAGATTTCTCAGGAAATAATTAAAATGGGATTCTCAATTCAGTCTTTTATAACACCGCTTCTACTACTCCATAATAAAACAGACTTTTAGAAAAATTTTAATCTTAAATTTTCTCAGGGCCTGCATTTACAGTATTACTTTGTAAATGAGAAGTTTCAGACACTTCTATCTCCAAATATTATAACAATGCTGCGCACGTATTGCTCCAGGCTCTCTCACCCCCGATCTCTCTAAACTATTCACCTCTGAGCAGGATTTTCACTTTGCACTACTTTTAATCCAACCAGTCTGTCATACCACTGTGGTCACTATAGAAATCCTCAATTAGAAGCAGACAGACAGACTGCAGAGACATATTTTATCTTCCAAAAACCAGCTGAAGTTCAAGACGCATCCAACTCAACCTTTCTTAAGAATATTTTTTCCACTAACTTTCCACAGTCTTTAATCTTCGAGAACTATAAGGCATCTGCAACAAGCTAGCACCAAAATGTACAAAAAGAAACAGAATGTAAGCCCTTGAGTTACATAATAACAATTCTCTGGCACACTTTCTCTTCCTTATTCTGTTTTCTTCATCTCTATCAGGAATACCATTTTAGATGTTGAGATGTTTTCATTCACAAATATTTTCTTGTTACTGAAAAATCAGAATGACCAAAGAGGGAAAACTGTACTACAGCATCTCAGCATTTCCATTGTGGAGTTTCTAAGAACAAATTTTAACAGTTAATACTTCTAAAAAGCATGAATAAAATTTATTCAACTAAACCCATATAATTTACTTAGCCTCAAAAACCAGAATTATAGTAGGTAACACTTCATGATCATAAATTAAGAATTACTACAATGCAGGCAGCAAAGCACAGATTAAGGCAGAATTTGTAAGATGCCAATTTTTCCTGGCTTATGAATGCTTTTGTCCATCTAATATTTTGTAGTTAAATGTCTTATCACATTATTTTAACTGGCAAGAAGCAGATTTCCTACAGAGGACTAAGGAAGAAAGTAGGGCTACAGGCCCTTATTAGCATTTTCCGATGTCAAATACAGTTATTTTACACAAAAGGCAAAGATCGTATCATTTGCTGACTAGATAACAAAACAGTTTTGCTTCATATTGCATATATTCACTGTATTGAAAGAAACTTTCTTTCGAAATCCTTCCATGTATTTTTCTTTAAATGACAAACTTCTGTGCCAATTCTCCTCTTCTCTCTATCCAAGACAGGACTAGAATCACCCACTGTATTTTCTGAACCAGTACTCTGTACATTATTTTAATTAAAATGCCTAGAAATGACTCATCACACTAAAAACTCTCTTAGTGTAAACTAATTATAGTGGGCACTATGACTATAGTACCAGGAGCAATTTTGCTAGTAAGAAAATAAAACACACATGTACAAAACATAATTCAAAACAAACAAGCAAAATAATGTTTACATGATCAACCCAGGAAGTGTATTACCTTCATTAGGAAGGAAAAATTTATGCAGTAATAGAAGCCGTGAGTTCCAACAAACAGCAAGACTTTTACAACAGTGCAATAATACCCTTTGCATAGCTGAGACCTATCAATAGTATCACCTGAAAGTCTAAACACAGCTCTGATATTATTTAAATTACTTAATAATAATAATAACAAACAGAGGAGTAAAAATTAACCCTGAAAAAACTGACCTGTCATTTGCCTACTACAATATAAAAACTGATTAAAGACATGTTTAATTTATAAACACTTCAAACAGGACAATTCACATTTCTCAGTGTTTGCAGAATTAAGATAAACGGACACCAAGCAGTACATCTGCTTTTGTCAGTCTCTAAAGGATTCTTAAGAACCTTTTTTTAAAAAGACATCTTAAGAATCAGTACTCGTATGATGAGTTAAAAGAGAGGTAATCTTAGAAAGTGTAAGACTACTTACAGAACATAGAGAAAACAATGATATTTAAAACTTACAATGCAATAAAAAAAAAATGCTTCAGTGCTCTGTGTATTCAACCTCATTTTTAAACAGTACTTTTCATGTAAGAATATGTTCTAAGCTACTGAGCTTACAAAGTTATGAGCCAGGAGCAAACAGAAAAATACTTTGAACATCCCTAGTTCACTTATTGCTTGGCAAATGAAATCAAAACCTGTCAGGGTTGACCAAGCATAGAATGACAGTACAGATCTAAAATACTTCATCACCTCTGAGAAAAATCTGACCCATTTGGTCAAATTCACAGTTATGGAGAAAATTTCATTGCATAGTCTCAACAGAGTTTTCCTCCACAAACACAGTAGTCCTTCAGCTCTCCGATTGTTCCAGTGAGTCTGCAGAAAGTAAGGCTAATGAGGTTTCCAGAACTACTATGCAGCCAAAAACAAAAATTAAAATTATTCCCTTTTGCTGTTGCTTTTTGCTAAAAACAAATATAAAACAAACAAACAAATATGTGTTTACTGATATATTTGCATGTACTTTTATACACACGCACACACGTAAAATGTGTGCATGTATGAGCACACGTGCATACTTGAGGTTTTCATTTTGAGGCTCTAGACACATCAGAAGTTAGGCAGATTTCCGAAAGATTAAAATTCTGTAAATTCACAAAGTTGATCTTTCACATATTTAGAAACAGCATGTAGGTTTTGATTATAATGTGCTCATGTAATTAATTACAATGCCTTTTAGAATAAAGGTATCAAAGCACAGAAACCTAAGCAGCACTATAAAGGATGGAATGAAGGAGTTAAAATCCAAGAGAAACCTTCAATTCAGCTTATTACCAGAAAGCTGATATATCAGTAAGCTACTATAAATTAATTTGTGTTTACCAGTGGTAAGAATATGAACTCAGGCAGCCAGGCGAACACATAATAATGATCTTCAGGAATTAAAATATTTTTCCTAAAACAACTCTCAAAACTTAAGAAAGTATCTTAGATTTGAAGAAAAACAGATATGTGTTAACAAGGATGCATATAACTGGATTACTGTTGCATACAGTGTTTTGAGACAGAACACACACTTTAGTGCAGTGCTATCTAATGCAAATCACAATTTACAAACACCCTTATACCTTGTAAATCTCAGTTCCCTCATGATTTTTAAAAACATGGAATTGATAGGGGTAAAAGCACTTGTGGAGACTGTAAAATCAATAATATAGAACTTCCCCTGATAAGTGTGTAACTTCCACCATTCAAAAATGGGATTCATAGCAACTTTTTAGGCTCTGAAAAGCAAGTATAACTCTAAACTGACTTTTCCAATACAGTCTTCCAAAAATGAATTTATAAAACTTTTCTACATGTAAGAAAATCTTTATAATGCAATGCTATTCTTTTCACAAATGATCCATTAAAACTTAGACCTGAAGAACACTACAAATCACGAAAAGGCACTAAATACAACATCATATATGCAGACTGTACATGCATGTACACAACAAGCATGTTCTAGGATGCACCATCTTCTAGGATGAAATGCATACACAACCCTGCCAAAAAAGAATGTTAGAGAACAATTCAATATACATGACCTGCAGGGTACTGTGAATTCAAACCAACTGCATCAGCTAACAGTTCCTGTGAATTTGGCCCTTCTCATCAGAGCAGGGCAAGAAAAAGCAATTAGCAGCGATATTTCACATGGCTCTTAAAAAGAACCTTCTGAAGCAAAGTCACCTAGACACTATTTCTTTATACAAAAACATCAGGTTAAAAAAGGATGTTTTTAAAGCCCAGTAAAGAAATCCTATTTCGTCCTGAAATCCTTCCTGAAACATTGTAATTGTTCATAATGGAGCTGTCAGTAGCAACTACTCACTTTGAAGTTGTCACTCAACTGTCACCATGACAACAACAAAAACCTTTTCACGCCTAAAGACAATAGGAATTTTAATCACTGACATTCATTCTGCTGACAGTTTGAGCGAAACAAAATTCTACTCTCAAAAAAAAAAAAAAAACAAACCAAAAATACAAATACCAATTTAAGATTTCAAGAATAATACATTTTTTTCCCCTCAAACATACTGCTCTCTAGAATTTTTTTCCCCATGTTTAGATTTCACACTTGTTATTGTCCTGGTTTCAGCTGGGATAGAGTTAATTTTCTTCCTAGTAGCTGGTACAGTGTGTTTTGGATTTAGTGTGAGAATAATGTTGATAACACCCTGATGTTTTAGCTGTTGCTAAGTAGTGCTTCTCCTAAGTTAAGGATTTTTCAGTTTCCCATGCTCTGCCAGCAAGCAGGTGTACAAGAAGCTGGAAGGGAGCATAGCCAGAGGACAGCCAACCCGAACTAGCCAAAAGGATATCCCACACCACAGAACGTCACTCCCACTCAGCATGTAAACTGGGGGAGTTGGCCGGGAGGAGCCGATCGCTGCTCGGGCATCGTTCAGCGGGTGCTGAGCAATTGCCTAATTGCATTGTGCATCACTTCTCTTTTCTTGGGTCTAAAGTCTCTCTTTTTGTCATACTCCTTTTCATTACAATTATTATTACTGATATTATTCTATTTTATTGTTATCATTATATTTTATTTTATTTTCATTATTAAACTGTTCTTAACTCACAAGTTTTACGTTTTTCCCTGATTCTCTCCCCATCCCATTGGGAGGAGTGAGCAAGCAGCTGCATGGTGCTTAATTGCTGGCTGGGGTTAAACCACAACAGCTATTTACCAAATACTTCAGTGAATATTAATTTTAGGATGGCTGGCAGAATTCTTCTTATGTCAATGAAGAGTAAGTTTTGTAAGTCACTTCAGCAGGAAATCTGAAATCAGGGACTGAATTGTCTAAGTATCACCACAGATTGGTTAACTGCAAAAGACTAGAGGCAAATCTGTGGGAAAAGCATCTCTGTCTTTTCCAATTGTTCCCAACAGCACACAAGATTTTAGTCTTGGCAGAAAATAAAACAATTCTAAGTGCTGTCATGGTTTTTTTAAAAATAATACTCTAGATACTG
Organism: Buteo buteo; assembly: GCF_964188355.1. NCBI lineage: Eukaryota > Metazoa > Chordata > Aves > Accipitriformes > Accipitridae > Buteo > Buteo buteo. The sequence continues at coordinate 15,972,900 of NC_134186.1, read as the reverse complement.
CTTTGAAAAAAAAAAAAAAAATTAAAAGTCATCATGTTTTGGATCCTGCAGATTCTTAAACATAAACCCCTAACTTGACAGGGCCATTCATTAGTCACAGCGTGCATAAACAATCCTGGACATTAGAAAGTATTTTCAGTTCCCTGACAAAAATACACAAGGGGATAAAAAGAGGAGCGCTTGGTGGTAATTTTTTCTCCATGCTACCACAAAACAAAGTAGTTCCTGTAGTTTGTGTATAACCACATGGCAATGTTTTTCTCAAACAAGCTAGCACATGGCTATAGCTTGATAATCTCGTAATTTGCCATTATTTGTAGCTGTCCATATACTATAGCCTATCATCAGACAATAATATTCAAAGCACATTTGGAACATCAGGTGCGATCACAGAACAAAGAAAAAAAAATTTACTTCTTGGCCTAAATCCACCATGACATGTCCTATCAGGAAACATAAAAAAAAAAAAAGAAACTCATATGATGCAAGAATATATAAATGAAGATAAAAATGCAAAATGGCAGAAAAACTAGTATTTATACAGGTTTCAGAGTAATCACTTTGCTTAGAAATTTCATAATATACAAATAAGGCATATGAATCAATTGGAAATGTAGTGAGATTTCTCAGGCAAAAAAAATTACTTTCTCTTTTGATATTAAGGACATTTGTTTAGACCACAAGAAAAAAAAAGCTGGACCACTCTGCATGTAAATTTAGATTATGCAAATATATTCATACAGAATATATGCTATCCTAATCAGTAAAGCGTTAGGATTCTTCCTTCCACATTTTTTTAATCATGCATACCTATTTGAAGTTAACAGTTGCATTCATACAGATTCTTAAGTATTCACTAATGCCAAAAAGCCATTCTATCGTACACTGATATGTACATTTAGAGATAGAAATGTGTGTAATCTTCACAGAATATGTGAACAGATGACATTTTCAATCCCTTGCTTGAACAAATGAAATAAGTAAACAACAACAGCTGTTTACAAAAACCAACAACAACAAAAGATTAAGAGTAATGCACAATGAATGAGAATGAATTCAAATTCTCCAGGACATGAAGCCTAGGTCAACATTTTAAGCACAGAATACAGCCAACGTGATGAACTGAAATATGAAGACCAAAACAAAGTAACAGAAGAAAAGCACAAAGGAACAAAGAGAAGTTATTTATTCTGATATTACAGAATGTCCTGAATAGGAAATATGGATTCAATCTAGAACAGCACTTCTGGTGAAAGATTTCTAAAACCAATATTCAAGAGAGACATTTGGAAAGCATCAATACTGAGAAGTTTCAAGTTCAATGCAGAGAACAAAAATGTGTTCAATACAGAAAGAGTAGATTTTTATTCATCAGTAACATCTTCACATCAATGAGAAGGCAGTGTTACATGGAGAATCGTGCATTAATTATTGATCTCTTAAAAGTAAAAGAGATGACAGGAAACTTAAAATTTGGGGAGGAAGCATGAAATTGAGTGTTTGAGGAATTGAAGTCTGAACTAAACATACAGTTTCACTAATACCACAAATACTTAGCAAGCCTGATCAAAAGTACCAAAAGCGCAGCACGGAAGCAAAGTACTTCACAAGTATTGCAGAAGCCTCAAATCTATCTAGAGGTAACATCCCAAGAACTTTTTCACAGCAAGAGAACTAAACCACTGCTAAGTCATTAAAAGAACACAGATGGAAAAAAAAAAAAAAAAAAAGAACAGTACATGTTAAATAGTCCACTGCTGTTAGATACAGTACAAAAAAAACCTTCTTGTCTCAGTATTTAATTTCCTTTGCAGCTGAATGGTTTGGTTTGTTATTTTTTCTAAATCAAAGGCATCATTTCTGTTGTCATCCAGAATTCATTAAGGTACTCAATCAAGTAGCAAAGGACAAAAAGTAGAGTTGACTCTTCTCAGAAAATACACACATATTTTTCTACCCAAAAAAACCTGTCTTTCTATGAAGAGTTAGTGTTGAATTACTTATTACTGCAAGGGCAAGAACTGGTAGGGAGTCAAAGCCCATTATTTCTGCATATTGTTCCAAATCATGACCAAGCAATGCTGAGCGCTGATTGCCATTCTAAAATGCACCATTTAACAATGGCAGGCTTATTCACACAGCTTAGCAGGTTCTACAGGCAGAATGTTCTAAACCAGCACCAAAAAAAATTCTGGCATGTACATTGATTAGAAAAATAAACTAAATAAAAATCTACAGCATTAATAACCTGTATTTACTTTGTTTAAACCATCACACTATCGAAGTTAATGATCAAAACTTGTAGAGGCTTTATCACTGAAACTGATTGAACTCAAATTTCCTACAGGGACCAAATGTCTCAGGGGGACTAATGGAATTATTTATATCAATATCTTGAATAGAGACAGGGTTGATAAAGACAATAATCACTAATATATAGTGCCTGAATATAGGGTTTTATGAAATATTAATGTAATCAATCCTTATCACAAAAGCCTCAAGTGATACCAATTGCCAGTATCACTTGAGAAATACAAGCCTTTTTAGGAAGTGTCAGAACTAACTATTTGTCTTACAGTGGATCACTCATAGCTGTGCTTATTAGGAAGAAATACAGAGATGTGCAAGCTACTCATGTTACGGCATACCTAATCTGCTAAAATGCAATGGATTTCACTTCAACAATGGATAAAATTTTTCAAGTGCAGCAAAATAAAAAGATCAGAATTCAAGATGAACAATCCACATTGTGATAGTGGGTTTAGAGTTATATCTTTAGATATAACCATTAAAATGGTAATAAAAATAACAAGATTTATACATACACGCACACTCACATCTCATAGCTGTATTTTCCTTTGGTACTAAAATTTGTTCCTATGTTATTTAAAGCTTAACCAGTATTACAAGTCAGATAAGAAAGAAGTGATCTTAGCTCCATGGAGATTTACTGTACCTTTAATTAACTGAAAATGAAGCATTCCTGAAAGTCACATCTAAAATAAAGGAATAAACTTTCATCCTGCCAACTACCTAATTATTAGCTTAAATAATTCTAAACATTTTCCTGTCTATCTTTAGCACGTTGACTTGCACCTTAATCACATACCCTCTACATAATACATAAAAGGGATAAGAAGAATGATTCCGTTACTGCAATCTTTGGCTTTCCTTTGTTCTGGGAAACAGACCTCATCTATTAGCGATATCTAATTATAATTGTGCTCTACAACACTTCTATGTTGGATTCTCTGTACTTTAAAGTTTATTGATAAAATTAAGAAGTGATGGAAACCAGTATCAACTATCAACATGCACTCATGATATTAAACTAAAAAAAAAGCCAGCAAGTAATTCAAATTTTCTTTGTTGAACTATAAAGACCTCATATTTGGCAATTCATCAAATCCAATAAATGCTGCAATTTGTACTATGCACAGAAGCATTTAACTTCCACTGTATCAGAAAGAAAAAAACTATTTTTACTAGCAGAAAGGAGCAGTGACTCAGAAACAATAGCTTCCAGATACCAATAATATTAATCATATTAATCAGACTATTTACTTCTAGCCTAAGGGCTACTGAAATTATTTCAATCATTATCTCATTTTCCTAAAGATCTTGCATGTAAAGAACTTCCAAATTCACAATCATCAGGATACATTACACAAGGCAAGCAGCAAAATTTCAGCATGTGTTCTAATTTTAGGGAAAGCAAGTTCCAAGTTAAAATTATAACCACCTCTTTCAAAGTAGCAAATAGAAAAACAGTAATTTTAAGTTGTGTTGTGTACTTAGCATTCAGAGAAAAAGTTCTTCACTTGTTTACACCACAAAATTATTTGCCTCAAAAGTGTATTCAGACATACTATCTGTTGCTTCTCATGTAAATATCTTTTTGGCTCTACATTCACAACAAATCATAGTTAAAAATCTTTTGCTCTTCACTAATCAAACAACAAAAGAAATCCTCAAGGAATTAATCTGAAGATCCCCTCAGTAAGAGAGTTGCTAGTGATTACTCAGTGACACATACATTTACTGTCAGATTAGATTCCCAGGTAATTTCATGTACTAGCACCAAAACTCAGTGATCCAAACAGCCAGTAAAATGACTACACATTCTTTGAAACATACTTTCAGGGCATTGGTACTTTGCAAAATAAAAGTGCATTACATGTAACAAAAATAAGACTAAATTATTACCATTTTAATTTAAAAAAAACCCACCACTCCAGGTTAAATCTAAGAGCAACAGAAGAGCAAGTTGTATGGGAAGCATGATAGTAGAGTCGGGACGCAGGGAAACAACCTTTGTTTCTCCTTCAAACACCATTTCTGTTATTGCTTCTGCTCTCACTACTTTGGCATCATTTTTCCAGAAGAGTGCAAGAGGATGCCTGCTTAGACAAAGACCAAATTACCAATCACATCTGACTAAGGTAATAGAATTAGGCGGGGGGGGGGGGGGGAGGTCTGTGAAAATATTAATTGAAGTCCATGCAGCAGCTTTACAGTTGTCCGATATGAAGATTGCAAAGTCACCTTTGTCCTCGAGGCATCTCCCATTTCTCCTTTCTGCCCTTTCTTTATCACCAAAGAAAATTTTCTCAGCTTCAGCACATGTGAGAATTCTCCATACAAGAATAACATAGCAATATGCACAAATGAGCGCATCATGACCTGAGCCCTATCATGACAGCTTTGAATCCAGAATAAATCAACAGCTGAAAGGAAGCAACAGATGCCAGCTGGAAACAAATGGTGATGTTTTAAGCTCAAAAGGATGGCCTTAGTACTGAGTACCCATGGTTGTTTGCATAGCTCTGACTTCCAAGTTTTAAAGATACATATTGTCATGTATCAGAAGACTGATGGTACTATAATGGCCAAGTAAAAGCAACTTACATTCAAACTAGTTTCTGCAGATTCATATGGGACAATTCATGCCACATGAATTTAGGAATTTGCTCTAAGGCAGTTTTTCTTTCCACTGCCCAGAAAGGGAATCTTTCTTTGAAAAAACTAATTCAACCATCTGAGTTACATTTCTAAACTCGAACCACAAAAGCTTGCACAATACATAGTGCCTCCAGCTGGGCTCCAGTGAAGGTTGCCAATATTTCATAAGATTTCTATGAAGTATATAAACATTTACAGCTTGGATCCGAGACACATGTCCTAACACTTACAGATCTCTACTTCCAAATCAGTGCACTTAACAATGATCAGCAGATTAACAATGATTACCAAAAAGTTCTGGTTAGTATTCAAGCTGGGCTTAATACACTGCACATGATGCAACAAGAAGCTGAATAAACTGTCAAGAAAAACAAACAGCATGAAGATATTCACAACTGGAAAAACAACCAGTGAAGAGGCCATAGTTTAAAAATAACAGAGCAGAGAATGGATTCATGTATTGGGACACAACTGCTTAACAGAACTAACTAGGCAACAGCATTGCTTCAAAGAACCTAAGCCCAAACACTTACTGCAGTTCCTGACCCATCCAGTACTGAGGTAGAAAAGAATAAATGCTGCAATTTACTATGTATCTGTAAAGCTTCCAACTTCTAAAAATTCACAGTCGTAATACAAAAAGCAGATATTATGGGAGTATACTCTACCCAACTTTAAGCTGAATCTAGAAAGAGTAGAGAATATTTTAGAAGAATATTTTAATATACGTTAATATTAGTAAACTACACAGGAAGTTTCTTTCAAATCACTGCAGTAAGTAGACTATGCAAACTTACTAAGTACAAACATTCAATAGCTTAGTTGTTAGGAAAATTTAGGTTTTAAAGCATGTAAAATGATGACATTTAAGCAACTGAGGTTTTCAGAACAGCTTGTGCTTAAAAATAAGGGGCTTATCTTCATAAGCTTTTAGCATCTGAAATACAGACCCAGCAGGGTGAGAGTGGGCAGAAAAGAATATAGAGAGAAAGCACAATGGAGCGAAATCAAGGCCCATGGTGCATAGCAATAGAAAAGTTTACATTAGCAAAGACACTGCAGATTTATCTAATGTTTTCAGCACATGGAAATAAGGCAGGCCCAACAGACAGCAGCAATAAATCCATAAAAGAAAAACATTCTGCCAGTGAAGGAACATAAAAGACTCTTAGCAGGCATTAATAGATTGGTGCTGCTTTTCCTCAATTGGAACAATTCTGAACGGTGAAGTGAGATTTTAGTATTACAAGTTGACACAGGTCATGTACTAAATATTCTGCATTTTATCCATCTACGGTAACACAGTGCAGAGAGAAAATAAACCTGCCTGTAAGGTTTCCATGCGAAGAGCCAGAATCAGAACAAAAACTTGATTGCATCTTTCCCTATCCAAAAGCTATATCAACACTTGCTCCTGTTCTTCAGACATCACAGAACCACTCACAAAAGCTGGAGTTAAAACAACAGAAGTATCTTGGGCACACATCTGAAAATCATTCTAATTAAAATCCAGTTGACCTCTAAGACAATATACACACATTTCTCAAATCGATATACACATGCTGACTTTTCATTAGTGTGAACAATTTATGACAGAGAAACTCTCGTGAACAATGTTTCTGGATCTCTGACATCACCTGGAACCCACCTTCCCTCACATCAGGCCAACAGAAAACAAAGGCACAATTAAAAGACTCCAAAATTATGGGTAATGCTCCAATTTCGTCTTTTACTTCCCTTGAGGCAACTTTTAGAGCAATCAGAAAGACAGAATGGCTGTAGGAAAACAAAGGGAAACACTCTAGCTTTTACCTGAAAGGGGACAGGAGGAGAGGAAGGAAAATCAGTAAAAGCCAAAATAGGCTGAGAAAGACAAGACAATTAAGTTTTCAGAACAGTAATAAGTGAATAATTACTCTTATACACCAAGACTTACAAATTCTGTAAGCCAGGATATATTTCGAATCTAGAAATCTTACCTAGTCAACAGCAGGCAAGCATGAAACAAATTATTTTTATTACAGCAACATTTGAATAGATTTAAACAGAGGGAGTAACCTGGTGAGAAACCAGAGCAGGGACAGAGCTAATGACACATCTTAAAGCAAGAAAGACAAGTTTGAACTTGATGCAGTTTAACAGGAGAGCCAAGAAACGGACTTTTTTAAATGGATGATGTAGTTAAAGCAGTAGGTAAAATGTGGATTACTTACATGGGAATAAGGAAGAGGAGGGAAAGTGCTACAGAGGTCTGAGAAGTTACAATAACCCTGGAGAGACACAAAGCCTCTAAAAGGAGACTGTAAATCCTAAGGGAAAAGGAACAGGACTTCAACATTTTAGGGAAAGGGACAGCAAAGTGCAGGCACAGTTGGAATTTGAAGAGTAAAAGAAAACAGCAGAGATGCTGCCTCACTTCAGGAGAAGGCAGTAGCCACAGCGAAGACAGAACTAACATCAGTAATGTCACAGCAAGCAAAACTTAGTAGTACAACATCCAAGAGTTTCCAAGGAAAGAGACTAACACACAGCAATGTCTGAAAATGATGGGTCTTAATTTCTGAGAAAGCGCTCTATGCCATCTGATTTGTCACTTTGGGCAAGTCGTATCCGAGATAGACATGCCGGGGAAGCAGCATGGTTATGCAGTGCCCTGGCACCCGCCCCACATGAGGTCATAATCTCAGCCATTACAATCTTCTCCACTGTAATTGTTTGTCTTCAGCAGATGATTATTCCTTACCTAAAGTTATGAGTAAATGAAACCTCTTACAGGAGCTGAAAACCTGATGTAAATTTTGAAAAGGCTAACACCATCAGCATTATCTGCATTGCAGTCATCTCAGCAGCGTACAGAGGCATTTACACGTCAACAGGACTGACCGTCTGTTTCAAATAAGTGTCTTTAAAGATGGCTCTCCTCTGCATGTGAGAAAGAAGTAGTCTATTTTTTGAAAAAAAAAAAAAAAAAAAAAAAAAAGGAATATAAGTACCCATTTACTACGTGCTCAAATTTATGCTCATTTTCTGCAGGAAGATGTCCTTCAAATGAGTTGCAGGACTCATGAAACTGGATTAACAATGTCATAAGTCATACACCTGCCAAAATAACCGCATAAAAAGTGAGACTAAATATAATCAACATCCTGTTTGAATAGATAGTATCTGTATTTAACAATTTGTTATAATTCAAATATTAGCTGACACTTATTCAAATTTTAACATAAATCACTGTATTGGTTATAATTTTCCTATAGTTAATTGTTTTAAAAATAACTTTTATGCTTCTGCAATGCCCTCAGTTCTGATTTAATAAGTTTTGAATTTGCATAAAGAAGAAACTTGCAAATTTATGCCTTACAAATTTTCTGCCAGTGCTTCAACTTTTTTACTCCAAACCAAACTGTAACAAATTCCTAGTTCACATTTCTCAAATTATCAGCTAAATACTGCGCAAACCAGGACCATTTCTAGGCCCACCCTTTAAAGTGCAGGATTTTTTACAAGTCAATGTTTCCTTTATGTATACTAGAAAGAACAATATTTCTCTCTAGGCTCAATTTCTAAGACACAAAATTAGTTTCCATGTTTAATTTCAAAACCAATTATTAAGAATGTAAACTCTCGGCCTTGTAGGATGGCTCTTTGATGTACATTTTGCTGCATAACCTGGACCCCCAAACACACCATGTAAATCTCAGAAAACCTCCAGACAAATCCCTGTAAGGATTTTAAAAGAATCCAAGAGGTATCCAGGCAGCTTCAACATTAAGAGAAGCAATCACAGTGTAAATCTTGGGAAGAACACTACGGAACTAACAACTATGATAATTCATTAACTTAATTCCATAAGTAGATTAGTCAACTGCTGAGGCAGAAATGGTAATAGAAAGAAGAACTGAATAGAATTCTGAACAACCGTCATCATTCAGGAAACCAAGTTAGTGTATGTTTGTAGAAAACCAGCAATTTTGTTTCAGAACACACACATGCACAAATTACTCTAAAACAACAGAAATAATGCACAATGTTCCAAAAATAAAGAAACAAACTGCCTTTTCATGCTGAAATCCTCAGAATAATGGAAGTAGAAGAGATTTAACATCTGAATCTCTAGTTACACAACACATTTTCCTTTTTTTTTTTTTTTTTTTTACAATGAAGAATATGTTAGAAAATAGCTGTTATAACACAAAACTTATAAGTGGTTCTGCTGGCTAAATATCAATGTCATTAGAAGATGAACTACAATTACATTTCTGTGCATAAAAGCTTGAAATACCAGGTATCACAAATTATTTAAAAAAAAAAAATTCAAAGTTTCAGTCAGAACTAATTAGAAAAGTAAGTAATCCACATCAGAGCTATTGCTTTGCATCATATGCAGTTTATACTTTTGTCTCCTTTTAAGGACACTTAATAGATAACATTATCATAATGCCCACATTTTCCCCTCAGAGTTTCCTCTTTTCTGACAGAATGATTTATAATGAATTGCTGCAATCTGCCATGCATTCATCTGATTACACCCTTACCACCAAGCGTAACCTGAGCCATGCTAGGAATGTGGAAAGAGACCTGAGGAGTCAGAAGGTAACCTGCGCATTGAGCAAGCCAGAAGTGACACATGTGCCTAAAGTAGGCAATACCCAATGTAACTCAACACAGGCGAAACTAGCAACTTACTACTGCCAACAGTTTCAGAAGTGCTCAGTTTAACACTGGGACAGCATCAATACACTCGCAGTTTCACAGTTGGTACTGCAGATCACAAAGGTGCCACGTGTGGGATTGTGGCAATCTACTGGTCACTCATACAGAGCTGAGGCTTTTAATTACCAGTTCAGATATCACAAAACAGCGGAGGTGGGTTTTTTGGGGTTTTTTTAAGTGAATAAAATAGAGTGAGGAAAAAAAGGGGGCTGGGGAGGATGGAAGAAGTAGGAGATAAGGAAGAGAGAAGAGACTTCCCATATCAGAGGCATTTTATAGGAACAGCCTTCTTACCCAGATCCACTTTTCCAAGGAACCAACTGAGGAAAATCATGCAGGAACCGCAACACCAGCCCACACCTTAATCAGCATCTCTCACTCACGATTTTGTGCTTGTATCTTCTGGACAAAATTTAGAGATGGTGATCTTGCAGCCTGCCTCATCTTTAACAGTTTTCCTCATTTTGTCTTCTCAGAGAGCAGCCTGTACTTAAGTTTTATACCCTGCAAGCAAAACTCTTTTTTCAAGTTCAATCTTGCTTAATGAGTTACTTTTTATTATGTGAAGCTTTTTAATGCATTGTTTGTTCTGTCAAGCCCAAATAACCGCTGACATTCTAATCATGAGGCCCCTTGGAAAAAAAGAGAGGGGGTTTTTGCTTAAAAGGAATCTTTATATTTGCCTGTAAAGCAATTATATCATGTTTAAACCATTTTAATATAAAAATAGCCTGCCCACATTTTAAATATTGCAGAGGATAAAATATATCAAACTGTATTCTTAAGATTTTGATAATTTCCTCTCTTACTTAAATCTGAATTTAATATATTCCTTTTTAGACATAAAGGAGGTAGCTAGTGATAGGAGCACCAGCTTTCTACACTAGTTCTTCCCAAGTCCTGAAAAAGGAATTATCCATCTAAAAAGCAGAGACTGATCTCCCTCTCCTAATATGAAAGCTCCATTTTATTGTAGGCATCTATAAAAACCAAATTCTGTGGGGAAACAGCTTCTAAGGCCAGCTCGAATTTGGCACACTACGTTCTCGCATATATTTTGGTCAATTTTGCAAAAAAAACTCTGCCCTCCCCTTTCTCCTCCTCTTCTCCCTGACAGGGAAAAAGAACAGCCCTGAACCAACAAAGAACAAAAAGTACAGGAAGTCTTGCTCAACTGATTTAGTTATTCCAAGAAAAATGCAACTATAAATCCCTGTCATACACATGCATACCGCTGAATATTCAGAACTGCAATATTAAATAGTTACCAAGGACTTTGGTTAAAGCTACCAAACAAAAATTTTAATATTTTTTTTGTTATTCTTGCTTGCTCTCTGACTGACCTCAGTATTCCTCAAAGTTTTTAGCTTAACTAAACTTGTCGGACTATGCTACAAAGAAAACTCCATTATTGTTTGGTTTCTTTAAAAGCACTTGCTGTCTCCTAACACTTTACAACATGATCAAGATTTATTCCTCTATCTAAAATACAGCAGCATTTTTTTTTTAATTTAAGAAATGGATGCTAATTAAAGATGAACATTTGAAGTAGGGAGTAGAGTAGCTCCCTCCTCAAAAGAAAAGCTCAGCTTAATGCTGCAGGATATCTTCCCTTTCCACAGTTAAGCACTGTCTGTTGCTTAGTTTCAATTATAATAGCTTACATACAATATTGCTATGACCAGAATGGATCTGCATTACTGCATGTGCAATCAACTCCACAGATGCAATTGACTCATCTTGAATTCATAAAATTACAAGTTTTCACTCTCCCACACTGGATACCTTTCTTTTTTTCCCCTTTTTCTTTTTTAGCAGACAGAAAAAGTGTAATAGCATGCATGACTCCAAAAAAGTCTTGATCTTAACAGCAGGCTTTTGTTGTGAACTTGGTTTCCATCAACTTCCCTAGAAGATGAAATTCCAGTATTACAAAGGGCTGCAGAGGTTCTGATACTGGTTAGGCCAAAGGTCTATGGCAGCCCTGATAAACCCTAAAAACTGTTTGCTAGTTTGAATCTAACTACTGAAAATGGTAAGATCACTTGTTGTGGTTTAACAGCCAACAACTAAAGCACCATGCAGCCATTCATTCACTTCCCCCCCACCCAGTGGAATGGGGGACAGAGTCGGGGGGGCTGGGGGGGGAAGTAAAACTTGTGTGTTGAGATAAAGACAGTTTAATAGGACAGAAAGAAGGAAAAAAATTATGTTAACAATAATAAAATGACAATAATAATAATAAAAGAAATGAAATTTACAAAACAAGTGATGCACAATGCAATTGCTCACCACTCGCCAACCAACGCCCAGTTAGTTCCCAAGCAGCGATCGCCCCCCAGGCCAACTCCACACAGTTTATATACTAAGCGTGTGTGTTGGTTTTGGCTGGGATAAAGTTAATGTTTTTCACAGTAGCAAGTATGGGGCTATGTTTTAGATTTGTGCTGAAAACAGTGTTAATAACACAGGGATGTTTTCGTTATTGCTGAGCAGTGCTTACACAGAGTCAAGGCCTCTTCTGCTTCTCAGCCCACCCCACCAGCGAGCAGGCTGGGGGGGCACAAGGAGTTGGGAGGGGACACAGCTGGGACAGCTGACCCCAACTGACCCAAGGGATATCCCAGACCATATGGCATCATGCTCAGCATATAAAGCTGGGGGAAGAAGGAGGAAGGGGGGGGATGTTCGGAGCGATGGCGTTTGTCTTCCCAAGTAACCATCACGCATGATGGAGCCCTGCTTTCCTGGAGATGGCTGAACACTGGCCTGCCGATGGGAAGTGGGGAATGAATTCCTTGTTTTGCTTTGCTTGCATGCGTGGCTTTTGCTTTTCCTATTAAACTGTCTTTATCTCAGCCCATGAGTTTTCTCACTTTTACCCTTCCAATTCTCTCACTCATCCCACTGTGAGCGAGGTGAGTGAGCGGCTGCATGGGCTTAGTTGCCGGCTGCGCTTAAGCCACGACAGCATGACGTCATATGGTCTGGAATATCCCTTCGGCCAGTCTGTGCCAGCTGTCCTGGCTGTGCCCCCTCCCAACTTCTTTTTTCCCTCCAGCCTTCTTGCTGGCTGGGCATGAGAAGCTGAAAAACCCTTGACTTACTATAAGCATTACTAGCAACAACTAAAAACATCACTGTGTTATCAACATTATTCTCATACTAAATCCAAAACATAACACTATATCAGCTACTAGAAAGAAAATTAACTATCCCTGCCAAAACCAGGACTGAAAATAATAAGATCTCTGAACTATGCAGAATACCCACATCTTGACCCCTATGCATTTGTGTCAGAAACAAGAAGATTCTTTCTAAAGAGGAATCTTCCTATGAAGATTATCCCAGTGCACCAGCAGAACTCCAACTACATTCCAGAAACACTAGTAGTTGCTCTGTAGCTGAGACAGGGTTGGGGTTTGTACTATCTCACATTTTGACGTGAGGAAAGACATGTAACTCCTCCTACTCAAAAGAAGTCCTCCTACTCAAAATTGGTTTTGAATGTGTATTTCTGAGGCAAACAAAAACAATGACAATTTTCTAAAATGGCTACAATTTGCTAATATCCCAGTGGAGGTGAAAGCTCTGGCTTCTCTTGTCAAACATGGCTAGGATACTAGATCTCTTCCTTTTCTCTTTGCCAAAAAAAAACTCATAAGGCTACCATCTTCTCCTCTAGGAGCCTAAAGCAACGAAAAATAGCAAATGTTCTTACAAAAAAGGTCTCTTGCCATACCAGGGTAACTGGGAAAAAGACACGAGCACAGCCTTTGCAAGCTCTGCCAGAGAAAGCTTCATTCTTAATCTCTACTGATTAAGCTTATGAAAATCAAAGCATTATAAGCATGTGTTCAACAACTTTTGAACAGTCTTCCTTCTACAACGAAATATGAAAGAAAAATAACTTTACAACATCAAGTAGGTGACAAAATGCAAGCTACCTGGCTAATGCCATTCAAGCTGCTGTAAGATGGCACATTGCAGGTTTACTTGCATGCTTTGGCTACCATTTGATGTTTAACCACCAATACTAATTTTACACTTGCTGCTACTTATCTTAAAGTATAGGAATCATAGATGGCAATATTTTCTTTGAATTTCTGTATGAAATACCAAATCTGTAAAAATCCAAAGATGATAAATTACCTGAGGAAGTGTTTTTCAATCACATAGAGTATTTTCTACAACTAATATCTAGATCAGATCTCTCATGTTGTGCCATAAAAGGAAGAAGAAGAAATTTGTTAGCAATCTCAACATAAATTCTATTAATCTGTAAATGTTGTCCAAATCTGGAAAAGCTCCCAAGAAACTCCAATTCTGCACTGCATGAATATCAAAAATGAGTTACAATATGGCTCAAAAACACAGTCCCCAAGATGACCTCCTGATTTATGCAATTCCATAATTCACAGCCAATCAAGAGACCCATGCCACACTGAGTGACCTAGTATTGGAGACCGTATCTTGGTCATCTCCAAGAAAAAGCACAAACAATGTCCCAAGCAATCTTTAATGAACAAAACGCTGATTGCACACTCCTCCAGAACAGGCTATCATCAATGCTTGCAACCACATTTCCACAAAAATATCATACCAAAATTATTACTCCTTATGTGTAACAGAAAACACAATTAATTTCAAACAGTATGCAATTCCGATGATAATTCTGATCTCTAGAAAATTAATCTTGTCTACACAAAAGGCAAAGTATCCTGAAAACAGAGCTTTTCCAGAACCGTGTTCAAGACTTTTATGCCATCCCAGTTGCAAGCCATATTAGATTAATGTCTCTGCCAACATATGAACTTAGCATAATGTATACTAACGCTCCCCACTGCATAGAGATCACAAACCAATTATGATAAACAGTAGTCTCACTGCCTACTTATTTTACTGGAAAATGTTCACTCACCAAAATATGACAACTAGAGTGGAATAAAAATCTTAATTCAGTCCTGTCTCTGCAAGCTATACTACTTCCCAGACAGAAACAGATGTATGTTACTATTCTGAAAGAAAATTCTGCACTGAGGATGAGCTCTAAACTGACTGCAGGAATACTGATTTTACATAGTTGGAACTGCCAAGTTATCAGTGGTTGTACACAACATAAAGAATTTCTCTTTATAGGTACAGGAACAAAAACAGTCACAAAGTCGGAATGACTTAGTCATGAAAGGAAGTAAGACCACCCAATTCTACATACATAAAACAGGATTTAATAATCTCAGTTGTGTATCACAGAAACTAATTATCTTATCTGAAAATCATTAAACACAGGCTTCAATGAAATGCAGAATAACTATTTAAAAACATGTAAGAAACAGAGAGGACAGAATTAAAAAACAAAATGCAGTTAAACAACAGGGATCCAAAAGTTCAGGAACTTCAATCTATCTCTTTTCAAACAGAAAAGTGAGGACTTGGAACTCACTCATGAGACCTTCATTTTGTCCAGAAGGTCACTGTGGAAACCAGGGAGTTGAGTGGCAGGCTCTTGTCATTTTGATCTTAAGGAGTAGGAGTGAAAAGGTGTGCATTTGACTAAGCATTTAACATACTTTTGGGAAGAGAAAGCTTTTGACATCAGCTGCCATTTACTGAATTTCTGTTGTCTTTAGTTTCCAGCTTATTCATGCCTTTTATCAAAAAAAAGGCCAGAAAAAAAGGAGAAAGATTACTAGACTTCAGTGTCCTCCAAAGTTAGGCCAAAGGACAACAACCATGAGCAATCATTGTGGCTGACCTCTAAATGGCTAACTCTGGTTTCACTAAAACCCAACTGGTACCTTTGATCAGACAGCCTGGTAGTGCTAGAGAGATACAAATATGCAAGTAAGTGCCAGAATTTATTTCAAGAAATGCAGAGAAAAATGGTTAAATGAGCACTATGCAGAACCACTTTTGTTTCTATTCACAAATGACTATCACTGCAGCCTTACAAAACTAACCTGTACCACTGTGTATGCTGCAGTTTATGAAGACTATCTGTCAGGTTCATTCTCTGGATATGAACATGTTAATTATTAACTTATTCTCTTATCCTACTCTTCAAATGTGTTACACAAAGATGAGTAATAGCACAAAACTCCTGTTCCAACTCCAATTTTCCCCTCCCTCTGTTATTGTTGCAGCATGAAAGGCAGGGACTTCAGATTTAGACACAATAAACAGAGATTACATTCCTTTATTAAGGTGTGCCAGAAACCTGAGATCTTTCAGCCAAAGAAGTATTGTAACACATTGCCTCTAATTATTATGCAATATTACAGTCTTCCACAGCAGGAACAGCAATTTCATGCTTAGAATCCAACCCATTCACTAGAAAACTGTTATACAGCACTCTCAGAAGGAAGGATTTTTAATACAACAGGACTGTTGAGTCAAGAAGATAAGAAGTAAGAAGCTTGTACAATTAAGCTTTATCACAATGCTAGCATTTATCACCTTTCAAGATGTGCACATTTTTTGTGAATTGTCTTAAAAGCATAATGACAGTAAGTACTTTTATTTATTTACCTTATGCAATTCTGCATAAAAAGACTTAAAATTATTCATGTTTCTAGAAATCTGTGTAACTTCCATTTCTCAACACCATAGATATCTAGTTCCTAATAAATGACTGAAATCTGAATACATAACTGTCTTAAAAAATCTCCAGGGTTACAACTTCATTTTTCTAGTTAGAAAAACTCTCAAAATATTTAGTATGTTTAGAAATAAAAAGTATTTGCTTTAAATACATGCAAACCTAATTACAAAGTCAGGCACAAAGCATTCTAAAATTGTATTTTTTTTTCACCTTCTTAATTCTCTGATTTCATGAATTTTTTCAGAGAACAAAGAAATGGAAACAAAAAAATCTGTTAACACAAGCATCATGCTACAGTTCTATGTGCAAGTGCATTAAAAGGTAAAACTTAAAACACAATATACCTGCATGACACCTGGTAGAATGGATATCCCAGTAGAGGAACAGAGTTTGAAAATCCAGACTGACTCGACATTGCCTTCAGGTATTGTATCCACTTAAATCATTTCTATATGCCATATGTTAATTCCTTACCAAAAAAATATGTATGTCTGTATCCATCTGTACAGTAGTTCAAAGCTAACTAAACAGAAACCAAGTGCATTTTTGAAGGTCTTGAAGATTCTGCCTGCATTTCAAACTGCTTCCTCAGTAGTGAAATTCCTAAAAGCCAACACCCTCATGACATCACATACTACAAAATCATAAACATGCAATTGTTTCAGTAAAGCAAGGACAGCCCGTCGGTTTTGACTCGACATAAAATCCTGCACCGCATTCTTCCTGAAAACACAGTGCCTTTCAGGCTGGCGAAAGGCAGAGAGACCTGCTGTCTTAAACAGCAGCCCTGCTTTGGCAGTCAGCCAGCAACCAGCAGAACTTATTGCCAATGCCGCAAATCCCTCCTATCAGCTAATGAAGATCCAGACTGCAGGTGAAAAATGATTTTAGCCCATGACAAGAATTTCCTTGAAAATGCATGAGATCCATGACCTTGAACTTAGAGACAAAAATTTCTTTTAAAAATTTCAGTTGAATGTACAATGCATGCTATTGTTTTACAAGCAACATCAGATTGCATCGCACATTACAGTAGTATGAAAAATCACACTGAGTTTTCCCCTGCTAAAAAAGAATCCTATCATGCTACACTCTCAACTGCACAGGAAAGCAGGCGGGAAGGATAGGAGATGGAATCTTAAACCACATTATTTAAGCTACTGAATACAGAAATAAAATTATGTGCATGCATTCCTGTAGTATTTTACTACAGCTTAAATCAAAGAAATATCAAAAGCGAAATTTCTTTTGATATACAGTACAATGGTAAGTTACATGAAAGTTTATTTGGGCATGCCTTCCTCAGGAGAGGAAAAGACAACTGGAAAGCAGGAAGACATGCGAGTAGCCACAGTATAGCCCAGTGGCATGACTAACGTCAAATAGACTTAAATGATTATCTACCTACACTACTCTTAGACTAAAAAAGGTGTACAGTGCTGTCACATGAAGACATGCTTAGTTTAAGCAAAATATTAAATAAAACAGATTTTTAAATTATTTCATTATCTGTGCTAGCTGCACTGGGAAACATTAAAATGTTGAATTTAATACCGCTACCCTATGACATATTATTTACTCTCATATTATTTTGTCTCTCAGTTTTGGAAAAAGACTGAATCAGTTTCACTTGGTTTATCACAAGTTTATAATCAACTTCTCAGTCATTAGGAAAAAGGTTCAGAACTCTGCCACTATTCTAGGTACCTTTTAAAGTCTGACTTAAAAGAATGGGAGCTTGTTCTTCTACCTTAAATGTATCTTAAATTTGAAACTAAATCTGATCTCAGTGAAATGTTTAGTTTCTTGTTGATACAACTCAACTGTTTTTATAGTGTTTTAAAAACACTGTGATGTTTTACATTGCCTAACTATTATTTGTCAAGGTGTAAAAAAAGGGCAATTTATTTGTGAAACATGATAACAGTAGTTCAAAGAGATGAAACAATAGGGGAAAAAACCCCAAAACAATCACAGGCTACAGAATAAGGGCTTGGTCCTCAAAAAAATAGGAATGCTTATTAATTAGCTCTGCACACTGTCACAGATAGAGCTCAGTCGAGTAACTGACTGTTCCCACCAGCTACAACTTGGGGAACTACAGGCCATTTTACACAATAAATGCAACGTTATTCTGTGTTCAAGTGTACATGTGGATACCATAGGTTACTGCATACAGCACCAATTTCTGAAGTCTTACAAAAATGCCAGGATAACACAAAGAGAGCACAGTTTGCCCAGAGAAGTAATTTTTTTTATTAGCCCAACTGATATGTCTGGAAAAACAAATAAGCTTCTGGGTATATCATTTTGCAGAAATTTTTATACCTCTCCTGGCTGCAAAGAAAAAAGCTTGAAAAGGCAATTCAAGCACAAATGATGTTGTGGTATCAGCTGAATTTTCACAGACTTGAAAAAAAGCAGCTTTTATAGGCATAATCTCCCTCATGTCTAGTATGGAGCATTAATTCCAAAACCCACGACCCTCAAAAACCACAAAGATAACAGCAAAAAAAGTTGTGTGCATGTGAGAGGAAGAGAAAACCCTACCAGGTCTGTCCAAGTCATCTCTCCCTGCTGCCTAATCAGGGATGTTAGGATAAGTACTGTTAGCTTTCATCCCTACTGCCACAGCTGTTGAGGGCCATGTAAGTCATTCTGCTACGCTGTTGTGGTGGGACCTGAGGAGTCATCTTGTGTGCATGTCCCTAAAGCACTTACATTTCTATCCTGTGTATTTACTCATTTTTTTATTTGGTGCCTCCTTGACACTGATAATCACAGCATTAACACATTTATCCAGTAATTCTCATCTCAGAATAATTCTTCTTAGTCCCAACCAGGATTTAGGGTGTTTCCATTTGATTTGCCAGCTGAAAAGAATGTCAGTGTCAAGTCAGCAGATTACAGGCTTATAAACCAGGAACCTTAGAGGCTGCCAGTGGCTTGCCATGCCATTTTGCAAAAATCACTCAGTCCCTTAATGCCTAGTTTATCCACATAATAAGGAAAATACTGGCTGACAGCAAAGGAATGATGTGAGGTTAAATTTTTTTTGTAATTAAGTATTGAAATCCTCTGATTAAAGATTTATGAAGGGATAAAACAGCTGTAGCATTTGAGGGAAAAGATGTGTGGGAATATTCAGAATAGAGTGTTCTTTTTGTCTCTTGTTCCTAGCTCTAACGTAACAGAAGCATTATTGCTCCAAAATTGCAATTTAAATATAAAAGCCATTTAAATTTTAAAATGTGGTGAAAACGGCATAGTTTTTAAACGGGTGGACAGCATTACATAGCATTTAAAGATAGGGATAACCGAGGTGACAATAGGCAGACTAAAGCTGAATTAAAGATGATCTTTACAGAAGCAGAATCCTTCATTGGTAAGCATCATACCAGTTCAGTGATTTGGAAACCGGAAGGGAAAGTGTGGCATAAGAGGGAGAAAGGGGAAAGAGAAAGTCTGGCAAAGACCAAAAAGAAAGCCTACACACAATGATACCCAACATTTATTAAGTGCCCCTTTTATTTCTTTCTATATGCAGGCTTGTTTACAGTACAGAACTACTTCTGGGATCCAGACCTACTTGCCAAACACCACCTGCAATAAAAGAAACAAGTGGGTTTCGTTCCAACTGCAGTCATGTTTGTTTGAGTTTTACTTCCGTGTTTTAGTGCCAACAAACTTACTTAAAAATAACCACATTAGTATTTTTTGTCATAGCATGCCATGTAGTACTTACTACTTTGCTGGAACAAAATTAAGCAAAGAATATAAGTTTGAGACACAAATACCGTGTGTTCCAGAATTTACAGTGACCTTAACACTGAAGTAACTGACCTGTTAGCTATTACAGCATTTAATGCTGCTACTTGAAAAAGTATGCAATACTTAACTGAGGTGCAACTGCACTTCAAAAAGCAAGGATAGGCTGAAAGGCTGGAGAAGATCAAGTTCATGCCCACTTTGACGTTATTTCAAACAAGTAGCATCCTTGGTAAACTAATGGAAAATTCATTTAAACTAAAATGGCAACTTCATAAAGTCTAGAAGTGAAAGCAGGCACATTGTAGACACTTATGTGATGATATATCAAAATGCATAGAAGATGTTTAGTATTCATAAAAATAGAATGAAGTGTCATGCAGAAATTATTGTAACATCAATACCATAAATCAGTAATTTACTCCCATACAAAGTGTTATATTTGATATATTACCTGCCTGCTAAGAAATATATTAGACACTAAAATAGAAGGAAAAAGAAGTTACAGGAAGTGTAGGAAAAATCATTATATGGAGTTTGAAAATAACAGTATTACTTACAAAGAAAATATTACAAAGATATTCAATATAATGAGCAGTACTTAGAAGACATAATGGAAAGTCTTTTTTTCCTTTCTGTACGAAAAACAAGAATCAGGAAATATTCAACAATACTGAAGAATAATGGCAAATTTGAAATGGAAGAAGGACAATATGACTGAAAACTCAAAAGACATCTAGAGTTAAAGACTAACTGGATACTTATATAGGAAAAAAACAAAGAAACAAACAAACAAAAACCCCAGAAGTGATAACAGAAAAGCACTGGAAGGGAAGAGGACTTGAAAAAAATGCCAGAACTTGGGAGAAAAAAAACCATGAGAGAAAGCGATCTAACCTAGCTGCTGAAGGATGTCTTTTGCTCTTTTCTGAGGCAGACTAGTGGGTTCAATGATAATGAATAATCTCTGCTGCACTCCTAAGCTTGTTGGTCAAACAACTGAGCTAAGATTTATTTTTTCCAGCCTAGTTTCTCAAGAAAACTCAAGTGATCATTGTCACATAAGCAGGTACAGAATAAGCAGGTTAGTTGTTTTCAGGTAGGCTACCTAATGAAAAATAAAAGTGAACAACCTCTGAAAGAAAATAGGCAGCACATGAAGATGTTTGTATTCTGACTTCAATTAAACTGGGTTCTCCAAAGCAAAAGAACTATCTACCTTCTCTCCTACCCCACCTTCCAGTCCTTAAAATTTCCCATTTACCTGCCCTCCTAATACCTGGTTGCTCTGTTCGCCTTTCAGTAGCTTTCAATTTCTCCAGCCCCTCTTTCCCTCCTGCTGTTAAGGCAGCTTTCTTGCCATATACATGGCACTATCCCAGCAGGCCTGTTACAAGCTTGTTCAGCTTGATAGCCTATTTATCTAACCTAGAGATGGTTACCTCTTACCCATCCTCATCCTCCATCAGCTTTACATCATTCCTAGTAAGAACTTTAAAAAGTAGTAAACATCCCAAATAGCAAGCAACAGTTGATTAAACTGTTACACACTTCACAAAGACACTGAAGTTTCCCCACATTTTCTCCACAAACTCCCTGTCCATATACTGTCATATCCTGAAATATGGCTAGTGATGCTGACACAAAACTGATTCAAAAGGCAAGATTCCCAAGAAAAGCAAGAATCTCTGCTTAGTTTCTCAAGCTTGTCTGTTTCTTATTTATTTTTAGAAGAAAACAGTGAGTGTAAAGCTACCTTCTCAAACTGAATTCTGGAACACAAAGATAGCATCTCTTATGATACAAAAGTAAGCGAAATCTCCTTTGGAAGGAGCTTTAAATTTGCAGTTGGGCCCCATGTTAGCCATTGAAAGGCTGGGTAGGTCAGATTAAAAAGTATGGGGCGGGGTGGGGTGGGGGGTGGGGGGACGCGGATCTACTTGCTCTTTCCTTGGTATCCAGGTTTGAGATTTGAACTTCACTGGCTATTACCAAATACTAGCACCAGAAACAACATACAGGTTTTAAGACTTTTCAAGCACTATGCAATCCTCCATCACCTGTCCCCATAAGTCCATCTCAGTTCCTCTCAAGCAGGCATCAGAGGTGGACCGTCGTCCCCTCTGCAGAACAGAGCCATTGCACAGCCATCCTGTACAGCAGTTAACAGAGTCCACTCTGGGATGCAAAGCAGAGCACTGAAATTTAAAACATAGCTATTCTAGGTCATTCTTTGCTTCACTTTATGGAAACCTCTCAGTGGCAAAATGCTTGCATTTTGACTTGCACGCACTTTAAAGAGGGGGAAAAACATTTTCCCAAACCTAATTTTCTAGATAGGAAAACATGTAACAGTTATATAGGACCTGGCTTTCAGCTGCTTCTGCAAGACCGAAGTTGCAAAAAGGTTCCTTTGAAGCAACTTGCATACCACGTGAAATTGTTGAGAAAGGCAAAATGCCAACACACTCCTCTCTGTGACCATGCAGGCTGGTAAGAGTGGTGGAACTACATAAAGTAAAAATAATGAGGGCCTTGAAATATAAAGTATCTGAAATTTAAGGAATTTATTTCCCTTAAGGATTTGTCCTTCAAGGAATAGGGAAGTAAAAGGAGCTGCAAGATATAGCAGTAGGTTTTATTTTAGGTACAGACACATTTCTGCATCCATAAGCTTTATCTCAAGCTGCCACATATGAAAGCAAACAATTCTGTTTCATTCCATGCTCCTCTTCAAAGACACAGAAGTCACACAGAGACATCAGCAGCACTGGCTTGAAAGTAGTTGCCCTCTAGACAGATACCAGCTTCCATGTGTTCTGAACATCATTCCAGGAATCAGTCACTAAAAACATACAATAAAAAGCTAAATATTACTTGACAAAATGAACTTCAAAAGACACTGGATTTGGAAGAATTCCACAACGAATACTTTATTTGGTACATTTAAAAAAATAGTAAGTCTGGACTGAGTCTTTCTGTCAGAGTCTGAAGCTAGATTTTAAAAATTCCTACACCTGAAACAAAGCCTAGAATTTACTCTAAACATTAGAGAATTCATAGTGGAGGTACTAGCACTGGTACATCTGCTTGCTACTTTAGTCCTTTCCAGACATTCTTACTTGTATTAAGAAATAATATTTTTAGTATCTTTGTTCCAATCTGGAACAAAAAAAAGCAAAAGTTATTAAATACTCATTTAAACACCATAATATTTTCAGCCCAAACATAAAACTGCTCTTAGCTATTTTACTACTAGACAGGCTGTAAAGATGCTCAAAAGTCCAACACCAGGGCCCTGACTTGCAAGGCAATCTAAACAGCATTACCCAAAGCATTTCACATACAAGCAGTTAACAGTGCAGCCTGCACAGCCTCCATTGACCTGACGCATTCCAATTCTACATCAAGTCAAAAATCACAGCTTAAGTACTAATCACGCATCCCAATTAGTACTTGAAAGCACATCTTCCTAGCCTTTGTGCCCAAACTGGAGATGGCACACCTCCCTCTCTTGCCTCTTCCACTCTTCCTGGAAGTTGCCACTCCCCATTCATAAGTAGCTTAAGGCTCCATTCCTGCTACTCTCCTTTTGGTGCTCAAGAGACAGGATCTTTCTTCAGGCTTCACATATTAATACTGCCACCATCCCTCTACCATAATGTTCCATGGCACCTACAGACACCAGGTTTTAGCACACTGTTCTGTAACAACGACCAACACAGAATGGCTGGAGGGCCACAAGGAGTTATGTACCAGTGGCAGCTTAGCCCTGTCCACCAGAGGAACCCTTTATGGCAAAGTATCTGTCCTGGGAGTTAGCTAGAACAATGTTGTTTACTACTGTACCTCAAAGCAAAAGCAGGTATGCTGTTGTGGGTAAAACCTGCATCACTGAAGAGCCAAAACAGAAGCTCTCACGTCCAGAAACAACCACCACCCATGCAACTCCTGTGCAAGACTGTGTTTTACACTGCAGCTTCCCCGTTCCTCACACATCACACCTTCAGAGATTTTTAAACAAGAAACAGAACTCGGTTACTGGTTGCAGTTACAGCACTTATTTTTGATGGTTTTATTCTGAACACAGAAGGCGGGATAGGTAACTAAGCAATGGCGAACAAAAACCTAAAGCTCATAGACCAAAATAAGCCACTTAGGGCGCCTGGAGCCATAACGGCCAAATTTTATTTGACATAATTATTTCACTTATTCTGTATCTCAGGTAACTTCTACCACTAGATGTTTCAAGAGTAAGCCCTGAATTCTCAATGGTTCTCACTAATATTGCGTAATAGCAAATATAAGAAGAAAGCATGTACTAGAATTGAGATTAAAAAACTGCAATCTTGATCTAGATGTCAGAAAACCAATCCATGTTTCTCTACCGTTTAGCAAGTGTTCAGGCAGAAGCTACACAACTCTTTATTGTGGCCAAAGGTTCACAATTGATTCATGAGCAACTGAACATGCTTGGCATCCTGCCTGTCACAGAGATAACCCTGTCCTGTTGAACTAGAGCAGTGAACGTTCCTGCCTGCAAACCTGAAATCACAATGCAGTTGCTGTGTAACCAGGTACTGTGTTCTCAACCAGACCATTCTGCCCTACAGCTGGCTAAATAGGTCTACAACAATTTGCAGAACGGGCAAGAAAAATTCTTGTCAACAATAAAACATGAGGATGTCTTCTGGGGGAGAAGAGGAATACCTGGGCTGTAAGTTAACCTACTGTGAGTCATGAAACCTCACAGATATAAAGCCACTGACCATGACATAGACAGGAAGGGGGAAGTACTCTCCTCACAACCTTGCCTTCCTCTCTAACTGTGTTGTGGTTTAACCCCAGCCAGCAACTAAGCACCACGCAGCCGCTCACTCACTCCCCCCCGTCCAGTGGGATGGGGGAGAAAAATCGGGAAAAAGAAGTAAAACTCGTGGGTTGAGATAAGAACGGTTTGACAGAACAGAAAAGAAGAAACTAATAATGATAACACTAATAAAGTGACAACAGTAGTAATAAAAGGATTGGAATGTACAAATGATGCGCAGGGCAATTGCTCACTGCCCGCCGACCGACACCCTGCCAGTCCCCGAGCGGCGATTCCCCGCCCCCTCTTCCCAGTTCCTATACTGGATGGGACGTCCCATGGTATGGAATACACTGTTGGCCAGTTTGGGTCAGGTGCCCCAGTTGTGTCCTGTGCCAACTTCTTGTGCCCTGGCTGGGCATGAGAAGCTGAAAAATCCTTGACTTTAGACTAAACACTACTAAGCAACAACTGCAAACATCAGTGTTATCAACATTCTTCTCATACTGAACTCAAAACATAGCACTGTACCAGCTACTAGGAAGACAGTTAACTCTATCCCAGCTGAAAGCAGGACAAACTGCAATTCCAGCTGAAACAGCCACAAGTAACCTGCAGTGGGAAATTAACTTCCAAGCTCACCTGATCACTACCAGCAGTCAGAGGTACACAGATGTTAGTTATTCTGCACCTGTGCACACAAACAGTCTGTACTGTACAACTTTGAATTTTAACCTACATAAACTTTGGGGGATGACCTCATCCTCAAGACTAGCGGGAAATGTTACCTGCCACCACCAGGTTCACTCTGTATCATCCCCATGACCTTTACCCAGGAAACACAGTCATACTTATTACCAGCAATCCACTGTCTGCCAGTAGACTGGAAGAGGGAGGGAGACTGCTGCTGCTGGAAAGCAAGAGGTTCACAGGCCACAGCCCAGGCTGCAGCAGTGGGCATCAGTGACACAGCGTTTCATCACTGGAGTCCTGCTGGCCTGGCACTGCCCTCGCACTGGCTTTGGAAGGAGACGACAAAAGTACCAAACACCTCTTCCCCCCAGCTTTACAGCAGATGCAAATCATAAGGCTGCCACGTGCAATACGCTGAGGAAGCTCAGGTCAGGTATAACAGTCTGGTGGAGAAAGGCTGCAAGATTCACATGCCTGAAATCCAGTGCTAACAGAGCTGCAAGGCTGTGAATCCACACCAGCATCATCACTGGCCAAAAAGAGAATTCCAAAACAAATCAAGCAAGACACCCCTCCCTCCCCCCGCCCCCCCCCCCCAAAAAAAAAAAAAAAGAAGAGAGAGAGAAGCCCAAACCAAACCAGAATCCCACCTAGGTCCTCCTAAAAGGAAGTTCATCAACTTGACCCATGTAGACAAGATTTTTCCAAAGAGTTCTACACAGGGTAGACTTTTAAGGCCTGTACCAGGTACTGACTATCTTCAAAGACCATTCGGAAGTGATCATTCCATTTTCTCTTGCTGCATTTGTAAACACAGGAGTATAAATCTACCTGCTGTAGAGCAGGCATTCCACATTTCAGTTCAAAGAAAAATCAGAGAATCAAATTAAATTCCCTCTCTGTATGAAATAATTCCATATTCTTAAATCTGAAATAGTTCTTCTAAACGACAACAAAAAGGCATTCGTGAAGACTTGACATTATTATATTAAAAAAAATACACAGGGCCTGAAATGGGATTAAGCTACTTTATCCTACTTAAAAATGAATTATACTGGATAGAGACAAATATTTACTGCCAAGTTACATGAAAATATTGAACAGAAAACTAACCAAAATGATTGAATTAAAAAAAATTTAGTCTGCCAAATAAACTTTAAAGGAATAAACTTTTGCTAAAAATAAACAGGAAATCTAGTATTTCACTGAATATGGATGCATGTAAATTGGACTGAATTGATTTAATAAAAACAGTCACTACAAACACACGTAGAAGCCAGAATGCTGGTATTATAAGCAATTTTAAAAATTACTTTGAATTTAGAAGGCAGGTTCCTCTCTACCATCACCCAAATAAATTTTAATTTACTTGAGCTACCAGAAGGTAGTAAGTTTCTCTGTCCAACAGACAGAAATCATTAATACAAATAAACAGATGCCTATTTAATGGCATCCAAACTTCAGCTTGCTGGCCCTTGATGAAGCTCCAGAGTATATAATGTACATCTCATAGGATTGGAAATAAGGGAGGCTGAGTCTATTTTTGATCTTTAGGATAAACCAAAGTCTTCTACATAACAGGACTGTCATACAGTATCCTTTTTAACTCAGACATTTTATGTTAACAGTCCTAATAAATTCTTCTGTCTAAGAATAACCTATTCAAAATTCTTACTAGCAAATAAACTGTAACTACAATACCTTGTAAATTGTGCAAATCACATACCAGATTACAGAAAAGTGTTACAATTAGAGACAAATGAAACACTGTCATTTCACTTTAAAACTGGCAATTTCTATAATTTGACATGCCTCAAAAGAACAAGAGTAAAAAGAAACTGTAGGGTGTACAAACTCCTGAGGTCAGGGTGATAAATGAAACCACTTCCAAAATAAGCTTTCCTCATTAAGGCTTCTAAACCAGAGCTGGCTTTCATTCAGTTAATATCACTGTTACAAGTAATCTAAAATATTCTTGATAAAATATTTTTAGTGTTGACTCCAGCATATTAAAACCAGTTGAAGGTCACTATGAGGATGAAAAAAAAAAATAAAGTTCAGACACAGGAAAGTTAACAAATTCATTCCTAAAACTACACAAAATATTTTGAGAACTCCGTACTTAAACCAGTTCAAGATTAATTGTTTCTTTATAACTATCATGTTAATACATTATAATCTGAGCATTAAAAAAAGAAACAACATATCCTGTCAGTTCTTCCATTACATCTACTGAATTCTACTTACTTGTCCCCACAGGCACACCCGAACTACTAAAAGAAGGGTCAGTGGGTTTTAGTTAAAAAACAAAAACACTATATATATAGTTTTAATCAATTTTATGTCATCCCAGCCTCCCTGAAGAAATATTTAATTTGCTTAATTAGTCAGATGGCACTGTCTTTGTATTTGTTCACTGCATTTAACAAAACTTTTTCATTTTATAGGCCAATTCATGTGCCACTAAATGACAATTCAGCACTACAAACTAAAGCAGAGAGAGATCTAACCTGTTCTCTGAATGTAAATATTTCATACCAGTCTTTTTAAACAGTCAACTGTTTAAACTCTTCATTCTGTGTTGGTGTAAAAATTTATTTTATTTATTTAACTTTGGCATATTCTTTTGCATACCACTTCAATCTCAGAAGAAATAATGCTCAGGAATCCTTTATATTCTGTTACAATCTTATGACTTCCATTATCATACACCATCTTGAAATGGAAGAAATTAAACTTAACCATGAAATGATACAATATAAAACACACATCTGAATCACAGTCACATCATTAAGAACTGAACTGACTTCATTAAATTCTAAAAGAAGAATAAGATTTATGGAAACACAAAAAAATGAAACACCTAAAAGCACTAGGAATGGCAGTGTGAAAGGTAACAGGGGCCACAAGTTTTTCAAGTGCATGGGATGCATTTCTATGCAAAACAGAGCAGACAAACAGGACATCCCTTAAAACATACACTGATTTACACACACACAAATATAAAATTATATTTTGATTAATCTCCTGAAGCCTGGGTGCCTTGCCAAAAGAGAAGAGCTTTTTTTTTTTTCCCTCCCTCCCACTAAGAACAACAAGGATAAAAATGCAAAGGATATAGACTCAAACCTGGACAATAATACCTATGATTTGCCATTATAAGAAATAGCTACATATTTTCCAAGATAAGGCATGATTTCATTCGCAAATGAGCTTTTGATTGCTAGAGCAATTTCATTATTACTTCAGAAGGCATTACAAATACTTCCACTCTTCATCCCTCATAATAAAATCTGATTTAAAACTTTTGAAATAATGCAAATATTTATTCTCTTTGATAAGAATTAATCATCAATTTGAAGGCAAAGTCTGCAATGACCAAGAAACAATCCTACCCTTCTCATCAGGATCTTTCACAAACCTGGAATGTAAGTACTGAGAGAAAGCCAGTGTTAACAGTATGTGCCAGGAATATCCAAAATTCACTGCCCTAATTATTTAAGATAGCAGTACTCAACTTTCAGGCAGGTATTCTAATCAAAAAGCAAACTTTGAAAAACATGGCACTTAATAAACACTGTACATTTAAAGTTACAGGTTGGAAAACTCAAAAGGGTTAGTAAGAGATCAGTACATAATCCTTATTATCTGAGGCATTTAGTACATGAAACACTGGAAAAAATACAGGGTTTCAAGTGAAACATTAGTCTTTTTGCAAGGACTGAACATTGATACATACCTCAGATAATACTTTTTCTCCATACTGTTTACAGACTGTCAGCTTCAGTCAGTCATTAACCGTTCTCATGATTAAGCCTGAAGCATTCATAAGCATTCAGAAGTAAAGCACAGTCATTAAAAAGGACCAGGATTGCCCTCTCTCCATTTGCTGAAAAAAAATCATTAACACCTTCGCTCCTCTCTTTCTGCCTAGGGAAAGAAAGAAAGGGGAGGGAGGGAGGAAGATTAGAGCAGAATACCGCCTACCTCATTGCCATCATTTCCTCCCAAGAGATCATCCACACATAGAAAAAGGACTAAAACTGGTCTCTAAATTGGTTTCAGTGCTTCAGACTGGTTTAAGAGAAACAACCATAATTAGCTCATTTTATTGTAACTGATGAAAGTTTGAACATTTCATGTTAGTTGATTTTACATTGATGTTAAAAGCACTTGCTCCTGGAGATGCCCTAGCATGACCACATCCACTTGGTGCCATCATTCTTTCACATGTTTCAAGATAAAGGCTGTAAATTTAAACACCAAATATCCAGAAACTGTAATTATGATATTATATCCCAGATAATTCCTAAAAACAGGAAATTGATGTTTTAATAGAGTTGCATTATTTTAATTAGCTCTCAACAGTAGTCCTTGGCTACACAGCTTCTGTGGCTGAGATGACAGCAGCTTTGCATAATTACATTTGCAGACAATCACCTTCTGGGTTTCCTCCCATCTAGAACAAGTTAATTGTCTTGCTATATAAAGCCAAATTAAATATAATCTTTCAAGAAAATATCCCTCCTCAGATTAATTACTCAAAGCAAAGCAGAAACAGTTATTGCAAGCATGATTTTAATGTAAGTTCTTATAAAATTGGAGCACTTTTGGGATGGGTGGATTAAATCTGTAAATTTCTCCTCAGAGGTATGAATTAAAAATCTCTGCAGTTTTGTGAGATATTACATTTATTAAAAGAGCCCTGACATGTTCCATGACTCCTACTTAAAAGTAACTAAATTATCAGGAATTATTATGCTTTATTTTAAAACTGCCTTCAAAATACCGCCTATCACAAAATGATTTGTGGTCCAATAGCTTCAAGAAGTTTGAAACTTTTCTGTAAAAAACTTCCACACAAACCAGTCGGAATACTCACTACAACTGCTCTTGGTAACTAAATTTTGTCTCAACAATATGCTGTGTTAAAACAAATTATCATAACATGTTAGATAATTAAGTAGGTCACACTGTTTCTATCAGATTTGCCTTAAAGCTCTTCCTAACAAATCTAGTTGCAAGAGAAGTGTTTGCCTTATTTTCTCTAAAAAGTTGTTCATTTACAATTATATATTAGGCAACCCATAGTCTTTGAGAGACTCAACACATTCTCTGCCAGTTATATCAAAGTACAAAAGATGTATTTTATATTAATTTTGTTATGCTGCAGATACATAGAGAAGCCTTTGTGAAAACACCATCATTTACAACTACCCAACTGAAATTCTTTTCATACTTGGGAAGAGAAGGGGGCTGAAGGGAGTTTTATTTACCACAAAGCTGCTATGAGTTTACTCTCATCGTTGAAATGCTCTTTGCAGCTCCCACGATCTTCACTGTTATCTGTATTTGTATTATGGCTGTGCTCAAATGAGCAATGTGCAAGGCATGACACAAAATCGGAAGAGATCCATCTTGACAGCGTAAGCATATATTAGCTATATTTACATATAATATTCATTTAAAAATAAAAAGGTTTTGACTGAAATAAAATGCAGTGCAAACAATAAAATGCAAAAGTAGCATGCTCTTTTTATTAAGGGATATAATTTTTAAAATAAAATAAAATAAAAATCTGTAAAACTGCAAGCCTTCTGCTTCCTTTCCAGTTCATCAAACATAG
This sequence comes from Buteo buteo, assembly GCF_964188355.1. Lineage (NCBI taxonomy): Eukaryota > Metazoa > Chordata > Aves > Accipitriformes > Accipitridae > Buteo > Buteo buteo. The sequence goes on along the minus strand of NC_134186.1, from coordinate 15,941,727 downwards.
GTGTGAGAAATTAAACTTTTTCCTAAGCTTTTATTTTACTCATCATCACAGATCAAAAACTTCAAAGTTTGGAAATATTCCCATTACTCCTTATTTACCTTATAAATGAGATATGAAAATGCATGCAAAGAAGTGGTTCTAGGAGTAAATGCTATACAAGTGCCTCCATTAAAACTTAACAGAAGAAGAGATCTAGCGAGTCAGTGACGATGCATCCTAACTCAATATTTGTTATTAATTACTGTGTATTTAACTGCAGGTGCTCACAAAGTTTAAAAAATAACACTGATCTCTGCTTACTACAAAATATTTTAAGCTGGAATCATAGTATTAATTAGTCACTAGTAACTTATTTTTGCTTTGAAATAATATTTACATAGTATTACATCAGCAAACATATCCCAGACAGTACTTCCTTGGGGTACATTAAAACCAGAAACAAGCACATACAAGGTTTAGAGCAACATCAGAAAGAAGTTGTATTTTAGCTGCACGGTGCTGACAAACTTTCGCTCTTCTACTTTATACAAATGTAACAGTAATTACTCACATAACCTGACACCAGTTCCCACATTGTTCATTCCCACAAACTATATAGAAGGGGATGAATTTCTTCCTGCAGCACTACACATAATTGCTGAAATTCCAGTGTCCCATCCTTCTGATCTCTTTTCAGAATCAGCCATAAATGCCTTCTTCGTATTGAGCTACCAGTAAAACCAATTCTTACAAACCCTGGCTGCAAACAGGTTTTTTTTGCCTGTAGAAATTTTTAATCAACACATCTGCTAAGTCATGTTTTTTAGATTGCTCTATCCAATTATTTTGGATATTTAAGCAGCCACTTCTCTTCCCAGATTCTCACAGTACTCCCTATTACAACTTCACCATCCTGGTGACTCACTCCTTTTTTTCCTGCTCCCTTTTCCAAGACTCTTTGTGATCTCCCCAGTACTTCAGCTGTCACTTCTGTCCCTGACACCTTCCAAATTTAGGTACCGGCTATAACATGAAATCTTCTTATCATATTCATGCATTTGCAAGCCAGAATTTTTTTATACAAGACTAAGAAATCCTGGCCATTCCTAATGGACATATTTCTTCTCAACCCATTTCAAGTTTCATTTTGGCTTTGTGGAAAACACTACGTTTCATATCTTTACCACTCTTCAAAAATCAGATCTGTCTCATTACCAAGAAGTACAACTTTCTACATGCTCATTTTAAATTCTATGAGGGAATAGTTGACAAATATAGTAGAAGAAATCCCATGAAACAGGACCACCTCTTTTCCCACAGCATTCAGATTCAACAAGCTAAAGATCTCAAACTTAATTCATGGTTACTCTATTATACCAAAACAGTTTTCTCACTTAAAAAAGGAGGAAGGGGAGACAGATTAGTCTTTACAGGAATGATGAAAAAGGAAATATTAAACATAAAATGAAATACAATTTTCAAATTTCCAAAGGGCTACTATAGTAAGTTAACAGATGGGAACCTTAAACTATGGTATCTGTGTTATCAATGTCCTTTAAAGTGAAGAGAACAAGATTACATATAAGATACCTGTGAATTTGTGGACCTGTTTTCCAGTTTTGGTATATCATCTAAAATGGAATAGACCCAGGGAAGTATCAATATACTAAACAGCTTTTCTGCATAGATAAATACTTTGAAGCTATGTGAAGCTGTGTGAACAGCTTTCATAACGTTTAAGCTTTTGGCACAGGAAAAGTAATTTTATAAGAAGTTCAAATTAAAATTATAATGGCTCTAGAAGTATTTAAAGACACAAAAAACATCCAATGGATTTCACTGGACCAAGAAACCATTTCCCCTCATGCATGACATGTTTGGTACTATAAAGAAATTACAGCTGGAATACCAGAGACTGTGGGAAACTACTACCCTCTAAGACCGTACATGATACTTGAAAGCCTGATTTATTCCTGTTTTAGCATCCTAAAATGTCAAAGCCATTCCCAGTTTACCTGTGTTCCAACAGATTAATTTTGCCATCTAAGATAGAGAAAAGCACTGCAGTTCCATCACAGAAGCTCCCAAGTGTTTGTTCAGCCTAAACATATATTGCAAACTTCACATCATAAATGTGTTATTCTAGAATATTCTTCCTTTTGCATTGCAGGCTAAAACCAGCATAATAAGGATCTAGAAGACTACAGAAAATTTCATGTGGTTTTTAACTCAAAATGTCAAAAGATAAGTATACTACAGGCTTCATTGGATTTCTTTAAAAAAAATAAAGATCATCAAAAGCACAGAAACCTGAACACCAGACCTACCCAGATTCACTTTTACAATTCACCTTATTTCCAAATGCTTGTGCTTGAAAGATTCTTAAAGATTTTTTTTTTAACTACTTTAATTATCCAAAATATGTTACTAAATCTGTGGGCATGCTCAAGGAAATTTAAAAGGAGCTTCAACAGTCTTAACATGTTTAAATGATGAACAAGTACCACAGTGTAGAAGCAGCTACTTGTAATCAAATTTCCTCATGATGGCAGCATAAACCATTCTGATGAAGTGATAAACGACAATACACACTCCTACTCATACAGAACAGTGAGATCTCAACTGCTCTAGAAATAGTGTTCACTGATTTTCTCCCTCTTCACACTGCCATTTCTACACTACTTGACAGTCATCTTATTTAGTCCCCAGAATTCCATAGGAGTATTATTCTACTTCACACATACAATTCATCAAGAAAGAAGATGTACCACCCTACAGAGTATTTTGACAAGTGACATATAATTTTATGCACCTACCCCATATGCTCCATTAGATTTTGTATCATTTGTACATTCTATTTTGAAAAGCCTATGACAACTGCACAATCTATGCATTTGCATGAATCACTAAGTTGAGGCTTCAGTCAAGATCTATGAAGTTCTCCTGAAGAATGATCTTCCATCGAGTTCTGTTTGCTTTTAATGTTTCTTTATTACAAAGAAGACAATACCATGACTCTGAAGACCCCATTCTTTTCTTGGAACTAATGGTCATTTCAAAACTGGCCAGAAGGATTCTGAAAATCTTGCATTTTATCTTACTGACCTTCCACAGTTTATAAATTACAAAGATTTATAGCCAGTTGTGTACTTTTATAAGGTATGAAATGCATTCAGTTCAAAATCTGCATAGATTTCAGCTTATAAATAAATTATATCAATTAAGTCTGCGATTAAGAATAAGTTTGAGATTAAGAAGATCACCATGCTTGGGAAGACTTTGTTTAAAGGCTATTACTAGTGCAATTCACTCTTTTCAGACTGCGCTGCAAGCGAGGCATTGCTGAGGCTAATACCTTCAAAAGCTCATCACCTCACACTTTGAAAGGTTAATGTCCCCCTCAGATCAGCCACCGCAGCTGTACACGTAATTGTTCCTTAACTCAGTTCTAGCAAAATAATCTTAGTTTTTTAAAACCATGCAGTAGAGTATAAAGTAACACAGACCACTGAGACACCAGGTTAGGAAGAGACAATACACACAGTTATGCTGGCTGATCCAAGGGGTCAGTAAACTCCTGGAGAACAGACAGACAAGTAAGAATGAGTGACAAACTCAATCTCCTGCTCAGTTGCAAGTTTCATATCTGTCTACAGCCTTTAAAAGTGCACTAAGCCCCCACTTGTTTCTCTCTTAGAACACCTGCGCATAGTTTAAACATCAGAAGTACATCTTTCTTTATTTCATCTTCATATTACTGACTAGCCGTGCTTAAATATACCTAAAAACCTTACAGTTTTTAGTTTGACACCATCTTTGATTAATCGCCAACTGCTTAAAGGAAGCAAACTTGAGACTCCATCAAACTAAAGATAAACTGCCACTCACCATATTTCTAGATGTTAATAAAGACTCAAAGAACAAACAGTCAGAAGGATAGGAAAAAGAAAAAAAAAAAAATCAGTCTATTGTAGATAAAATAGAAGCTAGAAGAAACACAAATGAAATGCATTTCTAACCCATGAAACACAGAATGGATGTATTCGTTCTGCAAGTTTAACTCACAGCACATGTTGCAAATACTACAGCCTGTACGACTTAGCAGTTCACATGACTTGGCATTCCTGCACAGAGCAAACAAACATGCCTGCACACAGATGTAACAGCCAAAAGCAGCAGTGAAGGGTTTTTGGCTGTAGTTAAGCTTTTCCTTAACTGTCTCTTTTTGTGTCTTGGCAGTTTTATTTCCACTGTGGTAAGGCAGGTGGTTAACACCAATGTTCTCAAATCAGACTCAGATTACACTGACTGAAAAGACTGGCCATATCTTAATTTGAGGGTTTACAATAAGAAGATTAAAAAGAACCAGCAGCATCTTTGTTTTTAAGCAATGTACTCACTACATAGCATTTACCACATCAAAGAAAACATAGCTTTATAATGAAAGCCCATCTCCCAAACATTTATTGTTTCTAACAGAATTATTATTCCTCCAGAAACCTCCCATTTTCTTCTCCATACACCCTTACAGTACACCTATTCTGGCCAAGACAAAAGCAGAGATTTACCACGCTTCCTCTGCTAACAGCATTTTTCCAATGAGCAACAAAGACTGGGAACAGCTGGAGCTTCAGAAGAGGATTGCCTCGTTACCAACGGCAGTAAACAGAATGGATCAAGCAGAGGAAAAAGCAAAGTTCTCCATCTTAAAAAAAAGTTACTAGGTTTAAAAATCACAGCCTGAAATCGAAGACTCTGCTGCTGGTATGTACATTTGTGTACATTATTATATAACAACAACAATGTAATAACAGGAGTCCTATATGATTTTACAGAATTTTGTTCCTTTAAGTAATGTTAGCCTAATTCAAGAAACATGATGAGGTCAATTGGGTTATGTGAAAGAACTACCCAGATGTAATTAGAAACCATGACTTCTACCATTTTCAGCAAGGCACTTCTTCAAACATATAATGAAATATTCATGGCCATATTGTGACAGAAGAGCCTACAACTAACTTAAAAGAATCAAGAGGAATTGCATAACAGCCTGTCAATTAAAAAATAAAAAAAATCCAATAAAAAGGTGTAGTTGGCAAGACAAACTTTCACTCCCAAATTATTTTTTCCTCTAGTCTTGTCTCTCATTGTTAGAGACTAGCAGAAAATACTAATTTTTACAGAAATGTAACTGTGCAATAAATATAGCGTGAAGAAATTTTTTTCAATTATCAGACAAAAGGTTTCATATGTAGGAGATAATTAGTTAAACAAAAGTTTAAATTAAAAAAAGTTTTAAAATGCAAGGGAAATAGAACATTCAAAATTAGATCCAAACCATGACCTAACAACTGAAAGTACAGAAATGCAGAAATAATGCATAATGTATGTCAGACAGTAAACTGATCGGTAAGCGGGAGGTACCCTAGCGTAATCCACCATTGTATAATATGGCAATGAAAAAGACAGCATTCAATGCCAGGATACATCATGACGGGTATTTCCAGAAGACACAAGGAAACATTTTAAGCAGTCTTTAATTGTAAGTGTTTCGGCAAGCTTTATCAAGAATATTATGCACCATTCTAGATAATCCAGATTTAGAAAACATCAAATAGGTGCATGTAAAAAGGACTTCCTGTATCTGGGGAAGAGATCAGGACACATCAAGTACTCTGTCATTTGCAACAAGCTAGGGCACATCTTTTTTGTAGAACGTAGCACAAGGCAGAGAAACTTGAGCTAAAGCAAGCCAAACTAGTGTCTGAACCAGACTGACTGAAGATGGAACACTATGAGACATTTGATAGCCCAGGCACATCATCATGCAGACATGACTATACTGCTTTTGGCTGAAAACTAATGCCTCTGACTTGCATTGTGCTACACAGGTGTATGAGCTGGACCTCATATTCAATCCACTGCACAGCGTAGACATGCATTAACATGAAGCTTATTCAACCCTTTATTTTGTAGGGTGTAGGACTGCTCTGTTTAAAAACAAACCAACCCACCAGTAATACAAATACCAGAGAATGGAAAGTTGCCTTCGTCAAACAACAGGAATGGCAGGAGACCAACAGATACCAGATTGCCACTAGTTAATGCAAGTCAGAACTTAAAACAGCGTTCCCACAATTTCTTTATTTCTAACACAATTTGGTAGGTACAGGAAAAAGGAAGAAAAAAACAAACAAACAAACATAAAAAAACAGATGCAGATTAATCAGTCTGTGAGTTAATTTAGATAATGTGGTGAAAATTAGAAGACATGATTGAGTCAATACCTGCTGGCAGACACCAGCCTATTGTCTGCAAAAATTAGAAACAAAAGTTAATTCATATATTTACTAGTATTTCATAACACTGTTCATGCAAAGAATTCATGGCTGTTTGTAACATTGATAAATATTTTGGATTCTACTATCCCTCTGAAGCCATGAAATTTCTTCAGTTGTGCAAACACCTACTTGTGAACTTCAAAACTTCTGAATCAAGAATATTCAAAAGAAGTCTTTGATCTGTAGCATACTAGAAGATAATCTGTTATGAGTTTGCCATGCTAAGCTACTATGCAAACTAGGATTTAACTGTACTTTTTTTTTTTTTTCTTAAAACTGCCAGTAAGCGAGAGCTAACAAGCATTGCTGTAGAGCAGAGGTCAGCAAATTCTTAAAACTTCAAGTCACATTTTAGTTTGCTGAAAAAAATACATTACATTGTGTAATACTTAAAAACTGTTTAGATTCTGAAAAAAATTGCTTTACATCCACAATAGTCTACTTACACACAAAGCTCTAATTGGGCAATGCATGCTTCTTGGACCACAAGAGTTCAACATCTGTCCAGTTGGATGTCTCAGACAAACAATGATGTCTTCCTCAGCTAGGAAATAACTTTTTTTTTTTTCAATTATTTTTAACATACATGGGTTATCTAGTAAAAACTCACCAAGTGCTAATCATCTTCCATCTGTGGTCTCTTCAATCCAGCAAAGGAATCTGACCTGAATTCCTGCCTCCATCAATCTGGTTCCAGCAATGGTACTGCAATCTCCTCCTTCCTCCCCTCTAACCACATGAATGACAAGGGTATCACAAGTTGGGTATTTTCTTCTTGCTGGCAAAGTAGGGCCTCAACTCTTATACATAATTTCATTAAGAATATACCTTCTTCCGATATGATCCTAAGTCCAGAATGTCAGGAATCCCAGCTTCCTCTGGAATCACTATATTATCCCAAAAGTATAAAACCCATTTTGTTGCAGTTCAACCCATACAGCCAGGATGCCTGATCTGCTGAGAGAAGGAGTTTTAAAAGCTTCAGATGATCAAACTAAATCTAGAGAAAGGAAGAAATCCCTGCTTCATCCATAAAAGGACAACTAGCAATACCCAAAATCTTGCCCCAAACTAATCTGAGGAAGACTTTGGTGTATAAGCCTTACACTTTTCCAGAGAAGAATCAGAGAGACATAGAAAAGCCTAGACTGGAAGGGGTTTCAGGCAATCATCTAGTCCAACCTTCTGCTGAAGGCAAGGCCTTAGATTAGATGATCCAGGGTCATCCCAACTGAGTCTTGAATACTTCCAGCAAGGGAGATTCCACCCCTCCTCTAGGCAAACTACGCCAGTGTTTAATTGTTCTCACAAAGAAGAATCACCTTTCCTGGCTGACCAGGGATGACGGTGAAGGCTCGTGAATGCTATTGGATGGTAGCACACAGTGCTTATAGAGCCCCTTCAAGCCCCAAAGCACATAAGCACAATCCTTGACATGCATGGGTTTTCTTATGAGTGCATTTGTCAGGAGTGGGGGGACAAGAGGATAGATTCGCTAAGCTCTTACTTATGCTAGAAATAAATATTGTGTTAAATGAAACATTAATATATTTTTAACCAATCCAACAGAAGTACCAGACTTGGGCTTAGAACAGCTGACAAGAACAATCACACTAGAATATATTTGGCTAAGAGGCACTTGCTCATTAGCACTTCTGCAAGAAGAGTAACGTATAGTGGCATTTGCCAGGGAGATACACATTTTCAATATTTTGCGCCAGCCTTACCTTTAATCAAACTAAAAGGTTTTGGCAGGCAGCTAAAAGATGCCATTTGCAAACACAGGTGATATTTAGCATCTTTATTAAGACCCCAGCTCCTGGAATCATGTAAGACTTAAGAATGCCTGCTTTCATCTTAAAAAATGTTCCTAATATTCATAGTTCAAGAGATTAAAAATAGGCCCTGAAGAGCTCAGGAAACAGATATAAATATCTGGGTATAAATACAAAGTAAGCACTGTGCTGGTTTTGGCTGGGATAAAGTTAATGTTCTTCACAGTAGCAAGTATGGGGCTATGTTTTAGATTTGTGCTTAAAACAGTGTTAATAACACAGGGATCTGCTTGTTATTGCTGAGCAGTGCTTACACAGAGTCAAGGCCTTTTCTGCTTCTCAGCCCACCCCACCAGTGAGCAGGCTGGGGGGGCACAAGAAGTTGGGAGGGGACACAGCCAGGACAGCTGACCCCAACCGACCCAAGGGATATCCCAGACCATAGGACGTCATGCTCAACATATAAAGCTGGGGGAAGAAGGAGGAAGGGGGGGGATGTTCGGAGCGATGGCGTTTGTCTTCCCAAGTAACCATCACGCATGATGGAGCCCTGCTTTCCTGGAGATGGCTGAACACTGGCCTGCCGATGGGAAGTGGGGAATGAATTCCTTGTTTTGCTTTGCTTGCATGCGTGGCTTTTGCTTTTCCTATTAAACTGTCTTTATCTCAGCCCATGAGTTTTCTCACTTTTACTCATCCTATTCTCTCCCACATCCCACAGTGGGGGGAGTGAACGAGTGGCTGTGTGGTGCTTAATTGCCGGCTAGGGTTAAACTATGACAGACCCCAGTAAATCTAGAAATTGTTAAGCAATTCTACATAAGTATTATAGATTACAGGCATTCTCCTATACTGCACAACGAATTATAATAAGGTCCACAATTACGCTATTTTAAAAATAATCTTTTTTTGCATTTTACTCAGAAGATTTTCATAACTCTTAAACATTAACCATTTCCTTTGTGTGTTCTTTTAACTTCCTCCCCAACAAAAATTCAAAATTTTACCTTGTAGAGACTGTAGCTCAACATGAATTTAAATAAAACAAGTGCAATTCTTTGGCTTCACTGTTTCTCAACTGCCCCATCCATCTATTCCCCATTTCCATTCCTCTAATTTAATACATATCCTCTTAAAAATAAGCAAGCCATCTAAACTGCAGACATAAGCAGTGCAAAAACTTCCAGTCAAGCAAATTCCATGAACAAGCAAAGGCTATTTGATGGTTTTCTCACAAAGCTGTCATAGTCCTTCACAATGAAGAACAGGCACGTAAAACTAACTAGTTGAGCCAAGCACAGTAAAGTCTTGAAGAAGAATTAGAGCAAGACAATTACAGATGCCTGCACCAGCATTTCTAACTTGACTGTAACTTGGCTTGAAGTTTTGCTATAGCATGACTGACAGTAATGGAGTTCTTCAGTAACAGTGGTTTGATTGAAAAAAAACAAAACAGTTTTTTTAAAGCTTAAATATTTACTTACAAATATTTTAGCTCATACTCAGAAAAGCACAATAAACAATGAAGATTTCAACAAACATCTCTCTTACAGAGGTCTCTACCTTTCTTTGAACACATGCGAAAAAAAAAAATTCTATATGCCAAGCATTCACCTTCTATGTTTGTCAAATTTACAAAGTTCCATACTTGTACTATATTATATAAGCAAACTGAGACAGAAAAGATGAGCACTTTGTGTACTAATGCAATAAGATGCTAAAATTCAGGCTTGCCTTTAAGGCTGCTGATTTACCATACCTTCTTATAGCCACTCTTCACAACACAGAACTAAAGAGGAAACCAATGCAAAAGCTGACCAAAAGCTATGCTTAATAAGCATTCTAAATTTACTACAAAAGACAGTTTTAAACAACACTAGACTGGAGAGCAGAGCTGCCATTTGGAGAGCTCTTGACAGGCTGGAGAAATATGCTGACAGAAACCTCATGACATTCAACAAAGAATAAGCCCATACAGCAGTAAAGGTTGGAGGCCAACTGGCTAGAAAACAGCTTTGTACAAAGGGACCTATGGGTCCTGGTAAAGAAGTTGAACACAATTTATTTATTACACAGTTTTCATTCTGTATCTTGACATCTCCACTACATTACAAGAGGCAAATGCAGAAAACAAACAACTAAAGACAGAATCTACACCAAGAGATTATTACACACCTTTAAGTTTTCTAGAACAAGCAGTACCAGGAAAGCAGGGGAAAGCAACAGATAGCCCTTGTCTCAAAATCACAAACTAGCACATCAAAATAACTAATAAGGACTGACATGATCTTGCAGAAAAGCACAAGCTGACAAAAACAATTACAGAAGCCTCAACATACTTTGCCGACTAGAAGTTCCTTGTCCCCATCACCTCGAAACAGGACTGACAAAAATCAGTTTCAACAAGGTTCAGCTTCTGTGTTTTCCCAAAAGACCCTCCTCACACACAGATCTCCTTTGGTACTTCGGCTGCACTATCCAGAAGGCTAGCACATTTCTGTTATTTTCAAGAAGCTGAGTGTTCCCCTTCAGAATAAAGATGAAGCTTTAACAAAGACAGAAACACAAAAGTAAAATTACACTATTGATGCTCATTGCCTATCTGAGAGAGGTACAAACATTGAGCTCTGTGAAGTATGAAGATTTAGAAGTTATTTCTACTTTTAAAATATGTTATCTTCCTCTAAAACAGGCTTGGATAAGAATTTTTTAAATTACATTTTATTTCAGTATTGCTGTTCTCCTAATATCTCAGAAATACTCATGAACCCTAGATATAACCAGACACCATTGTATTCTACAGATTCATCCAAGAAATTTTCTTGGCTTAAACCTGCATTCTTTAAAACATACTTTTAGTCATTGATTTTTATACTCTTCCTGACTGCCATTTCTGAAGATAGATTTTGTCTAAATTTGATTATCTTGTTTACTTCTGTAATTTTATTCAATTCTTGCTGAACTATTTTTGTGATATTGAAAATTCTAGCCCCTCATCAAAATAGAGACACCTAAAATGACAGTCATCTTGCATTAATTACAATTTGATATTTCCAGTGAGGAAGAAATGCAGAGAATAGAGTGCGTGACAGGCAGATCTTTAGGAAATCCATCAGTCCTATAAAAAATTTTTACTTTTATATTAGACAGTAGTCTACTATTTAGAAATCCTCACAACTGATACACTGGACCTTACATGCGTAATTATCTCTCACTGATTACATGCCATAATCACCACCACATTCTACCCATATAGCTTCTTTCTGGAGATAAGAGAGTTACTGTTACTAACTGCTCCCCTCCCAAAACCACAAAAATGTACACACTTTGTCAAATACAACTCTTAGGGCTTAACATATATGTGGGTAAGGTTTGTTATAAAAAACCAAGAACAAAACATCCCCAACAAACAACAAAACAAAACAACAAAAACCAACTCTCAATTCCTATGCTTTGTTGGATTTCATTACGAAATAGAAGTAGGACAACATCCAAATTCACCACCTCAAGTTAGAAATACGAGTTTGGTTTGCCGTCTGTGGAAACTACATTGCAGCTAGTCAATACCACAAAGATCAATAAACTTAGTAACAGGCTTCCTTCCTAGACCTTTGCAAATAACACCATATTAGCATAAAAAGCAGACAGCAGAAGACTGCAGATTAGCTGCAGCTTTCAACTTGACTACATACACTTGAAGAACAATAAACAATTCATCTCACTTACTCAAATGAACCATTTCAATTTGCTCACCAGAAACTATATATGGTCAGGTAACCTTTCTGCTTTCTGGGATTCATAGAAGCGTGCCTCCTGTAATTCAGTTTAAGCCACAAATACTTTCAGAACATTCTCCAGCAGCACAATCCCATTCTCTACCTTGGCAATAAATGTCTTCTGTTGAACTGTAGAAAAGGCATGCCATCTTGCAGGAAGGGCTTCCATTGCATACATCTTTACAATTAAGCTGGTCTTTCTCGAAGCTGTTAAGCAACACATTTTGTTAAATGTCATACCAAATGCATTCCATGAGATGGAATGTACGTGGTGTCCCTGCAGAAACCACATCCTCCCACCACAGCTGGAGATTTCAATGTTTCTTTGTATTTCTTGTTTGGAAAAAAGAACAAGAATATAAAATTTTTTGCAAAAGTAACTCTCCATGCACCAAAACAATGGCCTGGTATTTGCAAAGTTCTTGAAAAGAAAATTTACTCACTTTCCCTATCTCAAAGGGTAGCAAAACAAACTAAGTGCCAAGCACCATCACATCTCCCCAGGAAAGTCTATGTATGATAAATATGTATCAGAATATATCAGTGGTCTAGCCTGGGTGTCTGCATACCCTTATATAACACTCAGACTCCATAAATGGTACTTTAAAGCCTAAACTATGTTAAAAGCATGCATATCTGTATTCAAAGATATTCATTGCCTATAAACATTTGTAAAGTGCCCATTTTTTAAAACAAAAGCTTAATGCTCTTCCAATAAAGCTTAAATATAGATATTGTTTAGCAAATTGTTAATTTTTCCTATCTCTGTCAAAGGATTTTTGGCATAGTAACTTCATTTCAAAGTTCACATGAAGTCCAAGGTAAGCTTTCACAGGCAAATCTATTCAATTTTAATTACACATTGTTTTTATTTAACTGGAGATGTTTTAGTTCTGCTCAGTGATATGACAGGCGTAAAAAGCAAAGGTTAGGTAAGAGGTATTTAAGAAAATTAATGTAAAAAAAAAGAGGAAAATAAAATTAATTACTTCAGATGGGAAGTGTATAAAACGAACTCTTTAAGGACAACTGCCAAATTTCAAGGAATATCTAGTCTCTTGGGAGGTCTAAATCTCTCAAACATGCTCTACTTAATTCTCATCTGCTGTGCAGTTTCCCTGAATGTATAATTTTCTAAAGAGCTTAAGTCCAACTAAGATCCCATTACTACTGAAAGGAACAGTCCCACCTCCTGCCTTCCCAATGTTTTCTCTGCACCAGTGCTCGTGACTGTGCAGCCATGCAGCAAAGTGAAGGGCAAGTTATTCAGTCGAAGTCAGCCTCCCACAGGATGCATTTTTCAGCTAGATCAAAGAAGTGAGCTGAAGCATCCGGCTGCTAAACAAGCGTTCCAAGACTGGTCAGGAAAGATACAGTGGAAATGTTATCATCCCTTTCACTGACAGCTCACTTTTAGATTAATTTAAGCCTCTCATGAAACTTATTAGCTAGTCAGTTTGTGTTCTTCTCATCCACAGCAATCAGGATAAGACTTCACACCTTTTTCTCCTAAGGAAAGTGAAGAAGTTGAATTAATTGGCCTCTAACTCAGCCATGCAGTAATCCAAAGCTCACCAAAATCAGCAAGCTTCAGATTAGACCTTTAATGACCTAGAGTTCTGAAAGCACATAATTTACTTTTCTTGTCCTTTATTTCTACAGAAATGCTCAGAAACAGGTGCATGCTAATTCCTTTGACTCTTCCACTCCCACACACTGGATATAAGTAGCCCACTGACTGGTGGCAACAGCTACTTCAACCAAGAACATAATACCCCCCTAATAAAAACAGTAACCTAAGAAAGAAATTCCTTCCAAGTTTTAAGCAACAAGAAACTTTTCAGGGCACCACTTAAAACTTCTCAGAATACACAATGCATAGGCCTATGATGGTGTGAGGGGAGTGGACTTGGAAATAGTACCAAACAGAAGACAAAAGTACACAACTACCCAAGGTCTGCTGTTTTCAAAAGTCTTGGTTCTTCTCCCTGTACATTTTATAACCTGTAAAAGGTAAACAAAGACACCTATTGCAGTGAAGGAAAAAGTGGAGAAGAGTTTTTTAATAAAACAACTTTCAAAACAGATACTGCAGTACCCTTAATGCTTTATTCATGGATTTGTGAACTTTAATCACTCTAGTTCTTTGTCTTTCACTTAGATACTCTTGCTGACAGTTGTTAGCTGTTTGGAATTTGAAAGCTCACAACAGCTATTGTCACAAATGAGAAGCAAAACAAGGGACTTTGTTGAACAGCTTAATTGTATACAGGCAGAATACATTTTAGAGTCAAACTGAGCACTGAAAAACAGCAAGGTATCTGAATCTGTGTTCAGACTCTATTTAGAATCAAAACTTTGATTAATCCCAGAGAGTATCTCAACTAAATAAGAAAAACCCAGGAAATGTTACAACACAGAAGCAACTATCCACTTTGAAATTATAACATGGATTTTAAAAACGACAACACTACTGTTTTCTTTTATAAATTCTTGTTATTTCATCAGTCCCAGACTAGTAGAAAGCTGAAAACACTGTCTAACCAAGTTCTCCTCTTTAGACCCAAATCGACAATCCCAGAAATTGACAGGTAGGTATTAATTTTAGGATCTTTACTGAAAGCATTTAAGAAAAGTTCTTTACCCAGAACAGCTACAGAGGTAAGCGACTTTTCTAGTACTGTACCAAAAGACCTACCCATCAACCAGATTCCACCTGCATAACAAGTTGGTAGAAAGCAACTGCACAGTAAGTTTCCACATAAGACATGGCGTGGGATTTATTCTTGTATCTCTAAACATCAATAGCTGTGCTAGTCATTGCATTGCAGTCCACTGCATTTCACAGTGGAAAGAAAGGCAATTTTGGCAAACAGTTCATCTGACCTTTTTTAGATGTCAACTTTAAGATAGATGAAGTTGCCCAAGAAATACCTTTCTTCTGCTACCTATAAATGAACCTGAAAGTGACTTTCTCAGGTGTCATCTGTTACAGATATCTACAGCTGGACAAAAATTAAATCTGTGTATGATTTCTAGCTAATAGCTTCAAGACCATAACAAGTACACAAGATATGCATTAAAGTACCAAAGAAAAGCCATGGGTGAGCATATCACATCACAGATTTTGTTGAGCTTGCTAACTGGGCAATCATAGAATAACCCGAGTACCTGCAAGACCAGGGACGGTTTGACAGACAGCATAGCTTTCAGAATAGAGACATTTTGCTTTACACACTTACCCTTTTGGCAGCTGAGATCTCATGGTCCTATCAGGATACACTGCTTCTGGACACCCTTAGCACAATCTCTCTCTCCCCTCTTATGGGGTAAGAAACCCCGTAAGAATACTAAGAACATGTTTTCAGCATTCTTGGTAAAGACATCTCTACAAAGTACCCACTGTAAAATTGTAGAGCAGTCCTAGAACACAATTTTAGTGGATAACATTGCATAAGGAATGAAAGATGCTAAAAGGCAGAACCAAAATGATACTTCCACTAAACTAACATTAAACAATTAAGAAGCACGGTTAAAAGTGATCCTACCTCATTCTTCAGGAACACTTTGCTTCTTTATGTTAAACAAACTGCAGTACAATTAAAAAGCATTTAAAAGTTAAGACACCTGTGTTTATGAACTCTAGTGTAAAAATATGTCTCTAAATGTAAAACTTGGTAATGTATAGGACAAAAAAATAAATTTGGGATTAATCTTTTATATATGTACATATGTATACCTGTATTTATATACATATTATATATATTTATGTATATAAGTATTCTGCCAATTCTTCTGTTTATTCTCAGACTGTACTGAAAAGATTTATAAGCTAAAATATTAATTACTGCAGTAATTTATTAAATCAATAGCTAAAGCAATAGCTATTGTTCTTCAGCCAGTATCAGCATACTGTTGAATACCCTCAAATCACACAGTATTTATTCTGATACACATAAAACTATGCAACATTCACTGAATACCTGGAACTTTCTCTCTCATAAAACTTGCATATATAGTACAAAAAAATTAAAATTAAATATATATATTCAATGCTGTTCAGGAAGTGCTATGGCAGCATATTTTGCAACAAAAAATATGATGGGGAAGAGGTTTATAGAAATAGGGATACAGCTATACTGAAGAGAATAACTTTTAGATTACAGCTTTCAGGATCAGATTATGTTAGGAATATCCAAGAACATAAAGGAAGTGGATACCATTAGAACTAATCTATGCCAAATCTGAAAACTCATTTAAATGGTTAAATTGGCATCACAAGAAAGTCTAGCCAAGGAGCATTTATCCTTTTTCTAAGGCAGGACTGCAGTTTGTGCTAGATCAGCAGGGAGTACAGTAGTCATGTATAGCAGGACTGCAATTTGGAAAGGATTTACAAAAGGAAGGCATTAGACATTGTGTAACTTCCAAATACACATGGGGGGGAGAGTACACTGAATTATAATTTGACTATTTGATTCTATCTGTAACAAAGTCACCTAGAATATTTAAATGAGCTGGTCCAAACTTCAAAGTTTAAATAAAAAAAAAAAAAGCATTTAGTCACCACACTGAAGGAAAAAATGAGTAAACATAACTAGTTTGGAATGACATTGTTTAAAACATTATTAATCAAAAAAATTGGGGGTAAGAGGGAGAAGAGGAATCCGAAGGTAGTAAGAGAGAGGGGAAAAACAACATGAAACAAATAGATAATAACAAATACTCTGCCTGATAAATAAATCTTACCCTATATACCTCCCACTTTCACTTTATTTTTCCAACAAAGATGCATAGAAAAATATAACAAGCATGAAAAAAAATGCCCAAAACTTAGTTAAAAAATAGAACAACATTGTTTCAAAGACAATTCCCCAAATATCTTTCTGTCCCTTATTCCACTTATTGCGGACCTTTACAAAAATCCAGAACTACACAGGCAGCCACAGGCTTTGCTACAATTTCCACATAGCCTGAAAGCTTAACTCTTTATCAAAGTGTTCGGCTGTGTTCAAGTATGATATTTTCTATATAGACAGAAATTATGTTTCCTTTATAAAAATATCCTGTTTTAAAATGCAGAACTGTGACAGCCAAGCTTTCCCAGTTTTAATATATTCCCTAGCATACTTGAGAAAAGTTAAACTGCAGGAGAAATGCATGTCCAGAATGTAACAACATATAAAAATGATCCTGTAACAAGGCCAGGTTTTATGAGAGTATAACTACACTAATTTTCAAGACATTTATGTTTTTCTGTAGACTCTTTTGAGTGACCCATTATTTAGCATTCCTCATTTCCCATCCATTAAAATTTCACTTGTGAATACTTCTCACAACCATCAGCACACTCAGCTTACTTGAAAGGCTATTGTTAAAAGCTCATATAAAAGGAAAATAGAGAGAGAGAGACACTGTGGGTTTACCTCAGAGAACAAAAACAGTTTCTGGAAAAAGTCAAGCCGTGAGATTTAAAGATGACAGAATAAAGCCTTTAATTATAATTCAGCATATCATCTAAGGATGCTAATTTATTAGTGTGCAAGTAAACATTTGGTTCTTTAAAGTCTTCCTCTACTTCCCACACAATTTTTCCCTCCTATCTTTACATGCATTTGCTAATACTCACTATTTATGGGTAATTTGATAGAAAACCCATCACGATGGATGACGCACATTCTGGCAAAACTTCATATGCAGGGACGACTCACTGGAGGGAAGGGTGCTGAGATCTCAAAAGTATAGTTTGAAATTCAGTACCTTAGTTACAAGCAAGATACGAGGTTCTCAAGCTGCCAACTTTGACTTTTAGTTAAAGAGATGAGCACTTCAGCCATCATTTTAGGAGAGCAACAGGCATATCCATAGCTACAGAATCAAAAGTAAGAAATGGTATAAAACATCCTACTCCTTTACATTGTAGCATTTTCCTGTGTGTTTCCTTCTAAATGTAGTCCCAGTCTGATACCTTTTCTGTCTTTGCTACATTCTCAGCTTTCTTGTCCTGGCGAGCTACTCAATGCTGGCCACTGAGGTCCAGCACTTCCCAACACAGATCAGACCACTGTTTACACATTCCTACATTTCTTCTGCGTGGCTGCTGAATACAGTATCTCCACTACTTTTTCAGCTGATTACAACTCAGATAACTGAATGGAACTTATGAGGCACACATAATGAGAGTTAATTATATTCACATGATGCAACTGAATTTATGGTCACACAAAATCTCAGCTACTGTAACAATTACACAGACATAGCAAATCCTCATGCACAAAGCAACAAGCATACCACAATGACATTAAGAGGTAAGACAGGGCAAACATGCACATCAGTATTACCGTAAGTAATCTAAACCATGGCAAGATGGTTTACCTAAGTCTTCTACATAAAATTAAATGCAAGTATACAAAACCAAGGTACCATTTTTCTACAAAGTTTTAGACTAGGATCTAATTACCTAAGAAACATATATGGTTATTACATTCTTCAGAAATAAACAGCAATAACTATTTTCTTATCTTGAGTAGTTCAGCTACATAAATTTGATCTTTTTAAGTATAGAGAGAAGCCCAACTCTAGTAAAATTCAAAAGTGGGAACACACAATCTATCACCTAATTTCATTATTTAGCTTAGAAACAAAAGGCCTAAACAAATGCCTCAAAATGGATGATAAGTTTGAACATTAACAGTTAAAGAAATTTCATTTTCTAAAAAGGTACTCTCAAGGTCACCGGCTGAATCATCACCAAAATACTGTCTATATTCATTAACCAATCCAGACATCAACTGTTATATTTCAAGATATCCCCTCCCATAATAACCATGAGGGAAACAGGCCAGTAAACACAACTGCCCACATCTGTAACAGTGTATATAGCTAGTGTATAGACAGTAGTGTCACCTTATTTTGTGCCAAATATAATAAACAGTGTGGAGGTAAGTAGAAAAAAAACCTAAATACATGTGCTAAGTTAATAGGAAAAACAACTTTTATTCACTTTAACAACTTAATTATTCTCCTATTTATTAAATATTTGTTAGGAGACACTTTATAAACAAGCAAAGCTTTGATATATATGGTGTTATTAAATGTTCTGGTTTTGTTCCATTACTTTAAGTGCAGAAATTGCAAGCCATTCATATATTTAAGGAATACACGCAAAGATATTTAGTTCCAGTCAAACAGATACTTTCTCCAGGTTAAATACAACTGTTCTCCCTTTCTTCCTTCTTTCCAAAAACCTGGAATGTCACACACAGAGGATTTTACAAAAGTGTGATGCCTACGGTGAGGTACTGTACTCTCTACACCAAATAATTTTGTCTGCAATAGAATGGCAGCACATGACGTATTCAAAAGCTCTGCAAGTAAGAACATGTGCATCATGGCCAAATTAACATTCCCAGGATTTGGCCCTGGCTTTAAACCACAAAGCAGACATGCTCTAGTTATATCCTGTAATGCTATATTGTTTGTTTTGATCACTACCATATTTTTTCCACATCAAGTAATACAGTAATCAAAGTGGGGACTCATGTTTATTCATTTATAGACCAGTATACAGCTGAGTAATCTCCTAACAATTTCTTGGAAAAGCTCATGTCCAAACATTATATGTTTAGGAACAGTCACTCACATTCTGTACACATCCCTCCACTAATTTTTTCCCCTCTCCTGTTATGAATTGCAAAAAGTAAAAATTTCTTGGGCAGCACATAAACACACCATTCACTGTTCTAATAGTTCAAAAACATAAAAAACATGTATAATTTAAAATGTTTAAAACAAGTGTTTTTCTAAAGAAGTTACAGTGTTAAATTAGAAAACTATTATGAAAAATATCCAGCCTATGAAGTACAGTCTAGTCAATGATCAATCATCTTAGCTGAAGATATTATTTTCCAAAGCCATTCTGAAGGCACCTGAAGTTATTCTGAAGTTAAACATCATGAAAAGTGCCATTTACATTACACATGCGAACAAAAGCAATCGCCTTGTCTCAATAAGGCTGGCTGCAAATACTTTACACTACAACAGGCCCTTTATTGTACTATCCAAGAGCTTTACCAATTTGAAGTAAATGAAGTTTTAATGGAACTTCCCTGGAATCTACTGCTTGGTTTGTTGGACAGGTCTCCACTGGAAATATTTACTGTACTAGCAGCATCTTTGTTAAACCTTACCATCCAAAACATGTTTTCTGACAAGACATTTAATGCTTATTTTCCACAAATGCTTATTTTCCACAAATCCAGCAGGATTTTTTCCTCACGTTGTTTTTTCCTCACAAGTTCTCTAGTTCCATGCTGATGCAAACGTTAAGTTCTGTCATTTCTACACATGCATGTGTGGGAAGAGGGAGGGTATGTTTGTTTTTAAATACAGCTAGCACAACTTGTCATACTTCCCAGACTCTAGATTTAGAGCAGAAAGTTTTCTGAAAAGTGTTTTATTGGCAGGATGAGTTCCAAGTCATGTATGTATCTGCAGGCAAGTGCATCTGTTGCATAGGTGTATATCTTTGAACTTCTACCAGCTTCCCCTGCAGTTTAACACCAATTTCTAGCAGAATTTCTAGAGGAAAACAACAGAGATTCCATGAGCAATCCAAGCCAAGCCTCAATTAAGACTTTCAAAACAATAATTACTTGGTGCCAATTACGACAGCACTTCTTATATGAACACGCTTTAAGAATCCAAGAAGGCCTAGACAAAGACTGCAAATACTTAGCCTTTATACATTCAACAGAGTCTCTCTAAAAGCATGTATAAACCCAAATCTCCAGCAGCTTTCTACATTTTCGATTGTAACCCCTAAAACTGTGAAAAGAATAGAGCTTTAGTTTGGAACTAGTTATTTTTGCATTTCTATGCAAAAACAAGCTAAAAATGTTTAAAAATAGAATTAGATGAACTGTTTTTACTTGCTATCCTAGTGTTAATAAATTCTTTCTAACAACTAAAAAACTGTTCCTTAAGGGTAAACAATAGGAATTACCAGCACATGCACTTTCTCATTGCAAAAAGATTAAAATTCTGTAACAGCCTCAGAAGGAAGTTGTCAGAAGATGCAGGAACACTGCAGAATACAGTTAAAAAAAAAGTTAAGGTTATCCTTTTTGTCAGCGTGTATTCAGTTTACTACTTCCCCTTTCAAAGCACATGCATTACAACAATGTTTTCATAAACTTTTTTTTGCTTTGTTTTTAAAAAAGCCAATAAAGTAGATTTTCTTTTAAAGGGAAAAAAAAAAACCACGCAACAACAAAACAACCACCAAACCAAGCAATGAAGTAATCTGATTATTGGCAAGCAAGCCACAAAAACAGGCACATCACATACAAAAGCACATAAATTTCAGGAAAAAATTTACAGCACAAATAAAAAAATTCCCAATATAAAGCTACATCAGCAGAAGAATTAATGTTTTTCATAATGAACCATGCCAAATCTAACTGAATAGCATTATTAAAAATAAGCATTCTCATTATTTAACTGATGTACAAAAATTATTAGTGCCACGATACCCTTCCACATGAAGTATTCAGAAGGTTTCAACCATCCTTTGAATAATCCTGCAGAGATGCTGCAGAACCAAATGACAAAAACACAGTTGTCTCTTTTCCCAATGCAGAGCATACCATGACTTTTAAATGAGCAATTTCAGTACAATTTTGATTTATGAATTGCAGTATTTTACAATGTTAACAAAACAGCAAAAAAATGCTAGTAACTAAAGTGAATAAAGCTAACGGTATTTCCATAACTTAAGTTTTTATGGACAGACACCTGATATTATCTTTGAAGATAATAATGCATAGGTTGGTTATTAAATAAGTTTTGTTTTTTTTTTTTTAAAGGTGAATTTGGTGGAGCAAAAAATACATTAAAACAATCTGGCCAAATTTTGCTGTAGATAGAATTTTTGTGTCAACTTTCCAAATTCTCAATGTTCTTTTTCTAGTGTTTGTTAATGTCTTCATCCTAAGTTTAGCCCACCAACCTGAGAGCATGAGCAATGGTTTGCAAGGTTTAAATTGCCACATTTTAAAAAACAAACAAACTAACTAACTAAATCCTACCACAATTATGTTTTGTGTTCAGTGCGATCGGAAAGCCCCTGAAGATTAGTTGAGCTAGCATAACAAACCGAACCTGCCAGAACAATTCATCTGGCTTATATGCTGTTCCTTGCAGCCATATTTCCTGAGGAATGCTCAAAACCAGATGTATTTCAACTTCAATAAACTCTTCTGGCATTCTGCTCCTGCAACAATCTTTTATGAGTAAAGAGTCCCCTTATCACATGACAGGTTTGGGAATCAAGATAAACAACTGAAGTGCATGAATGAATCCTCTCACCTGAGAAGAGCACACGCTGGAGGACGCCTCCGTGTTATTAAGAGGATATGCACTCACAAGCACACGCACGTCCCAAGCACATGATAAAGCAATCTCATGCAGATATCCTCATGCACAAGGAAGAAGCGACAGGCATAGGTCTTCCAGGGCTTACTGAAAGAAACTGTGGCTCATCCCACTACAAAGGGTGGGTGGGCATCTCAACTAAACGGCAAGTCAAACTTACTATGCACATTTTTTTCTCCCATTTACAGTATTACTCATCTTCAGTGATAAAATGCAAACTCTATTAAATGTTAGCATGACACTATCTTGCATTATTTAAAGTACTTCATGTTGCTGTATTTATAGTACATTTCCTCTAGTTTTATTAGTCTTGTATTCCATATAAGCAGAACTAAAGGATACACTGTTCTTATGATCACAGTCCAGACTGAACCACATTATTTTAAGTTACTCATCCTAAAAGGAAAACAGTTCTAGCACCATATTTTCTTCAATGACCAACTTAATTCCTTGTAATCAATACTAGGCAGATCATTTAAAGTAACTTCACCAGGCACAAAATTCTGAATCTAACACAATTCTACTTTGAATTCTCAGGCTTCATGTAATGACAAAAATCATTCAACAATGCCATGATAACTAGCAAAACAAACATCTCAAACTGTTCTTTTTTGGTTACGAAACTAAGGAGCTTGGAGAAAAAACGCATCATTTCAATTCTATTTTTCAAGATTAATTCATCCAAAGTGAGACACTTAAAAGCACATTTATTCCTTAATAGTTGCAGAGCTGGCACCAAAAATGCCCTCTTGTGGCACAGCAGAACCCTGCGGAGCCTGCCCTCGGTTCTTTCAACTTAAATTTTTAAAAGAAGAATGTATTACTCAGGGCTTATTTTGAAACTAAAATGAGATGGGAAAGTGCGCAATAAGCTAAACTAAAACTGCAGACATTGTTCAGAGTTTGAGTGAATATTTGCACCCAGTTTCTCTATGTGGTTCTTTCATTTTCCTTTTTTTGAGTGTTAGTGTAAGTAGTGAGAACATTTGGTCCCTCCTATAAATCTAAGCATAATCAAATTCCTGGGGAAAGTTGTTCTGGGAAAAGAACACTGTCGCTTTGGCAGATTCCTGAAAGGGAAATCTTCATGCTGTTTGAAATCTTTTATTAAAGAATATGTGTAAAAACAATTTCACTGGGAAAGTATCCATGCACTTCGACATCTCGAACAATAGGCGCCAACTTGCAAGGCTGCCTCACTCTCATTGTCACAGACTGCTAATTCTCAGAGGTGTACCACTGAACATAAGAGGAACAATCAACAGACAACTACAATCAACAGACAACTACCCAGCAGATTTGTTCTCCCATGGAGCAAAGCTAGCACACTACAAATTTTTCTGTTAATGGAAATGCGACTGTGACGGCTTTGATTCCCTTATTTGAAAGCAGCATCTTTCACACAGGTTTTATTTTTGCTGCTTTTTAAGTCTTAGTCTGCCAAAATGACATTAACATAGCGGTTCATTTGCAAGCAAACCAAAAAAACCCACTCGGAAA
The DNA here is from genome assembly GCF_964188355.1 of Buteo buteo. NCBI lineage: Eukaryota > Metazoa > Chordata > Aves > Accipitriformes > Accipitridae > Buteo > Buteo buteo. The sequence continues at coordinate 15,917,922 of NC_134186.1, read as the reverse complement.
GCCTTTCAACTGAAGCCAAACCTCAACAGGCGCTGAAATCCTGATGCCCAGTGAGAGTAGGGGAGTCTCCCAACTTGCATCTACAATACAGCACAGTTAAGAGCACATTCTTTAACACATCACTCTTGGTTGTGTTTTCCCAACCAATGGCAATTCGGACTGCTTGGAAGCCTGCCAGATTATTCATGAGGATAGTCACTAACAGCTTGTTTCCCTAGTCCTGCTCCTGTGTAAACAGTCTGCTGTGAAAGGTGTTCTTCTGTTTTTTCCAAACACAGCTCAAGTAGGAAACAATTGTTTGTAAGCACAGGAATACCATATTTCAGCTGCTAGTTAATCTGCAACAACCCAGAGCATGGTCATATTTCACTCACGTGCGCTCATTACAAGCACTTGGACAGAGCTGGCAGTGGCATATGCAGTACTGCGCAGTGCAACAGATGAGGAAATAGGTAAGTTTGAAAGTGTTAAGTCTGAGATTAAAAAAAAAAACACAACACATTTTGGTCAAACAGGAAAATATTCCACCAGTATTTTTACCTCAGTGCAATAATCAAAAACAAGAAAAAAAACCCCACACAACACTTTCACAACCTATTATAAACCCTCAATCAAGCCCAAAATTTCAGCTGGAATATTCAGACAACCTTAGAAAATAACAAAACATTTTAATGATTTGAGTATCTGAAACCTTCTCTTTTCAGACAGAAACCATCCGTGTTTGGTTTATACAAAGGCATTTTTAAAGTTTTCAATTGAAGTTTGAAGTTCCAAGAAAATTTTTTTAAATACTTGTTATAAAATCAATCTTTTAAAATAAAGTTATCATTTAATCCTTAGTGAAATCACTGTCCTTTCATCTGTATGAGCACAGATGTAAAGTTAAAAAAAAAAAAAATCCTTTTTGACAAGTGTCACTGAGCTTTTTCTCAAAACTTAGGTTTGTATGTAGCCGAGATGCAAGTCTTCCTGTGAAGAGTCAGATGCATGCGCTATGGGCTTATTTCTATCCCATATTTTTGTAGCAGTCTGGGCTCCTCAGATGACAAAACTTTACACAATGGTCATGGAAACACACACATCGCTGACACTGGTCATACAAGCAGATTGCTCAGGACAAAGCCCTGTTAGCCATGCCGCAAAGCTACTCAGTTCAGAAACCACACAGGATTATGACAAGATTGTTTACCAACCCAGCATGACAACATGGGAAATCAGTAGGATATGAGATAATTTTGATCATTTTGCTCATGCAGCAATTCCAGTAAAGATTCTCAAACAATCAAGAGTCATTAAGCTGCATTTTTCCAGGTGTAACAGTCCAACAGCCCATTTCTTTCTAAGTACAACCAAGTTTTTCATCCCTTTTGAAACCAATAAATCAGTATTTCCTTTCAGAGTTGTCCTAGCTTGTGTCTATTTTCTACATCCTGGTCTTGCTACCTGAAAGGAAAAGTTAACTATCAGACACTGAGTAAAACCAAGCCATAGGAAGATCTACAAAACCAGTTCCCTGGTAAAGATCCCAACCTATCAAAGCTGCAGTTTGTCATACAGTTGCATGTAGTTCTCCTCCAGTGCCTGGAGAATATAATAAAAACATAGATGTTTGTACGCACCCATATTAAAAGGAGCGGTATGGGTTGGGGAAGAAGAGAAAAAGAAATCACCAAGTTTCCTTATTACCTGAGAATAGCTATTAAGCCACACCTAAGACTGGAAGACATAAGTCTCCAATCAACAGTATGCAGCCTTGTGAGGCTTCCTCTTCAACCAGCCTTCCTCAGGTATATCATAACAAAAATTCCTCTCTCCATAATTTAGCCCAGAACACTAACCTGTGCTGTCCCAGGATGTCTGCAGCTCTCTTAGCCTCTCTCTCTGCCTTCTGATCCTGGAAGGAAATTCTCAGTCTCTGTACCCACCCATCTTGACTCAGCAAGTCTTTGCTCCAGAGCACCAACCTACCCATTCAGGCAGACAGCACCATTTCCCAACCTCTACAGGAAATAACTCCTCATAATCCCTGAGCCATTGAAATGGTAAGAAGGTCTGTCATTTACAATTTCACTTCAGTGATGCATGTTTAAACAAATGGTATTGATTACACAGGTCACAAGTATCTCAGTTTTCTTGAAACTAGGAGCGCTTTCCCATCAGTTACAGTATCTACACCATCGCTAGTACCAATTGCGTACAAGCGATAGCAAGCAATTGTGTACAAGACAGGGCAAGTATTCAGCTGTATTGTAGGTCCCTTAGTTGTTTGCAGCTACTCTGAGCAATTAAGACAACATACTGTACAGGATATCCTTATACAAGTCAACTTTAAAAAGGCAGCTGTGACATTTAAGATAAGCTGCTTTAGTGGGCAATCTAAGGAGAAGCCTATACTTCTAAAAAAAAAAAAAAAAAAATCCACGTTATTATTAAGTACCTACTAAGCAGTAGCCCATTTCAGTGGGTTGGTCTGCCTTTCTTCCAAGCAATCAAACCGTTGCTTTCCAAGATACAACATCTCTAAAAACTGTCTTTATTATACTCTTTTTACAATTTATTTCCAGAGAAACATCACCTAATTACAAACCTGTTTTTCATGCCCTGTAGAAACTGTTTTCAACACCGGGGGGCAGGGGAAGGTATCAACCTAAGAGCTAGAAAGCTTTAAAGGACATTCCCCTCCTGTCATATTTCAGATTAAGTACAAACTCCTTCCTCTAATTGTTAGACCTGTTGATGACAAAGTAGCCATCCTCATGACTAGCCACCTTAAAAAATAAAAAATAAATTAAAAGCTTCACTGTAAGAGTTACCCTAGTCTATTTGAGTATTGAGTTAGTGAAAAAGAGTCTTTACCCCAATCAACGGTAAAGGTCCACACTTTAAAAAAGAAGGAAAATTAACAGAACATCATCTACAAGCTAAAAGTTTAGTGCAAATATCTGACTGACCTTTTAACAGCTGAAATGGCATAAATTCCAGGAAAGGCTTACGACGGAATTGCTCCTACCATTTTCCAAAGCTCTTGAAAGAGATACAACTTTTTTTTCCTAGCATCAAGAAAAATACCCAATGCAGAAATATTTCCTCAAAGTCTCATTTGTCTTAAAAGTAGCATATTTATAATGTTGTCTTAGGAAGACGGCAAGTGCTCCCCTCTCAGAAGATTTATTTATCCAGCATGAGATACAAAAAAAGCTTCTGCTAGACAGTCTTTGACCTGCTTGAGCTTCAAGAATACTTTTTGCAGGCGGAGGGGAGAAGCTGTTAGCTACATCATTATGAATGTATTTTAACATAATGCATTTTGACACAAACTGATTAGGCAGACGGAATAACTTCACTGTTCAAATCTTCCAAGATTAGAGCTCTACACCCTTCTTAAAGAATGGAAGCCATTATAAAAGCAAGTGCTATCTTAGATAGAATGACACAAAGAAAAAATTTCACATAATACCTTTTTTTTTTTTTTTTTTTTTTTTTTTTTTTTTTTTACATACAGCATTTAAAATTCCAGGGGTTTGTGTTTGTTTTTTTCCTAATAGCAGATGAAGTGTAAAGGCTTGCTTTTAAGACCTTGATGTGAGACTATATCAGGAGCTTTTCAAAATGTATGCATACATGATTATTTCAACACAACAATGCCACACAAATCTTTCCTATCATATCGGAAACTCCATGTTTTAACATCATCCTTGTTAATTTAACTTGCCCATAACAGGTGGTGATAAAGTAATTCTTGTACTTTTAAACTGCTTTCAAAAGTTTGTTTAATGCTTTAGTTTCTGGGCAGGCACAGAGAAAATATTTCCTCCTCTTACTCAGCTAATTCAGTTAACAGCTATATCAGAAGCTGAGAAAAACTACCAGGAACACTTAAGCTCCCTTTTTTTTTTTTTTTTAATTTATAACCCAGTAGGAATGGAAAAAAAATTTACATGGTTGTAGATTAAAACCAGCATTTGAAAACAGAAAATGAAATCAAGATATACTCTTTAAAATTATGTGAAACACTCAAAACAAAAGGTCTATCATGAAATTTAAAAAATCCATTTTTATCACATACTAATAAGAGGCATTTTATTTTAGTTCACTTCAGAAGTGAAATGCAAGTGAGACCCACATATTTATTGCCACAATTTAAGTCACTTTGTGACCTCTTCTCCAGATCCCCAAACATTCATTTCTGGAAACACTGGTGCAGCATGAAATATCCACTGAAGGACTTCTTATAACAAATTCAGAAAAATCCAAAACATTACATAAACAACTACAAGTAAGCAAAACTATTTAAATTGTTAAGCAGGGTATATTTCATAGATATAAGTCATTTTGTTTATGAAGACAGCAGTTCCAACTAATGCTAACTTCTACTGACTCTCTGCTTCCCCACAAAAAGTAATTTCTTTGATTATTAGACAGAAATTGTGTTTGTCTACCTCACAAATAGTTAAAAGATCCCAGCAAGGCTGTTTTTTCTTACAATAGTCCATTCCTATATGGCAGGCTCAGATGTTTCCTAAACATTTTTCATAGCTTTTGAACTAGAGCTCAACTTAAGGAAAGCCACAACCCAACTGAGAAACAAGCACACTACCTTCAAATCAGCTGAAAACACAGGGGCTTTCCTAACACTACTGCTCCACTCTAATTCTTCACATGGGCATTCTTCACAGACCATAGCATTCTGAATTCATACCTTCTTCATATTTCTACTCACCTCTCTGGTAGACAAGTCCTACACTGCATTTTTGCATTTTCACTACAAACTTCAGTAGCCAAAATAAATGGAATGTCAAGTTAATTGGCATGGAAACTGCTGAGCCGAATAAAAGACAAAAATGAATAATACAGTAGAATCTTTAATGCATTTGCAGAGGTCAACAATCTCTCAGAATTCTGTACTACTGCAGAACCAAGAAACCTTGTGACAAAATAGTTAAGAACTTTGTTAAATCAATTAAACATATAATCATGCTCAATTTATTTTATATTTTCACCTACGTGTTTCACAAATGACGAAATTCACCAAGAACAGCATTCTCAGCACGTTTCTGTAATTCAGTTTTGCCCAAAACCACTATATAGACCTGATAACAGGTAGAAAACATGTTCATTATCATTAATGGAATTCCTGGAAGATGAGATGAAAGGAAAAAAGTTAATTTATCATTAACATTCTGGGGAAAACAAAAATTATTGTTGTGGAACTTTGTTCTTAAACTGATTCCATCTGCATCACCTTATTTGGAGTTATCGCAGTTTATTCAGCTCGTTAATAGAATTTCTTATTGTGCTCCTAACCGTAGAAATCTTAAAAATTCATCAGAAATAAACCATCTGAAATTTTCTTTCCAAAGGAAACAAATATAATATTCATTAACAGGCCATTATCTATAAAAACTCACTTTTATTTCTATTCCCCCACAAAAAAAAAAAAAAAAAAAAAAAAAAAAGGTAACAGGCCTATTTACAATGTACCATATCATAGTTAAAGAAACCACTCAGGAAATAGCTGTATGACAGCCTGAACATAAATTTACAAGTCTTCTCACCTCCCTACACAAACAAAATTCTCTTCTGTACACCACTAATTAAAAAATTCTTGTAGCCTTACTACTCATGTTACTTAAAAACGCAATCTACAGCTACTTCTTTTTAAGATTTCAGGCAATGCTTAATCTGACTTCCACAAACCACAGTTTACTTGAGCTTCTGCTGTCTGCCTACCACAGTGACACAGGAACAGCCCGCTGCTAATCAGAGACACCCCTCAAATTGCTAACTCTAGTTCCCCTATTAGATCCATCCAGGAAGGTGAGCTGTAAAAAACTGAACTCCTGTAGCTCCCTTCTCTCTGACTGCTACTTTTCTGGTGAGGGAGGAGAAAAGTCACATTATCCATACACAGAAGCTTCATTTTTCCTCTGGGTTTTCTCTCTTCAGCCCGTCTTATTTATCAGTACCATTTAATAGTTTATTTGCAACTAGTTTAAACCAATGCTTTCCAACCTTCCCACATCACTAAATTTTACATCCTGTCCACTGCTTACTCAAGAATTTATACTCCCCAGAGATGGTTGATATATAGGGCTCCATCATTCACTTCTTGAGCCTTGCCTGCTTGTCTTTTTCTACAGCTTTCCAAGCATCTCACCACCCAGCTACTCCTATGCTACCAGAACCACAGGTTTGACCAGTAAAAGGACAAGTATCTCAGGCACAATAGCTGACCATTGCATCTGGTGAATGGGAAAAATAAAAAAATGTGAGCTTCTTTATAAGCAATTATGGTGCAGCAAAAATTGCAGAAAGAGGACATAGATTTGTGGGGGGCTATTTTAAAGCCCCCAGAAACTCTGTTTGAAACAGTCCATAGTATCAAACATGAACACTGCTTCTGGCCTTCTCAAGTCCATGCTGCTGACTATTCAAAATGCTTTTTCTCCTTTCTAATTTGTGAACATAGAGACACATCCAAAAATCCACATCAAAAGGCTTTCAGTTCACTACTTATCTACATTTCCAAAACTACTTCACATCTTTCCTTCTCTTCTGCTAACTTTGGTTATGTTATTTAGGCAAATTCAGTTTAAACAGCATTTTCACAAACTTCCAATGTTTGGGGCGTGTTTTTTACTATTATTATTAGAACTGGAACCATGACAGAAGATTCTGCCTGCCCAGTATGAGCAGCCAGCTACCCACAGACTAGCTACTGGGCCTGGCACCTAGCCCACCCTGCCCCTTGGCCCCCCACTGCCAACTGGTGTGCAGCGAGCACAGCAAGCCCCCAGGGAACCACCAGTTCAGACGCTGCCCCTGCAGTCCAGCTGCCCTTGGACTTGCAGCCATCCCAAGGGAAAGTCACAGCTGAGACCCCATCTTCTGCATCCAGAGAAGGGCAACAAAGCTGGTGAAGGGTCTAGAGAACAAGTCCTGTGAGGAGCAGCTGAGGGAACTGGGGTTGTTTAGCCTGGAGAAAAGGAGGCTGAGGGGAGACCTTATGGCTCTCTACAACTGCCTGAAAGGAGGTTGTAGCGAGGTGGGTGTCAGTCTCTTATATCAAGTAACAAATGAGAGGACAAGAAGAAATGGCCTCAAGTTGCACCAGGGGAGGTTTAGATTGGATATTAGGAAAAAATTCTTCACTGAAAGGGTTATCAAGCACTGGCACAGGCTGCCCAGGAAGTTGTTGGGTCACCATCCCTGGAGGTATTTAATTTAATTGGTACTTAGGGACATGGTTTAGTGGACTTGGCAGTGTTAGGTTTATGGTTGGACTTGATCATCTTAAGGGTCTTCTCCAACGTAAAGGATTCTATGAATCCTTACTGTAGTCATTATAGAGGAGTGAATGTTTCCTCGCAGTGAAGAAATCCATCAAATACAAAGGCTATTTAAATCTCATACAAAATTTGAAGACATTTCTACTGAAATTCTCTGGATCACCTGGCAAAACCAGTAACATTGTTGCAGCATTTCAAATTGCTCAGTAAGGAAGAGGGAAACTGCCAGAATTTAAAAATCCATATTATTTGTAAATCTCTAAGCATGGACTACTCTGCATCAATATGACAGCTCCTGCGTAGCAAATACTGGGCATTATGTTTGAATGACTTAATCGTATATTTTCATATCTTGTGTTTAACCTTGACACTGGATGTTCTGGGCTAGTAATGTTTACTGCAGGAATAACTGTAATTTATGTTTCTACCTGTGTTGGTTTTTTAATCCTTCAACTGCAATAAAAATACATAAGCAAAACCTGAATTTCATGCCCAACAGTCACATACTGAATGCCCAGCAATCACATGCCACACATGGAAGTATACTGAAAGTCATAAAAGCAAATGGTGTTTTACTTCTTTATCAGAGGACATTGTTACAGACCTCAGTAATTTCATTTTTCCTTCCTCATTCTGTTGTTTCAGTATTTCCTTAGACAATTCAATATTCTCCAAAACCATGGAAATGCAACTCTCAAGAAAGACTCTTCATCTGGAGATTTAGCTGTCCCCTTTCCCAAACAAGTTAGCAGTAAGAGGCAAAAAAACAGCCAGTGACACTGAAGAGTATCTATTACACTGATACTAACACCTTGATGAAGTACAGATTTATCACTTCACATTTCAACTGAAAGGACTAAATACACTGTTAAATGAGTATATCAGAGCCCAACTTGATACCTGTAATCTATTTATTAAAAGAATTTCATATAATGATTTTGTTTGAGAGAAGTTAAAATAAGTCATTGATTTTTTTTTTTTTTTTTTTTTTTAATATAAACGAGCTCAAACTGAAACTCACTACATAGCTAACTGGAAGAGCAAAAGGAAGAGGTCAGGCTATCTAAAATTGAATGTTGGGAGTAATAACATGCACAGTGTTGAAGGAATAAATCTTATCGCTATCTGAAATAGTTTTAGGTATTCAAGTGTTTCTGTGCTAGAAAAGTAAAGCACAAAAGTAGCATTTAAAGAACAGCATCAATCTATGATTTGCAAGGAAGGAAATAAGAACATTTTCTCAAGACACTTGACAATATCATTGTCTTAACTGGAAAGCAAGGAACAACATTACATTAAAAAAAATTGGCATGTTCACAAATTACTCTCTTTAAATAAAAAATAAAAAAATGAGGGCTGATATCCTGAGATGGTAACAATAAATATTAAGTGTTTGATAACTGTCATCTAAGAAAAATGGGTTTTACCATTTTGCAGCTAACTTATTAATTTAATTTTAATTTAGTCCAGGCAATTCAACATGGTTTTGAACCACCACGTTCTCTGTGGAACAACTGCCTACGTATAGATTTTGTCAGTCTTATCTCACCATGCAAACAGCTAACGTTATACCTCCTGATCTTCAGAAAAATGTAAAGAAAACACTACTAATGCTGCCTTACCAACCAGTGAAAATTACATATAATGAATCACACCCATTAGCATAGTTCTTCTGCAGATGTGTTTAAACACTCTGCTGAAATAGATCTAACAGATTTGTTATTCTAGGTATTAGGATAAGCCCCATTTCTTTTCCTTTGATCCAAAGGTAGGCATTGAACTCAAGTACTAAGAGGTTAACCTGCAGAGCACACATTTAAAACACCTAAAAATCGGCTTAAATAGACACCTATTTAAAAAAAAAAAATTACATTTGCCTTTTGCCCTCTGATTTACACTGCTTGATAAACAAACAGTGCCTCTAGTTTTTCACTGTTCTCCATTATTTTAATATTAACATCCCAAGTTAATCAAAATAAGTCTTTCTTCTGCCTATAAAAGGGACAGAGAAATAACTGCAAAAAGCAAAGAACTGAGTAATCATGAAAGTTAACCGAAAGTTGCTGCTCAAGCATTTTGCTAGTTTGAAGACGACTGTCAAACTATGGCATTTTTAAACAAATATGCAGCTTGCAAAAAGTCAGTAACTCTACATTTCTTCAGATAAAATAAAGTAGAATATTAACAGCAGCTTTTCTGCTTAGTCATATTTGACAATCACACTCTATATGGAGCTCCTGGAAAAAAAAAAAAATCACCTGTATGTTGCAGAATCAACATGTATTTTCAAAATGTTCAGTACTCTACTCTTAATTCAGGATATTTGGCCTCTAAGAAGTAAATAAAAACATAATAGAAGTCCTCACTTGACAAAGAATGGTAAATAAAATCCAGTGTTACTCAAATGATTTGTTTCAGCAGTGTATCCAAATCTCATTTTAACAGTTTGGAGTGTACTTTTTATTAAACTAAAGATAAAACCTTTAAAGATACAGATAAGCAATAAGGAAAACAAGAGTTTAAACAGAAAACTTCAGGCAGAAAAGCACATACCTACTACGTATTGGTTACAAGCTTTTATACCTGTCCAGACAAGTCAGTGACGTTCTTGCCAAGTACTACGTGGCAGGCAATCAAAAAGAAAAGGGTTGGGCACTTAACCAGATTCTTCTTGGATTTTAACATCTTTAATTACAAATCTGCTTTTAAATTAAAAGTTCTGCTTCTATGGACAATATCTCACAGCAGACCTTGTAAAACTGTCTAATAATGCTGCAGGAAAAGACAATTAAACTGCAAATAAAATGAGACTTTAGCCCCATCCTTTACCGTTATGCAAGCCAAGGTCATTAAAAAAAATATTTTAAAAAGGCACATCATCTAGGAGGCAATAACAAAACAAATTAGATTTAACAGTAAATTAGAATGTACAGTCATACCAGATAGAATCCAATGTGATATTAAGTAAACGTGACACCACATTATTCAAGTTGGTCTTTGCAGGGATGCAGCACTACAACACTTAATCTGTACCAATGAAACGTAAATATTTGAGATGATGGCAAACTTTGATCAGTAGTGAGGTGAAAACTCATTTTAGTATAATCCATCTGCAGTAAACAGAATGATGGGAAAATGCAGGGCATAGAACCCAGGAGAAAAACCTGCACCCATATACTTCACAGCACACGCTTCTCTCTTCACCGAAGCACTTGCTAAGATTGTTTAGTATTGCCAGACTCGCCTGGAAAACGTACTTTTTTGTTTTCTCCATTATAAAATACAAAAACATCTTGCATGATATATTTGCCTGCAGATAGGTAATCCTTTTAACTAGGTCCAGTTGCTAAAGAGTTTAATGGCTACTGATAGATTGAAGAAGCAACGCTCTTCAACAAAACGTGTAGTATTAATATCAAGATTCTGCTGTCCCAAATATTTGAGATTCTCTCTTTTCTGGTAGATAATGGGTAGCAAATAAAACAAAATTATAAGTGTTGAATAGATTATCTATTTCCTCATCTGATGTGGCAGACATATTGCGCGCTTCTAAAAGCAGTCTGAAATGTAACAAAAGATGATGAAAACTACTTTTAAGACTATAGCAATACCTACCTGGTACAACTGTATTTTTAATCTTTACATTTTAGACAGACTTTCAGAAATATTTAAACCCTCACTGCAATATGCAGCTTCCTAAAATGTATGCACATGTTCACCTACACACAGATTCAATGAATGCAGAAGCGGACACTACTTCAGGAAAGAAGCTGAATTAAGTTTTTCTGACAGATTCATGTTAAAGAAGCTAGAATGTCTACTGAACAAAACATGGATGCTGGCAGCTCTGGAGAACCAGTTCATACTCTTGTTTCTGAGCTACAATATAAGCAAGCAGTATAACCCCAACCAGAACAAAAGAAATGTTCCTCTGTTTCCCAGACAACTTTGATTTTCAGAAGGGCTCAACACCCAAAACAACATCTCAAGTTAATGAGAACTATGCTTTAAGTGTATGTTATCCTTGCTGGCCTCCTCAGGTAGCCAAAATTCAGTTTTCCAACACATATGTATTTTGGAAGAAAGGCAAACAAGGATTGACAAACCAAGCTAAGTACTTTTTGATGCAGCCTTGCTTTAAAAACAAAAACCAGCACCTCCCCTTACACACTCTTCCCCCCCTTCCAAGGAATGCACACAGTGTTCCTGTTCATTCATATACATTGCTGAATCAAACCACACATGGCATTTTACTTATGCACAGTTCCGAGCTTGCTCTTCCAGAGAGCACCCTGCAATTCAGGCAGCACAAATATCATACCCTTTTCACACTTTCTGGGAGCTAAACTACAAAGTACTTCTTTTGCTGTCTGCAATCATCAGCAATCTCTTGCCTCAGTACAAATCTATCAGCATTTACTGGACCTTTAATGAGTGATGTCTCTTTTTAACTGTCATCAAAAAAGAACACTTAATTGTTTCCCCAATTCGAATGGAACATAGCTACTGTATCTGCCCAGCAGGTCCAATATTCCCAGCTGAGTTCTGTTCACAATCCAGGAGAACAAAACATATTAAACAGGCGCTGTCTGATCAAGCCCTGAGCTGGACAACAAAGGACAAGAGGAGAGATACAGCAAAACCCATGCAAACAATACTATTTACTTTTACTGTATAAACTTCTTTTTTCCCATTGCCCAAATGGAACACTTTCTTACAACAAGTTTAAAAATAATAACAAAAAGTACCAACACGGATTGATCCCCATCCTGGCAGCTTTTCTCCTGCTACCTAATTTCGGGCCAGTGAACCAGTAGAGGCCGCCCAAGACCGCCTGTCGCTTCTGCAGAACTGCAGGATGGGACAGCTTCTCTACCCTCGTATTTCAACACAAAACGCAGTTCTAGCATTTTTCTTCCACTTCTCAAATTCATATCCGTTTTTACACCCGTACAAATTACCTTCATGAAGTCTAGTCCGTTCAAGGGCAACTCCTGACAGAATTCTAGTAACCACTCATAATCTGCAGATTGCTGCATATGGTGTCTCTCAAGACTTACCTGAACTAGAGCTTTACCCATTGCTGCAGAACCAGCCCAGGTTTCTTCCCCTAAAAGTTTCTCCACGATGTTTTACAGCACACAAAGTCCTTTCATTTTGCCAGAGACTATCCTCACATTTGCTACTGATGGTGTAAACATCTTCACTTTTGGTTGGTGAAGTTCTCATGTGGTTCCAAATAATAACTTGTATTTACTGTATGTGTTTCACGGCCTGCTGTAAGTCGTGCTTTAGCCCACCTAAACAGCCACTAAAAAGAAACAGTCTGCGACATCCTACTAGGAGCGTGGAAGGCAGGAATTTCTGCAGGGCAGAATAAAGCTGTTGATTAAATTTATTAATGAGATTATAAAACAATCTTCTCAGATAATCGAAAGGACTGAACTCCCTAATCTAGACAGCCTCTTCCCCTTTAGGCTTCTGTGATTAAATAATCATTAATTGGGTATTGATTGTAGCCCACACCAGGCGAATCTGAGCTCTTGTATGGTTTTCAGTGACATGGTATCTAAATGTATGCATTTGGCACAGCAGAATCAAAGTTACAAAGGCAGACTTCAATTTGGTGTTCACCAACGTCTGTGTTTTTTGCTCATTTACTATTGCCAAATACTTGAAACACATACCATGCATATTTCCTACATACAGTAAAAGCTAAATAAAAGCATTAAAGAATAACAGTTGCAGCTGCAGAGTACTGCTATGAACAATGGCTATTTCGTAAAAAGTTCTGTTTCTTGTACATCTACTGTTACCCAAAGAAGAGGCCAAGTTGAACTAAAAACTGATTTCAGAAATAAATAAACAAAGGGTTAACTTCAGATATTTAAGTGCCAATTTCCACTTTTTTGTTCTTAATTTTAGGCCACAACTTAAACATTGTATTACCTTTGAGATGTGCAATATTATTGCAGCATTGTAAAACAACCTCTATAGCAGCAGTACACTTTTTTAAAACATACTTTAATACAAGCCAGCTAGGTATCTAATACTGGAAAAATGGATCCTTTCACGTAAATACTCATCTCAATCTTTCAATGCTGTAAGAAGGTAACAAAAACAGCATTCCGGACTTTCATAGCTTTCCAATGTCCCTAACTCTTTTGGATGATCAGAAAAAGATAATAAGCAAATGGAAACAAAAGCCTGAACTATAATGCATACATGCACTGTTTTTCCATCAGTCACTATTTTCCCTGCATGTCACATCTCCTTCCCCAAAAAGAGAGTCTGCCAACCACTTAGGACTTCACATCAGCAACCCAACTGCCAGAAACAAACCAGAGCAAGCATTGAGTCCTCATTCAATTTCTCATTCAGTGCTCAGCAACAATATCCTTTCTGCAGTGACTCTGACATAAAGCAGTTGCCCAACGAACACAATGTATTTCAAAAACATCAGCAGAGAAAACAAAACAAAAAAGAGATGGAAAACAGTAGTGCAAGCTGTCCTCAGCACTCAAAGTCAGAAAATGTAACATCCATGATACTTTTAGACAAAGAAACATCCACTCTTATGATCATGCCTAAATCAATATTCCTCTCAAAATAGATCGAAGATTGGCATACCAAGCAAACTGAACACTCCATTTTTTTTGTTTTTTTTAAAAAAAAAGTTAAATAGCTGGTTTTACATATTTTTGTCACTCAAAGAAAAGAGGAAATAAGTCACATTGATTAACAAAGTCTAACAGTTCACAAGCAATGGTGACAAAATTGCAACCTTTCATAATTGGCATCTATATTGAGAATAGCTGATCACGCTATGCCTTTATTTGATTCAGAGTAACAAAGATGCTGACACTATGTATGTGGAAAGACATAAAACTGTACAAAAAGTTACCACATTTTCTCCCTAGGACAAACTATTTAAGTTGCAAATAAGCCGCAAAATAAACAGAGAGATTCTACAAAACTACCAAATGGAGATCCGGAAAAATCAGTTTCTACATCATTTATTTAATGTTTTATTTAGTGATTTTAGGATAAAAGGCAGGACTGCGCTAATAGGGTTTGCCACTATCAAGAAAAGCTGAAGAACAATCAGA